>NC_044402.1:51748714-52048714 GCF_006542625.1 Nomascus leucogenys | reverse complement strand
CCTGATATCAGTGGGCATGGTGGGATCTTCAGGAAACAGTAGGTGGGTGGCAGGGCTTTCCCTCCAGAGACAAGACAGGCATGATTATCGATGTGGGCATCACGACCAGAGCTATAATCAGGGATCTTTGGCCACGGCTAATTAATCATTAATCAATTAACCACTAAAATCTTACTTGATCTATATAAGTGAAAACATCTAGGTGGTTGAACAGAGAGCTGACTTGAGTTGCCACAGACTCTCACCTAATTCCCAGGCCCGAACCTGTTCACAGACCTAGAAATGAAGGGAAGGCAGCGAGATCCACCACCACCACAAGGATGTGCCGCGAATCTTCCTCCTAGCTTTCAAAAGGAATCTCAGCCATTTATCATCGTGACAGTGCAATGGGGAAATGAAAACACCCAAACCTTTACGTTAATACACAAGACATCATTGCGATTTACAAGTCAGGGTGGAGCTTATGGGGGTTAGAACATAAATGACGTGGCCAGGCACAGTGGTTCATGCCTGTAATCCTAGCACTTTGTGGGGCCGAGGCAGGTGGATTACTTGAGGTCAGGAGTTTGAGACCAGCCTGACCAACAAGGTGAAAACCTGGCTTTACTAAAGATACGAAAATTAGCCAGGCATGGTGGCAGGCGCCTGTAGTCCCACCTACTCGAGAGGTTGAGACAGGAGAATCACTTGAACCCGGGAGGCGGGAGGCGGAGGTTGCAGTGAGCCAAGATCGCGCCACTATTCCAGCCTGGGCGACGGAGCAAGACTCCGTCTCAAAAAAAAAAAAAAAAAAAAAGAGAACGTAAATAACATCTTACTCCAAGTTCATCTCTAGGCTCTGTCTGCGCATATTTCCCCACTTTCAAGTGGGAACCAAAGCAAGGCCATAAGGCTGCTTGAGACATTGCTGAATAGATCCAGTGTTGCCTAAAATGTCTGTGGTACATCAGAAAGCTGTGTGGAGACACTGGGTAGCTAGTAGAAGAGCGACGGCACAGGTCCTCAGAGCTTTGGAGCAAAAGCAAGCTCTCTTCCACATCCTAGCATCTGACTTGATCTTGGGTCGTCAGCATGCGAGAGTTCATGAAACATGAGCTGCCCTTTATGAACTGGGTGTTGTCTGCAGCACCACACTAGACTGGGCATACTTAGCAGTGCTCACCTCCTTGAATGGAAGTGGTGCCTGCGAATTTGGCCGAGTTAGTTCCTCAAGGCACAAGTAAGAGGCATGAGTAGGCAGCTGTAACTCCAATGGCATCTCCAGCTACATTCCTAACCTCTCCCTCCATAATCACAGTCACATGAAGGGTTTCCTACGTCTAGTTGACTGAGAAAGGAAAGATTTGGTTTCCTCTGGTGTGTGGGTGGTTCTGCATGCTATTCTAACAACGCAGAGAGTAGGCTGCTGCAGCATTACCGCCCCACTCAGGGCAGCCCTGCAGGACAGTGGGGAAGGAAAATCCTCCCAGTGCTCCGGATTGTAAAGAATGCATCTGCTTTGTTTACTTTGCCTGGACAAAGAGATGACCAGAGTTACAGTTAACCCTGATCAATAGGCAGTGGCTAACAGTTTGGCTAGATAACTCGGGGGTGGGAGGGGGAAGATATGGTGAATTGATGACAAGGAAGCCCAGGAAAGAGGAAGGTGAACGAGTCTCTTGGGAAGGGCACAGATGGTGAGAGTATGTGTGTCCCATGTGACTGTTCACAATGGACTGTTCACTACAGAGGAAATCTTCCATGATCAGGTTGACCAAGTGATCCATTCTGCGGACCTCAGTCAATCTCTCTTTCTAGCTGCTCTAGTGCTTGCTCAGTAGGGACGTGAACAAAGCAGACATGGTGGCAGGGATGAAGAGTATGCAAGGCTCAGTGAGCTGGCCTTCCCCTCACTAAGGCCAAGCTGGACAGATACTCCGTGGCTGAGTGCCTCAACTGCTAACAGCAGAGATCAGTGTTGGCCCCGTTATGTGGCACCATTCTCCAGAGAGAATGGCAGATTAATTACATCGGACCTCTTTCAACCTAAAGAGAGAGGTGATTTGTCCTCATTGAAAATAGCTGCTTGCCTCCCTTGCACACAATGCTTCCTGCAGCACCACTGTCTTTGGGCTTACCGAATGCCTCATTTATCATCATGTGTCTCCAACCACATTCTCTGACCGAGGAAATCATAATACGCTGAGAAAATAGCCTCAGAATATCTTTTTCATTTTTCAAATTGAGACATAACTTACATACCATAAAGTGCACAGATCTCATGTGCACATTTTAATGAAGTGTTTACATATCTATATACCCTTGTAATCACCACCCAGATCATATATAGAACATTCTCAGCTTCCCCTGTCTGCCCCTGCAAGAAGGCTTTCTCATGCCTTCTCCCGGTCAGCCTTTTCCCCCAAAGGCATCCTCAACTCTGACCTTTATTACAACAGGTTAATGTCACATGTCCTTGAACTGCATGTGAATGGAATTATACAGTAGGTACACTTTTGTTTTGACTTCTTTTACTCAGCACTGACTATGAGATTCATTAATGTTACTGCGTGATTTCACAGGGTTTTTTTTTCACTACTGGGTAGTATTCCGCTGTAGGAATTTGTCACAATTTACTTACCCATTCTAATGTCGGTGGACTTTGGGGGTAAATTTCCACCCTGCAGTGGTATGAATGAAGCTGGCATGGTACATGTCTTTTGGTGGACACGGGCATTCATTTCTGCTGGATATTTACTCTCAGGAGTGGAAGTACCGAGTCATAGGGTATGTGTGTTTAATTTTAGCATTGACAAACATTTTCCCAAGATAATTGTATCAATTTACACTCCTACTAACAATGTGTGAGAGTTCCAGTTGTTCAATGTCCTTTCCAGTACTTGGCATTGGCAGTCTTTCAAATGCTAGTCATTACAGTGTGTGTATGTAGTGATATCTCATTGCAGTTTTACATTCCAGTTCTCTGATAAGCAGTGATATTTGGTACCTTTTCAAATGTTCACCTGCTGTTTTGATATCCTCTTTTGTTAACTATTTATCAAATATTTTGCCCACTTTAAAATTGCATCATCTTTTTCTTATTGTAGTTCTTTCTGCATTCTGGATATGAGTTGTTTGTTAGCTATATGTGTTGCAATATCTTCTCCCATCTTTGACTTTCCTTTTATAGTTAAGAGTATACCTTTTAAAGGTATATGCTGATACTAGGCTTTAATGAAGTCCAAATCATCACACTTTCTTTTAATAGCTAGTGCTTTTTGTGTCTTGCTTAAGTATCTAAGTATCTTTGCTTACCTCAAGGTCACCAAGATATTTTCTGAGGATTAAATGATGACCATTTTTTTTTTTTTTGAGACAGTCTTCCTCTGTCACCCAGGCTGGAGTGCAGTGGCACAATCTCGGCTCACTGCAACCTCCACCTGCCAGATTCAACCGATTCTCCTGCCTCAGCATCCTGAGTAGCTGGATTACAGGTACTCGCCACCACACCCGGCTAATTTTTGTATCTTTTTTAGTAGAGATGGGGTTTCACCATGTTGGCCAGGCTGGTCTCAAACTCCTGACCTCAAGTGAACCACCCGCGTTGGCCTCCCAAAGTGCTGGGATTACAGGCATAAGCCACCACACCCAGCCAAATGATGACATGTTTAAAGGCTCCCGGGATAGTCGGTGGTACATAATAAGCACTCAAAAAAAAAAAAAAAAAACTGAAAGAACAAACAGGAAAATGAATAAGCGTGTGGCCCTGATAATACATTCATTATGTTTTGTTTCTTAGACATGTCTTGGTAATATTTATAGCACCATGAGGAAACACAGGGATGAGAAACATTGACCCTGATGTGGCGGGAAATGGGAGAGAAGATGTCCTGAGGGTGGTTGTCGTGACTCCCAACAGCAGAGGCTGAGACTCAGGAAAAACTCACAGAAGCTTTGACTCGAAGTCCCCTCCAAGCCAGTCAAAGTCTCTGTGGTCCTTTTGCTTGTTCTTTTCTTGACCTAGTCCATGTCCATCTCCATGGATCACATCCTGGGAGCCTTCCTATGCTCCATTTTAATTATTTCATGATCATTATTTTTTTCTCCTCCGTGACACCCTCCCACCCATAATATGTTTTGATACCAATCTATGGCCACAGCCATCTTGTCCTGCCATGGCCTCCTTGGTGGCTTCCTCTGTGATCCACTCCATGGTCTCCTCAGTGGCCTCCTCCATGTCTGTAATGCCCACTATGATTCACTCCATAGCCGTCTCCATGGATGTGGCTCAGTCCATGGCCCACTCCATATCCAAAGCCATGTGTTCCTCCATGTCCCATTTCAAGTTCTCCTCCATGAACCAGTGCATTTCCCAGGCTGTGGAATGTCCCAGAGCCCAGGCCCAAGCCGAGGTCCAGACCAAGGCCATGCCTGTGGCCATGGGGGTAATAAATACCACAATTTCTCAGGGGGAAGAAAAGGTGTCTCTAAAAGAAAAAATATATATATTGATAAATGAAAATTAAGTCTCCTCTCCCTAATCACCATACATGCCTGTTTCACCAATGTCAGATTTTCACTTTTCCAAACTGCCCATTTTCTCTTCTGTTTACCACCATCCTTACTACGATCTCTGTCTCTGTCTCTCTTTCTCCTTGTTCTTTTACTCTTTCTCCATCTCAGAAAATAAGCTTTCCTGTTACCTTATTAACATATCATCTTTATGTGAATACTCAGGCCCTTGCTCGGCAGATCATAAGGTTATGTGTTTTTGGACTTCCAAGACAAAGGTAAATCCATACCCCTGTGTGAAAGGCACAGAGACTCACGTGACAGACAGTCTTTCTCTTTATTAGTCAGCTAAGAAAGCTCAGAACAGGTATGTGGAATTGAGAGCCCTGGAAAGCTGTCTACACAGAGCCTTGAGATTATAGGCATGAACTCCAGAATCCAACCAACCTGGGTTAGAGTCTTATATCTGCCACTCACTACATGTGCTGGGGCAAATAGCTAAGATCATGAAGCTCCAGATCCCTCACTTGTAAGATGAATGCAATATGGCCACAGGATTGTAGACCAGATTAAATGACATTATGCATTTTAAATATTCAGCCTTGAGCCTAGCACGTAGTAAAAACTCAATGTTCACTTTCGTTATTCTCTCTTGATCTTGCAAATGAAATAATAAAGTAATTTAGGGAGTAATTCTTAGATGCTGGTATTTATTATGTAGCCCACATATGGAGAGAGGCTGAGAATTCTAAAATGAAGAACCTCAGCAAATTGACTTTATTATCCAAACCTTTTGTGACTTCCGTATTTTTCATTTTGTCCATTTTTACCAGTGGTATGTTGTCCAACACTTAATAACAGGCTCTCCGAGGGAAAAGTGCTTATTTGTAGTGTTTGACAATTGCTGTGGTGTAAATATTTCCAACACAGCGTATTTTAAGCTACCAGTGTCACACCACTCAGCTCAGAATTGGGAAGAACTGCACAATCTCTTGTGGGCCAGGATGAGCCAGCTCCAGCACACCACTGATTTATACTCTGCTTCACCCCTCAAATGGGAACTTACCCACAGGATCACAAGAAAACAGGAAGAACATCAATAAATGTGAAATCAATGTAAGAAAAATATGTATTCAAAGAACAATCAAGACCAGAGAGCAGAGATGGAGTGGGAGGTCAGAGAGTAACATTCACAGGCCGTACAAGGAATTGCTGTGAGGACCAGAAATTTGTCATACATGAGACAATTGGAAGCCCACATTTTGGATGGCTGAACGTTTTTATGCTTCTTTCTTTTCTCTATTTCTCTCTTTCTTTCCTTCTTTCTTTTTTCTTTCTCTTTCTCAGTTTCTCTTTCTTTCTTTCTTTTTCTTTCTTTCTCTTTCTTGCTTTCCTTTCTTTCTCTTTTTCTTTCTTTCTTTCTCTGTCTCTCCTTCCTTCCTTCCTTCCTTCCTTTCTTCCTTCCTTCCTCCCTCTCTCTTTTCTTCCTTCCTTCTCTTTCTTTCTTTCTTTCTTTCTTTCTTTCTTTCTTTCTTTCTTTCTTTCTTTCTTTCTTTCTTTCGAGACAGGATCTTTCTCTGTCACCCAGGCTGGAGTGCAGTGGCACGATCTCTGCTCACTGCAACCTCCGTCTCCCAGGTACAAGCGATTCTCATGCCTCAGCCTCCAAAGTAGCTGGGACTACAAGTCCATGCTACTGCTCTCGACTAATTTTTATATTTTTAGTCAAGACAAGTTTCACCATGTTGGCCAGGCTGGTCTCAAATGCCTGGACTCAAGTGATCCGCTCACCTTGGCTTTCCAAAGTGCTGGGATTACAGGCATGAGCCACTGCACCCAGCTGCTTCTTGCTTTCTTTATGTTTATGTCCTCCTTGTTCTCTCTCAGTAATTCCCTTGTTCTGTCAGTATTTCCCTTCACTTTGGCCCCAACTCCATCTTTTCCCTCCTCTTTTTCTGCTTTGCTTCTCACTTTCTCTGACTTAAGCATTCTCTGTGGTCCTTATATCAAGCTAGGTGATTCTTTCCTTCTGAGTGCACCAACTTACTCTCCTTTCTCATTATGGATTTTTCCAAAGCACTGCTGACATGATTCCCCCCTGCCTTCTCGCCAGGCTCCCCTATGAACCCACCCTGGGTACTCACCAGACAAAAACTCAGTCCTACTGACAATCCAACACCAGCCACAACTGCAGCCAGGGAAATGAGGATGATAGCCCAGGGCTGTAAATATCCACTTGGTTTGATCACGTTTGTGGGTGTGTGGCTCATGCTAACTGTGTTTGTGCCCGTGGACACCGGGCCTGTTTCCTGGGAGGTGCTGCTGGTTGGCTCACGGGTGGATCGCGTGGTGGTCCTGATGCCGGGGGCTGAGGTGGTAGATGATGCTCCCATAGTGGATGTACCCAGGCCAGAGGTGTTTGGGACTATTCCTGGCACAGGATGGCTGGCAGCAGAGGCCGTGGAGTCCATTCCAGGGGCCATGGTGACAGAGCTGGAGGCAGTGGCTCTGGTTCCAGTGGTTCTGGTGCCTATGAAACAGGTCACACAAGATGATGCATTTGTAGCAGAGATGATTAAAGGGGAAGGGGGGTGCTTAGAGCAGAGGAGGGTGAATCTAACAAACCTATGGTGGAGGTGGCTCAGGAGAGGCGTAGTGGGCGGGGGAGAGATGGTAGAAAGTGATTCTGCTGTGGCCATGTCCCCAGAATGGAGGTGGGTGTCGTACAGAGAAGGATGTAGAATGTGTCATCTGGTGGAGTTGGTGATGGAGGAGGCAGAAGGTTGAGGAAATGTGATTGTGATGGGTTCAGAAGTGGAAGATCTATTTGACTTCAGAAGTGGCCACCCAAATAGAAGAGGGCGGGCTGATAAAAAGGAATGAATTAACAGCATTTGCAGTGACCTGGATGAGATTGAAGACTATTATTCTAAGTGAAGTAACTCACGAATGGAAAACCGAACATCGTATGTTCTCACTGATACGCGGGAGCTAAGCTATGAAAATACGAAGACATAAGAATGATGCAATGGACTTTGGGGACTTTGGGGGAAGAGTCGGAGGGGGCGAGGGATAAAAGACTTCAGATATGGTGCAGTGTATACTGCTAGGGTGATGGGTGCACCAAAATCTCACAAATCACCACTAAAGAACTTATTCATATAACCAAATACCACCTGTATCCCAATAACTTATGGAAAAAAATTGAAAATAAATAAATCAAAGCAGATCAAATAAGTGGGTGGGCTGGTATACAAAGCAGCAGGCCCTGCTTCTCTTGTGACTGTGATCACTGTGCGTAAGGAGGGAGCTGGAGGAGGAGATGACAGAATTGGAATCACTCATGGGCATGCCAGTGGCCGTGGCTGGGACAGAGGTGACGTCATCTGCCACACTGTGGTGATCAGCAAAGGTGAGGTAAGTGTGCTGGGGCAGATGTGGGAGGACCTGACCCAAGTGGAGAAGGCTGCTCACAGGGACAGGAGAGGGTGGGCTCAGACAGGTGCCAGCGAGAATCAACACAGCAGAGGCAGTGGTGGCGGCTTAGGTAGCGATGGGTGTGCCTAGGTCAGAAGTGGTTAAAATGTGATCACAAACAGCACCAGTCATGAGAATAGAAGTGAGTGCGCTTAGAACCAAGAGGATAGAATCAGATGTAACCGGCTTGCTGATGGCAAGTGCCAGAGAATGAACAAAATTGTTTAGTCTCAGACTAGAGCAAAGGTTGCCAAATTTTTTCTGTAAAGGTCCAAACAGCAAATACTTTAGGCTTTTGGGCCAGGCTGTCTCTGTTGCAAATACACTGAAAAGAGGAAAAGCAGCTGGAGACAAACCATAAATGAATGGGCATGACTATGTTCCAGTAAAACTTTACAAAACCAGGTAACAGGTGAGACTTGACCCATGAAACGTGGTCTACCAGCCTCTGGACTAGGGTCAATATATTGATAGGAGGTGGCGGTGTCACAGATGGTGGGTTGAATAGAGATAATCTACTTGGCACCGAAGTGGGAGCATTTCACAAAACTGTGATGGGCCAGCAGAGTTGAGGTGGGCTTGCTGGAGGAAGATGTGGCACTTGTGGTTTATTATATTGTGGTTCTGATTGTAATGGAAGTGGTGGGCAGTTAAAAAAAAAAAAAGAGGTGAGACCAGAGTAGAGGCAATTAGGATTCTAGAAGAGGAAATTTTTGTTTTTTGAGATGGAATCTTGCTCTGTCGCCCAGGCTGGAGTGCAGTGGCATGATCTCTGCTCACTGCAAGCTCCGCCTCCCGGATTCACACCATTCTCCTGCCTTAGCCTCCCAAGTAGCTGAGACTACAGGCACGTGCCACCACGCCCAGCTAATTTTTTGTATTTTTAGTAGAGATGGGGCTTCACCGTGTTAGCCAGGATGGTCTCGATCTCCTGACCTCATGATTCGCTCGCCTTGGCCTCCCAAAGTGCTGGGATTATAGGCGTGAGCCACCACGCCCAGCCTAGAAGAGGAAATTATATCTGTGTGCTGGCTTGACTTGAACCAGGGCAGAGATGATAGAAACATGTGAAAAGCTGGTGGTTGCCACTGGAGTTAAAATGTGTGGGCTCAAAGAAGACAGGGGGGTTAGTACCTGACACAGCTGTATTGGTGATGGGCTCAATAGAAATGTCAGTGGCCTTGGTGGGTACGAAAGTGGTGGCAGAGATAGTGATGGAGGCTGCAGTGGCTCCAGAAGCTGTGATAGAGACTGTGGTGGTCTCAGAACCTGTGAGGGAAGTTGCAGTGGGCTCAAAGCTTGCAGTGGAAGCTATGGTTGTCTCAGAGCCTATGATGAAGACAGTGTTGGTCTCAGAGCCTGCACTGGAGGGTGTGGAGGTCTCAGAACCTGTGGTACAGGCTGCGGTGGTCTCAGAGCCTGCAGTGGAGGCTGTGGTGGTCTCAGAGCCTGCAGTGGAGGCTGTGGTGGTCTCAGAGCCTGCAGTGGAGGCTGTGGTGGTCTCAGAGCCTGCAGTGGAGGCTGTGGTGGTCTCAGAGCCTTCAGTAGAGGTGGTGATGGCCTCAGAGCCTGCAGTAGAGGATGTGGTGGTATCAGAGCCTATGGTAGAGACCGTGGTGGTCTCAGAGACTGTGGTAGAGACTGTAGTCATCTCAGAGCCTGTGGTAGAGGCCGTGGTGGTCTCAGAGCCTGTGGTAGAAACTGTAGTGGCCTCAGAGCCTTCAGTAGAGGTGGTGGTAGTCTTAGAGCCTGTGGTATAGGCTGTTGTGGTCTCAGAGCCTGCGATAGAGGCGGTGGTGATCCCAGAGCCTGTGGTGGAGACTGTGGTGGTCTCCAAATCTGTGGTAGAAGCTGTGGTGGTCTCAGAGCCTGTGGTAGAGATTGTGGTGGTCTCAGAGCCTTCAGTAGAGGTGGTGATAGTATCAGAGCCTGTGGTATAGACTGTTGTGGTCTCAGAGCCTGCAATAGTGACTGTAGTGGTCTCAGAACCTTCAGTAGAGGTGATGGTAGTCTCAGAGCCTGTGGTAGAGACTGTGGTGGTCTCAGAGCCTGTGGTAGAAACTGTAGTGGTCTCAAAGCCTTCAGTAGAGGCTGTGGTAGTCTCAGAGCCTTCAGTAGAGGTGGTGGTAGTCTCAGAGTCTGCAGTAGAGGCTGTGGTGGTCTCAGAGCCTACGGTGTAGACTATTGTGGCCTCAGAGCCTTCAGTAAAGTTGGTAGTGGTCTCAGAGCCCGCTGTAGAGGCTGGGATGGTCTTAGAGCCTGCAGTGGAGATTGTGGTGGTCTCAGAGCCTGTGGTAGAGGCTATGGTGGTCTCAGAGTTTTCAGTGAAGACTGTGGTCATTTTAGAGCTTGCAGTGGAGACCTTGGTGGTCTCAGAGCCTATGGTAGAGGCCATAGTGGTCTCAGAGCCCATGGTGGAAGCCTTGGTGGTATCAGAGCCTGTAGTAGAGGCTGTGGTGGTCTCAGAGCCTTCAGTAGAGGCTGTGATGGTCTCAGAGCCTGTGGTAGAATCTGTGGTAGTCTCAGAACCCATGGTGGAGGCTGTGGTGGTCTCAGGGCCTGTATTAGAGGCTGTGGTGGTCTCAGAGCCTGTGGTGGTCTCAGAGCCTGCAGCAAAGACTGTGGTCATCTCAGAGCTTGCAGTGGAGACCTTGGTGGTCTCAGGGCCTATGGTAGAGGCCATAGTGGTCTCAGAGCCCATGGTGGATGCCATAGTGGTCTCAGAGCCTGTAATAGAGGCTGTGGTTGTCTCAAACCCTGTAGTAGAGGCTGAGGTACTCTCAGAATCTTCAGTAGATACTGTGTTGGTTTCAGAATCTTCAGTAGAGGCTGCGGTGGTCTCAGAGCCTGCAATGGAGACTGTGGTCTCAGAGCCTGCGGTTGAGACTGTGGTGGTCTCAGAGCCCATGGTGGAGGCTGCAGTGGTCTCAGAATGTGCAGTAGAGGCTGTTGTGGTCTCAGAGTCTGCAGTAGAGGCTGTGGTGGTCTCAGAGCCTGTGGTATAGACTGTTGTGGCCTCAGAGCCTTCAGTAAAGGTGATGGTAGTCTCAGAGCCCATGGTGGAGACTGTGGTGGTCTCAGAGCCTGCAGTGGAGACTGTGGTCATCTCAGAGCTTGCAGTGGAGACCTTGGTGGTCTCAGAGCCTGTGGTAGAGGCTTCAGTGGTCTCAGAGCTCATGGTGGATGCCATGGTGGTCTCAGAGCCTGTAATAGAGGCTGCAGTGGTCTCAGAATCTGCAGTAGAGGCGGTGGTGGTCTCAGAGCCTGTGGTAGAAGCCATGGTGGTTCCAGAGCCTGAAGTTGAGACTGTGGTGGTCTCAGAGCCTGCAGTGGAGCTGATGGTTGTCTCAGAGCCCATGGTGGAGACTGTGGTGGTCTCAGAGCCTGCAGTAGAGATTGTGGTGATCTCAGAGCTTGCAGTAGAGTTTGTGGTGGTCTCTGAGCCCATGGTGGAGACCATGGTGGTCTCAGTGCCTGTGGTAGAGATTGTAGTGGTCTCAGAGCCTGCAGTGGAGATGGTGGTGGTGTCAGAGCCTGCCGTAGAAGCCGTGGTGGTCTCAGAGCCTGCACTAGAGACTGTGGTGGTCTCAGATCTTGCCATGGAGGTGGTGGTGATCTCAGAACCTGAAATAGAGACTATGGTGGTCTGAGAGCCTGTGGGGGAGACTGTGGTGGTCTCAGAACCTGCTGTAGAGGCTGTGGTGGTCTCAGAGGCTTTAACCAGGACTGTAATGGTCTCAGAGCCTGTGGTAGAGGCTGTGGTGGTGTTAGAGCCTGCAGTGGGGGCCATAGTGGTCTCAGAGCTCATGCTGGATGCCGTGATCACCTTAGAGTCTGCAGTTGAGGTTGTGGTGGCCTCAGAGCCTGCTGTGGAGGTGGAGGTTGTGGTGGTCTCAGAACCTGCAGTAGATGCTGTGGTGGTTTCAGAGCCTGTGGTAGAGACTTTAGTGGCCTCAGAGCCTGCAGTGGTGGTGGTGGTGGTCTCAGAGCCTGTGGTGGAGACTGTGGTGGTCTCAGAGCCTGTGGTGGAGACTGTGGTGGTCTCAGAGCCTGTGGTGGATGCCATGGTGGTCTCAGAAATTATGGAGGAGGCCATCGTTGTCTCAGAGCCTGCAGTGGAGGTTGTGCTTGAGGCCATAGTAGTCTCAGGGACGGTAGTGGAGGCTGTAGTAGAGGTTGTTGTGGTCTCAGAGACTGCGGTGGAGGCCACAATAGTTTCAGAGCCTGCAGTGGAGGCTGTGGTTGTGTCAGAGCCTGTGGTGAAGGTCCTAGTGGAGGCTATAGTAGTCCCTGAGTCTGTGGTGGAGGCCGTGTTGGTCTCAGGGCCTGTGGTGAAGGCTGCAGTAGAAGCCATGGTGGAGGCCGAGGTTGTCTCAGAGCCTGTGGTAGAGTCTGTGGTGATCTTAGAGCCTCTAGTTAAGGCCATAGTAGAGGCCATGGTGGAGGCCATGGTGGTCTCAGAGCCTGTGATGGAGGCTGTGGTGGTGTCAGAGCCTTTTGTGAAGGCTGTGGTTTTCTCAGAGCCTGAGGTGGAGGACAAATAAGGTGGTGGGAATGGATTAAGGATGAATTTGCAGGTTTAGTATAGTGTTACTTTAACATATACTCAGTACTGCTTATTCATTTATTTATTCAGATATTGAGGGTTTAATATGTACCTGGTATTTTACTAAACTGGGCATACTCCTGTCAGCAAAAGAGATATGGGCTTATAATTTAGTAAAGAAGAGAGATACAACATAAAAAAATAAATACACATTGGCTTAAGTGCTGTTAAAGAAAGCAGTGGTGCTGCTTTAGATACTAGAGTCAGAAAAGGTCTCTTTGAGGAATTGATGTATGAACTGAGATCTGAAGGATAAGAAGGCAGCCATTTGGGCTAGGCATGGTGGCTCACACCTGTAATCCCAGCACTTTGGGAGGCCAAGGCAGGCAGATCACCTGAGGTAGGGAGTGCACGACCAGCCTGACCAACATGGAGAAACCCCATCTCTACTAAAAATACAAAATTAGCCAGGCGTGGTGGCACATGCCTATAATCCCAGCTATTCAGGAGGCTGAGGCAGGAGAATCACTTGAACCCGGAAGGCGGACGTTGCGGTGAGCCAAGATTGCGCCACTGCATTCCAGCCTGGTCAACAAGAGCGAAACTCCATCTCAAAAAAAAAAAAAAAAAAGGCAGCAATTTGAAAGGCCAGGAGAACGACATCACAGATCGATACCATAAGTACAAATACCCTGAGTTGTTAATGAGCTCGATGTGATTCGTGAATAAATAGGAGACCAGGGTGGCTGGAATGTAGTTATTGAAGGAGAAAACAAGGCTGTAGAGAGACCTTTTCTAACCATAATCTCTGAAGCAGGACCCCTGCCTTATTAACAGCACATAACCCAAAGGTGTGTTTACATTCTTTATATTCTAAACTCTCTTCTTTACAAGAACGTAAGCCCACATTTCTTTTTTTTTTGGAGACGGAGTCTCGCTCTGTCGCCCAGGCTGGAGTGCAGTGGCGCGATCTCGGCTCACTGCAAGCTCCGCCTCCCGGGTTCACGCCATTCTCCTGCCTCTGCCTCTCCGAGTAGCTGGGACTACAGGCGCCCGCCACCATGCCCGGCTAATTTTTTGTATTTTTAGTAGAGACGGGGTTTCACCGTGGTCTCGATCTCCTGACCTCGTGATCCGCCCGCCTCGGCCTCCCAAAGTGCTGGGATTAGAAGTGTGAGCCACCGCGCCCGGCCGAGCCCACATTTCTTTTGCTGACAGGGGTATGCTCAGAGTTTAGCAAAATATCATGGTAGAAGGTTAAATTTCATCTCAAATACAATGAGGACCCACTGGAATAATATACTCTGGTTAATTTTTCTTTGTTTTTATTTTGAAAAAAAAATCACAAATTCTTTTGTAACAAGTATAACACAAAGAACCCTTTTCCCTGAATCATTTTGGAGTTACTTGGTAACCTGATGTCTCATTATCCTTCAATACTTTATATATTCTCATACACAACCATAATACAGCCATCAAGATGAAGAAATTCACACGAATATATTGCTGCCACCTGATTTTTAGATCCCTTTCAAGTTTGTTAGTTGTTCTGATAATGTCTTTAACAGTAAACCAGTTCAATTCAGAATCATGTGTTCTTTTTGTTGTTCTGTCTCTTTAGTCTTCTTCAGTCTGGTGCAGTTCTTCAGTCTTCCTTTGATCTTCATAACTTTTAACCTTTGAAGATTACAGGTCAATTATTTTATAGAATTTTCCTTAAACTGAGTTTTTGTAATGTTTCATCATGATTAGGCTCATGTTATTAATCTTTGCCAGGAAAACCACTGAAGTGATGTTGTATTCTTCTCTTTGCATACTATCGGGTGACAGATAATATCAGTGTGTCCCATCATTGATGATGTTCTCTTGGATTACTTGATTAAGAAGGTGTATCCAGGCTGGTTTTTCTCCCTTTGTAGTTAATAAATATTGTGTTATGATTATAATTATGAAATGTCTCTCTATTCCTAATAATATATCTCTTCTTAAGCCTATTTTGTCTGTTATTGAAATAGTCACTCGATTTTTTTTTTAAATTGTTGTTAGCATGGCTAACATACAGTATGGCCATATCATTCTTCTTCTTATTTTTACCCTATTGTTTACCCTATTTGTAGTTATACTTAGTTAAAATTTATTTCTTGGTTGAATATTATTTATTTGGGGCTTTCTTTTTTAACCAATGTGTCAATCTCTGCCTTTTAATTGTGGTGTCTGAACCATATACATTTAACGTAATTATAAATATGTTGGGTCTGAGTCTTTTTTAGAGACAGAGTCTTGCTCTGTCACTCAAGCTGTAATGCAGTGGCACAATCACGGCTCACTGCAGCCTTGACTTTCTAAGCTCAAGAAATCCTCTTGCCTCAGCCTCCGAACTATCTAGGATCACAGGCACAAGTCGTGATGCCTGGCTCATTACTTTTTAATTTTTATTTTTTGTAAAGATAGGGTCTTCCTATGTTGCCTGGGCTTGTCTTGAACTCCTGGGCTCAAGTAATCTTCCTGCCTCAGCCCCAAAAAGTGCTGGAATTACAAGTGTGAACCACTGTAGCTGGCCCCGAATTTAATAGTCTTCATATTTGTTTTCTATTTTTCTCATCTGGTCTTCTTTCCTTTTCCTCCATTTTTCACCTACTTTTTTTTTTTTAATTAACCCAGTATTTTTATTGTTTCTTTTTTGTTTTGTTTTGTTTTGTTTTTTGAGACAGTCTTGTTCTGTCACTCACGCTGGAGTGCAGTGTTGGGATCTCAGCTCACTGCAAATTCCACTTCCCAGGTCCAAATGATTCTCCTGCCTCGGCCTCCTGAGTAGCTGGAACCACAGGCGTGCACCACCATGCCCAGCTAATATTTGTATTTTTAGTAGAGACAGGGTTTCACCATGTTGCCCAGGCTGGTCTCTAACTCCTGGCCTCAAGTGATCCACCTGCCTTGGCCTCCCAAAGGGCTGGGATTACAGGCATGAGCCGCTGCACCCGGCCCTGAGTCATTTTTGACCCCATTTTATTTCCACCATTAGCTTATTAAATATGATTCTTATTTGTGTGCCATTGCTCTAGGATTTACGATATACACCTTTAATTTATCACTGTCTACCTCCCAGTGAGCTCATTCCTCTTCATGTAAGGGCGTGAGAGTCTTAACACAGTACACTTCCATTTCCTTCTTCTAACCCTTGTACCACTGTTGTCATACATTTTATGTCTACATATGTTATAAGCCTCATAATTCATTGTTATTCAAGTATATTATCTTTTGAGAAGAATTTAAATGAAAAAAATCTTTTATTTTTACCCATATATTTATCGTTTCCAGCACACTTCATTCCTTTGCATAGATCTAAATTTTTTCTTCCTGAAGAACCTACTTTTACATTTTTAAAAAATGTCAGTCTTGCCGGGCGCGGTGACTCACGCCTGTAATCCCAGCACTTTGGGAGGCAGAGGCAGGCAGATCACCGGGAGTTTGATACCAGCCTGACCAAAATGGAGAAACCACATCTCTACTAAAAATACAAAATTAGCCAGGCATGGTGGCGCATGCCTGTAATCCCAGCTACTCGGGAGGCTGAGGCAGAAGAATCGCTTGAACCCGGGAGATGGAGGTTGCAGTGAGCCAAGATCGCACCATTGCACTCCAGCCTGGGGCAACAAGAGCGAAACTCCGTATCCAAAAAAAAAAAAAAAAAAGTCAACCTCCACGAGGCAGTGTCTTCCAGTTTTAGCTTGTCTAGAAAAGCCTTCATCTTCATACTGAAAATATTTTTACTCCATGTAATTCTAGGTTGATAGAGTATTTTTTCTTTCAGTATTTTAATGATTTTGCTTCTTTATCTTCTGGTTGTCACGGTTTTTCACAGGAAGTCTGTTATCATGCTTGTCTTTGCTCCTCTGTATACAATGTGTCTTTTCTTTTCTAGCTGGTTCTAGGATTTCCCATTTATCACTGATTTTTAGTTATTTGATTACATTGTACTTTGGTATGATTTTTTAAAGTTTATTTTGCTTGATATTTGTTGAGTTCTTGGGATCTGTGAGTTTATAGTTTTCATCAAATTTGATTTTTTCAGCTACTATTTCTTTAAACATGTTTTCGGTTCCCTTTTTTTCTGGAACTTCAGTTACACATATTGTAGACAAAACATTGTCTCACAAAATCACTGGTATTCTATTCATTTCTTTTCAGCCCATACTCCCTCCACCTCATACTCCCTCTCACCCTCACAAGATTCTGACAAAACATGCCAGGCTGTGGAGAAGTCCACTTCATCCAATTTAGTTTCTTTTTTGAGATGGAGTCTTGCTCTGTCACCCAGGCTGGAGTGCAGTGGTGCGATCTCAGCTCACTGCAAATTCCACCTCCTGGGTTCAAGGTATTCTCCCACCTCAGCCTCCTGAGTAGCTGGAAATACAGGCATGCGCCACCACACCCAGCTAATTTTCGTATTTTTAGTAGAAACAGAATTTCACCATGTTGGCCAGGCTGGCCTTGAACTCCTGACCTCAGGTGATCTGCCCACCTCAGCCTCCCAAAGTGCTGGGATTACAGGCGTGAACCACCGCACCCCACCCCAGTTTAGTTTCTTATATCCTTCTCTGGGCCACTGCGTCTCCCCTCCTGTCCAACCCTGATATCTGCTTTGCTCTGCCTCACCTCATGATGTGGGACTTAATCATTCAGGAAGGGAAGAGAAAGTAGAAAACAAAACTGATTTATGTTTTTAAAAGATCACACTCAGCCTGCTGTGTGAAAACTGGCATGTAGGAGGGCAAGAGTGAAAACAGAAAATTAATTAAGAGCAGTAATTTTTGCTTGAACTAGGATGGTAGCAGGGGAGATACATTTCAGTGGATGAATACAAGCTATGTTTTGAAATTAGAAAAGTAGAACCAATAGAAAGTGTTGAAAGGCTGCATGTGGTGGATGACAGGAAAAGAAGTCAAGAACAACTTCTAGCTTTGGGGCTTACGCAAAGAGCTGGAAATTAGTTCTGTTTACCTGAATGAACAGGGAGGAAGTGGAGGTTGGAAATATTAGAGATTTTGAACTTTTTGTGCCCATTAGATATCCAGGAGACTGTTTGTTGGCAGTTAGAAACCTGCACTTAGTTCTCAGAGGAGAAATCAAAACAAAAGGCATAAAACTGGAAGTCATTTAAATATACATTGTATTTAAAGCTTGAGACTGACTGAGATCACTTGTCTGGGAGAGTATAGTTGGAGAAGAGGCACTGGACCAAGCTCTGGCTACTCCATCATTCAGATAGAGGAGGAGAGGCAAATGAATGAGACTGAGCAGCAGCATCCAGTAAGGTAGAAAGAAAACTCTAAAAAGTGAATCAAGGAAGTCGAGAGAATAGAGAGGCTCTAGAAAAATATGGAAGTTAGCTGAATTGATTTTTGCAGAGAGATCAAGTAAGATATGGCCTGGGCCATGTCCATTGGATTCAGAGGCAATATGGAAGTGAGTTTAGTTTATTGAAAACAGATTTGCATGATGGGGTAGCCCCCAATTGGAATGAATAAAAGGATAAATAAGTATATATGGAGGCTTACGGATTTCATAGAAGAATAAAAAGTAGAGAAATATCAAAAGACATACCTCCACAAGGACAAAGGATGGAGAGATGACAACAGCAGAGGAGATATTAAAAAAAAAAATTTTAAAGATAATAGCAGGAGGATGAGTGGTAACTTTCCAACACAACAGAGAAAGCTTCAACATACAGCTCTCCACTGGGGGTGAGAGTAAGTCAACTACTGGTAAATTATTAATTCTGTGGAATCCTGGAAAGATTCAGGAGTTGCAGCTAGGCTCCTCCGAAGATTTGGGTGTGGCCTGTGACTAAATACAGGAAGGATGGTTGAAATGCAATGTAGCTAGGGACTGTCTCTCAGCTCCAGATCCCTCCTTCCACTCAAGGAGTTGGATGAATATACCTCTGTCCCTTATAACAGCTTAGGGTTTTATCTCTGGAGATATTGAAACCAAAGAAACTCTAGACCAGTGATCCCAGGCACTGCTGAGGGCAGGAGTGAAAGGTTTTACCGAAACTATGCAATTAAGGAAATGCTTACACCCTGAACTGTAAAATCCTCATTACCTCTTCCCTTACTCATCTTCCAGCACTTCAGCAGCTATGCTAGTATGCTCTAGACAGGATCTGGAGAATTCTTCTTGTGGAAAGAAATTAGCCAACACTAGATACTGACATTTTGAGGATCTTCCCAATCAAAACTGCCACGTCTCTACTAAGTTACCCTAAAGCTAAGTCCACCAGTGGACAGGATCTACCCCTGCACACAAAGCTTCCAGGCATCATATTAATGCCTCACTCTCAAATGCAAAGGACATTCTGGGATTACCAGATATTTGAGAAAAATCTCTAGCTTGAAATATAGAGACCAAAACAAATATCCCTGTGAATCAAAGCCAGAGAGAACTGAGACAATGCAAATAGCAAAACCAACTTCAAATGTCCTCAGCAATACAAGAGAAAGTATAGCACCCACGAAAAAAAAAAAAAAAATAAGAGATGCCATTTAACCAGCACTTTGGAGCCGAGGCGGCGATCACGAGGTCAGAGATGAGACCATCCTGGCTAACACGTGAAACCCGTCTCTACTAAAAATACAAAAAATTAGCCGGGCAAGGTGGCGGGCCCCTGTAGTCCAGCTACGCGGGAGGCTGAGGCAGGAGAATGGCGTGAACCCGGGGACGGAGCCTGCAGTGAGCAAGATCGCGCCACTGCACTCCAGCTGGGTGAAAGAGCGAGACTCTTCTCAAAAAAAAAAAAAAAACAAATAAGAGATGCCATTTTAAAAATGGTTGTAGAGAGAAAAAAAGATCTCTTTGAAATAAAAAAAAAACTCAAAATTCACTAGAAGGATTTGAAGACTTTAGAAGCTGAGGAAATCTCCCCAAAAGAAAAATAAAATGACAGAGTTGGAAGACAGAAGAAGAAATATAAGAAAATTAGAGTGTCAGCCCACGAGGTCAAAAATCCAAATTATAAGATTTTTCAAGAAGACAGAACACAGAAAATGGACAAGAGGCAATTATCAAAGAAAAAAATGCAATAAAATTTCCCAGAACTGACTGATATAACTTTCTAGTGTACAAATTCCTAACACAATGAAAGAATCCATACTATGACACCATATCATGAGATTTTAGAACAGTAGTTTAAAAAATCTGAAATCCTCCAGAAGAAAAAAAAAATGAGTCTCTTACAAGAGATCAATAATCTAAATATCAGACTTTACAATCTAGAATCTAGAAACAGTGGATCAATGCCTTTAAAATCCTGAGAAAAATCATATCCATCCTAGAATTCTATAACCAGCTAAACTATGAGTCAAATGTGAGGGTGGAATAAGACATTTTCAGACATATAAGGTCTATGGACAGCTGGGCTCATTTTTCTCTTCTTCCTGGGCACATGGCTAAGTTACATTTCTCAACCTCTCTCGTAGCTAGGTAGGGCTACATGTCTAAGCCCTAGTCAGAGGCCCCTAAAGGGAAGGAATACATATTAATTTCCACTTCATTTCTTTAAGAGTAAATACCTATTCCTTGATGTCTGCTTGTATATATATTTTTATTTTCTGTATATTATCATGTTTTGACATCTTAACAAACTTTTCTAGCTAGGGAGAGACAGCACCTTCCAGGGCTAGCCAATTCTTAGAAGTAGCAAAGGGCCCAGCCAGGAGCACGAGCTGATATGCAAACTAACCATTCCAGAGCCACAGCTGCTCCATCTGGCCCATATACTCCAGGAAACAATATTTATCTGCCTTAGTCATTCCAAAGCCAAGTACCAGGCAACTAGGTAGTAATCAGCTATATAGCTCGAAGAACACAGGAATTATTCAAACCAGCCAATCCTAAACTGTTCACCCTGCCTTTCCTTGCCTTTCCCACAGAAATCCCAATAAAAGGAAAGACCTAAACCTTTCCTTCACTCCTGTCTTCTGCCTCCTGACTACCTTGGTGTCTTTCTCAGGTGGTCCGGCATGGCAGTGTCATGCCTCCTGTCTCTAGGGCCTGTGAGCCTCTCCTTTTGTGGCTGCACCTTGACTGACTGTATCATAAAATAAGACAAAATACTGTTCTTCTGCCCTCTCCTTGGGCTGAAATGATGATGACACTGGAAACCATATGTCGAAGATGGAAGAGCCATATTCACCCAGGATCCCTGAATAGACTGCATGGAGCAGAGCTCCCACCATCCTATAATACTTACCTTAGGACTGGTACAAGGGAGAAAAATAAACTTGTTTTTCAAAGCCACTTTCGGGATCTCCTTGTTACAGCAGCTTAGCATTACCCTAACAGTGCATAAGGTTTTAAAATAATTTCCCACCACAAACTCTCTCTCTTAGGAAGATTCTAGAGAAAGTGATGCTCCAAGATGGAAAAATAAAGCCAGAAAAAAAGATAAGAATTTACAAGGGAAAAAAGGGAATTTCCAGAATGTTGCTGAATACAAATTGCAGGACAAGAGACCTAGCAAGCAACCAGTACTGGTTGGACAGAGGCTTCCAAATGGGATTGCTCAAGGGAAAAAAGTGAAACTGATAGATTGCATCATGTGTATTGAAAAGACAGAGATACTTCTGGTGGAGGTTTTGGGATGAATTAATTATATATACGAAGAAAACTATGGAAATTTTAAAAATAAGGCTATTATTAATATCTAGAAAAACAAAAATTACAAGAACGGATGGTCATCACAATGCAATTATATGACCCAGTTATAAATGTTACTAGAGGTCATTTATACTTATTATAATGTCATCACAATGCAATTATATGACCCAGTTATAAATGTTACTAGAGGTAACATTTATAGTTATCATAATGTAGACACTAAATGCTAGTTTAACACCAAAAATTTGATACAGTCATTTGGGGAGAATTGTGAGCGGGAATGTGAGACAGTAAGTGTGCAGGGGGAGTGGTCTAACCTAAATCTTTCTTTTCATTAGAAGGAAGACAATACATCATGCCCAAAGCAGGAAAAAAAAAAATCATCTCAACCAACAAAAAAGTAATGGTAGTAAGAGAATTTATGGCCGGGTGCAATGGCTCATGCCTGTAATCCCAGTGCTTTGGAAAGCTGAGGTGAGAGGATCCCTTGAGCCCGGGAGTACCAGACTGCAGTGAGCTATGATGGTGTCTCTGCACTCCAGCCTGGGTGACAGAGTGAGATCCTATCTCTAAATAAATAGATAAATGCAGTATGAAGGTAAATGCCAACAGGAGCCCTGGGAAGCAGGACTCAGAGTAAGAAGCAATTGGGGAAAGGGAATCAGGGGCTGAAATTTTATGAGAAGCCTTGTAGGACTACAAGTATTTCTTTTTCAGAACTACTTACATTAATTACCTAATACAATAAAATAAAATAAACAAGTGAGTGGGAGGTGAGAAGTGACATAGCAAGTGTGGAGAAGTCCTTCAAGAATGGGGGTGAGGGGCCGGGCATGGTGGCTCACACCTGTAATCTCAGCACCTTGGGAGGCCGAGGTGGGTAGATTGTCTGAGCTCAGGAGTTCAAGACCAGCCTGGGCAACACAATGAAACCCCGTCTCTACTAAAATACAAAAAATTAGCTGGGCGTGGCAGTGTGTGCCTGTAATCCCAGCTACTCGGGAAGCTGAGGCAGGAGAATCGCTTGAACCTGGGAGGCAGAGGTTGCAGTGAGCCAAGATTGCGGCATTGCACTATAGCCTGGGCAACAGAGCGAGACTCCATCTCCAAAAAAAAAAAAGAAGAAGAAGAATGGGGGTGAGGAGGAGAGTGGAGGGAGAGGTGGTGGCTGAGGAGTGATGCGGGGACGTTAGGATGGACATCATTCAGTGTTTGGTCCCGGGACATCTGGGATCACACTGTCTGAGGAACCCACGCCATCCCACCAAGCTTACTGAATCAAGATCTTGCTTGGTGGGGTGTCAGGGCCTGGAAACCCAAGTTTCTAATCATCTCCTTGGATGATACTTGTGCATACAGAACTGAGCTTGTTTGGATGCCGATGGAAAGGACCCAAGAAAGGTAAAGCGAGATGGGAGGGGAAGGAGAAATGCACTGAGCAAAGCCACCGAGACAGCAGGAGGGTGAGAAGGCGCCCAGGGTTCAGATGGAGGAGTTGGTCCTTGCTAATCCACTGTAATAGGGCTAGAGGAGACACAGTTGGTCACTTTATAGATCTAGTGGTGGGAAAAGAGGAGGGCCCTTTCAGTCCTTGCACGCTTGCTCCCTTTTGTAAGGAAATATTATTTAAGTCTATGTTTTACAGTAGACCAAGGGTTCCATGGGGGCCAAGACCATGGCATTTCCCACTCCATTCCTCACCATGGCCTAGCACGCAGCAGTGCCTGGCCCAGAGGAGGAGCTCTATAAATGTTTGTTGAATGACTACACGAATGACAGTTTCTTCTGAGGTAAGGGGACTCTTGTTTAAAATCAGACAGATAGGACTGGAGTTCAGGATTAGGACAGGTGATGGGCAGATCTGGAAGGCATGGGTAGGCAGAGAACAGTTGAAGCATTCAGGATGAAGGCAACAGGAAAGAGAAGAAAAAGAACACTGAGGGAAGTGCTGAAGCGGGCAAGGGAGTGAATCCAGAGTGGGGTGCAAGAAACAGATGCATACTGAGGAAGAAGGGGGAAGCACTCCAAATCCTCCACATCATCCAACCTAGACCTTCTCTTTCAACCGCACCTCCTGCTTCTCGATGAGCCATCGTACAGTAAAGGCAATGGAATGGATGAGCCAGTTAACCTGGTGTCTCATAATTAGGGAAGATATGTTGATGTAAGAAATCAAAAACTGGAGTGAACAGAACTGTCTCAGACAGCCCATTGGAATCACACGGAGCCCAGTTCACTTCTCCCCTGGGCTATTTCCTTTCACAGCCATTGCTGATCCAATGCCAGAGCCAACCCCTCAGTGGCCGAAGTCCAGTTTGTTTCTACCAGGGAAATTCTCAGGGGGCTATACATGGATTTGGAATCAGGCAGCATCCGAAGAAGGGTTGAAGCAAAAAATAAAAAAACAGTAGATGCAGTGATCAGGGAACACTTCTACACTGCTAGTGGGAATGTAAACTAGTACAGTCACTATGGAAAACAGTGTGGAGATTTCTTAAAGAACTAAAAGTAGAACCACCATTTGATCCAGCAATCCCACTACTGGGTATCTACCCAGAAGAAAAGAAGTCATTATACAAAAAAGATACTTGCACACACGTTTATAGCAGCACAATTCACAATTGCAAAGTCATGGAACCCAAATGCCCATCAATCAACGAACAGGTGGATAAAGAAACTGGCATATATATACGATGGAATACTACTCAGCCATAAAAAGGAACGAATTAATGGCATTTGCAGCAACCTGAATGAGACTGGAGACTATTATTCTAAGTGAAGTAACTCAGGAATGGAAAACCAAACATCGTATGTTCTCACTGATATGTGGGAGCTAAGCTGTGAGGACCCAAAGGCATGAGAATGATACAATGGACTTTGAGCACTAGGGAGGAAGGACGGGGGAGGCATAAGAGATAAAAGACTACAAATAGGGTGGGTGCAGTGTATACTGCTCGGTGATGGGTGCACCAAAATCTCACAAATCACCACTAAAGAACTTATGTAACCAAATATCACCTGTACCCCAATAACCGATGGGAAAAAAAAAGAAGGATTGAAGGATTTTTACTTGACTTTAGACTGAGATCCTGGTTTTAATTTGGAATTAAGAATGCTATTGGAACTAGAATTTTCCAGTTAAAAACAAAACTTTTATCCATGATACAAAGGAAAGTAAAAGTCTCAGCCGGGCGCGGTGGCTCACGCTTGTAATCCCAGCACTTTGGGAGGCCGAGGCGGGCGGATCACGAGGTCAGGAGATCGAGACCATCCTGGCTAACACGGTGAAACCCCGTCTCTACTAAAAATACAAAAAAAAAAAAAAAAAAACCCAGATGTGATGGTGGTGGCGGGTGCCTGTAGTCCCAGCTACTCTGGAGGCTGAGGCAGGAGAATGGCATGAACCTGGGAGGCAGAGCTTGCAGTGAGCAGAGATCACGCCACTGCACTCCAGCCTGGGCAACAGAGTGAAAAAAAAAAGTCTCACCCCCGCCCCCCATTTCCCCAGCACCGCCCCACCACCCCACAACTTGTGCTCACAGCCACAGCTGGGGGAGACTAATACAGATTTGCTTCTAAGATAGCATCAGAGTCATGGTCAGTGGAATTGGGATGAGTACTGGCTTTTGCAGAAATGGGCAAAAAAAAAAAAAAAAGAATCATCGTTTCTGGAAGAAGAGTCATGCCTGGGCAGGGGATCCCACATCTCCTTCAGGCTTTATGTGGCCTCCATGCCCCTCTCCCTCCTTAACTGCTGAGTCACTTACTGGGTCCCAGAAGTCCAAAGAGAAGCAGCCACAGGAACCAGAAGGCAGGAGAGATGTTTCCTCTTCTCATTTCTAAATGATGCACATGAAAGTTGTCATTTAGATGCCTGGGTTCCAAAGGAAGGATAGGCCAAAGAGGCGGAGGACAAGGGGCAAACCCCTTGTGCCTTGATAGAAAATAAAGTTGCACAAAAAGACCCAAAGGCCAGCCAGTGCCAGGGTAAGCCTTGTAGGCAGGTGGGATGGTTGGGGGGAGCCCCAGAATTGCTCCACAGTTTGGCTTCTTATTTTTCTTCTTTTTTCCTCGCAAGCGTGTCTGTGGCATTTATAGCTGATACTGAGTAGGGGAGGCCAGAGCTTTGGGTCCTCCCTCCCCAGGGAGGGGCATCTCCGCACTGTGCTTTCTGCAGGGCCGTTTGGAGAGATGTACCCTACAGGAATCAAGGCGGAGGAGAGAGCCGAGTCGGCAAGACCAGAGGGCGCACACATGAGGAGGGGCAGGGAGGGAGGCAGAATGAGGGGATCAAACTTGTCGGAGTGGAAGGGACCCACCCTTTGAACCAGAGCTGACCTGAAACCTGTTTTCCCTGGGTATGCCTCATTTTCAAAGCAGGAGGCCTTTGTAGAAGAAAGAAGAGGAAGAGAAGAAAAGGAAATAAATGGATGGTAAAGGTCAATAGCAGTCTATCTGGGGGAAGCTGGGGATTTGGAGGGTGAGAAGAGCATCAGGACACACGCCCGGCTTTCTCCAGAGTGCTCCTTCCCAGCTGCAGAGCAGCACGTGGCCGTGTGACTGATACACTCCACTCCCTGTGAGCTCTCCAAGGGTGGGGAAAGTGGACACTGAGTGAGTCTCATTTCTAGTATCAAGTGGAAGTGAGTAGGGAAGAGGATGGGCATGGAACTACCCATTTCCCTGAGTCAATCTTTGGCAATGGCTCTTAAGCATAGGTCAGGGACCCTAACTCACCTGGGTCCCTATTTCTAGGCTCACAACTAGCAGTTGATTGAAATTTACCTTGTGTAACTCAGATATGCAAGGAAAAATGTAGTTTGGCTTGCCATAACTCACCCAACTCAGTTTTCCGACTCTCTTTCCCACCCATGGCAGGGAAGGCTGGGGCTGGAAATGAGGATATGGGTTTAAGCTTGCCAAATATTAGTGATTAAATTCCATTTTCTTTTTAAAGTGTCTCTTTCGGAGGGCATACTGTATGGTTCTAATTATATGAAAGTCAAGTACAGGGAAAAATCAACTGATGATGATTGAAGTCAAAATACTGGCTACCTCTGGGATGGCACTGATGGGGAGGAGGCGGGGGAGGCTTCTGGGGTGATGAGAATCTGACACATCTTGATCTGGAAAGTGGGTAGGTGAGTGTATGCATGTATTAAGATTCAATAATTGGCCGAGCACGGTGGCTCATGCCTCTAATCCCAACACCTTGAGAGGCTGAGGTGGGAGGATTGTGTGAGCCCAGGAGTTCAAGACCAGCCTAGACAACATAGCAAGACCCTGTCTCTATTTATTCAAAATAAATACATTAAAGAATTAAATAAAATTCAACGACTTGAGCACTTATGTGTCCACTCTGCACATTTTACTGAATACAGTTTAAGCCTCAATTTAAAGATTAAAAACAACAGTCAATGGTACAAACTTTCAGTTATAAGATGAATGAGTTCTGGGACTTTAATCACATGGAGACTATAATTAACAATATTGCATTGTCTATCTGAAATTTGCTAACACACACACAAAAAAATGGTAAATATGTGTTGATGATGTGTTCATTAGTTTGATAGTGGTAATTATTTCACAATGTATACTCGTCAAATCAACACATTGTTCACCCTGAAAACATATAATTTTTATTTGTCAATTATACCTCAACAAGCTTGGGGGGAGAATTAAAAACAATAAAAAAAAAATTTGGTGGCTCACTTCTGTAATCCCAGCACTTTGGGAGGCCAAGGCGGGCAGGTTAGGAGTTCGAAACCAGCCTGATCAACATGGTGAAACCCCATCTCTACTAAAAATAAAAATAAAAAAAAAAATTTAGCTGGGTGTAGTGGCAGGTGCCTGTAATCCCAGCTACTTGGGAGGCTGAGGCAGAAGAATTGCTTGAACCTGGGAGGCAGAGGTTGCAGTGAGCCAAGATCGTGCCACTGCACTCCAGCCCTGGTGACAGAGTGACACTCCATCTCAAAAAAAAAAAAAAAAAAAAAAAAGACAAAGAAAACAATGTCTCAGGTCTCTTTTGGGTAAATACTTGGCCACGTGAAATTTAATGCCCCTCTCAGGACTGTTTTCCCCATTTCAAGGGCTCTCCCCTCCACTTCTTCTTTCCTGCACATCCTCTGAGCAGGAATTTATGCCTCCTACTGGCAGTGTGGGAACAAGACTTGGGCCCTTCAAGCTGGTCTCTCCTGAGCTTCCTCTCGTCCCATCTGGTCACTGGGATCCTGCATTGGCATCCAATGACTCTGAGACACAGTACTACAATTGTCTTCATTTTACAAATAAGGAAACTAAACCATGGAGAAGAAGTCAAGTAATTTGGCCAAACTCACAAAGTTAGTAAGTGATGGAGTCAGGAGTTAAACTATCAGTCCAGCTGCAGAGCCTGTGCTCTTCGCCATTATAAAAGGAGCGTGTCATATCCAAACAGGACTTTGAGTCTGGCCCCTGAATATCTTCCTCCAACAAGACTGCCTGTTCCCAACCTCATCTGACATAGAAATTCTGGAGCTGTCACTGTTAGGAAGTATGCGGAATATAAAACCACAAAGCTACAGAGGCCCAGTTATGTGGAATTTGAAAAATAGGTGGACGAGTCATCATAAGGGACATGTCGGGAAAATTAATGAATTAAGAACAGGTTACTCGAGTGCAGCTGACTGGTCCGAGATCATTTTTTAAAATGCCTCCTTGGAGAGTCTGAGTCATGAGGGTTCTGATGACTATGAAGGAAAGAGCAAACAGGGGTTGTGGGCTTAGGACTTGGGCTTGTTTTAGAGAGTAAGAGATTAGTTTCGCACAGAGTAGGGAATTCCAGGGACCTGGGAATTACACGTAGAGTATACAATTTATAAACATAGCATAGATTTGAAATTCGCCCTTGAATGACCTGTGCTGAAAGTTTGATTTAGGAAATACCTGTGTTCCAGATTCTCGCTGCATCTCTCTCAACCTCACCCTGTCCCAGCTTTGATTTTCTTCAACCTGGCTGGACAAGGGGTCTGCTTTCCCTTCTAATTTTAGTTTATCCCCAATTCAAGTAAAGTTCTTTTCATCACAAGAAGTTTCAATGGTACCTTCCATATAGCATATAGTTTATCAGAAAGTAACAAAAAGAAGCAAGATTTTCTGTGAAATATAGCCCAATATGGTCTATGTCTGTGACCCATTTTCCCACAGACGGACCACTCTGAAGGCAGCCACCGTCCCTGGATTTGGAGATCTCTCCTACGGCTGCTTAAGCTTCTTCAGCTATCTGAAGCCACCATTTGTGTAGAAATGTCCTATGTGCTTGAGTGCCCGTCTTCAAATTTTCTGTCATGTATACGTTCAAAAACAATTTTGAAAAGCTGTTTTCCTTCCTCTGTTTATGTTAATCTAAATTTTTATCATACTTTTAATTATTGCAAAAAATGTAATTTCTACCATATTGTAAATATAGACATTGAAATAATAAAAGTTTTTACTACTCTTTAAAGTGTTTCCAGTGGACTGTAAACACTAACAGCATCTCAATATTCATCATTATCCATTTTTTTAAATTTTATTTTACTTTAAGAGATGGGGTGTCTCACTATATTGCTCAGGCTGGTCTTGAACTCTTGGACTCAAGCAATCCTCCCACTTCAGCCTCCCAAAGTGCTGGGATTACAGACGTGAGCCACTGTGCCTAGCTTCCATTAACCTTTTGAATAACATATAAGCAAGCTCTTCCTCAATAGTCTAGGTTTTTAAATGGTTCCTCCTGCTCTATGATCTTATAGTTCCATTTTACTTTCCCCATATTATTCTACTGGTCTCTCTCCATATATCATATTAAATACCAGTAACATAAAATATTCTACTGCTATATATATATAACAGTATATCTAATTAATAAACCTTATCTCTTAGAGCAGTTTTGGGTTCACAGCAAAATTAAGTGGAAAGTACAGAGGTCCCATAAACTCCCTGCCTCTACGCAAGCACAACCTCCCCGCCTCATTGACATCAGGGTTTACTCTTGTATATTCTATGGGTTTTGACAAATGTACAATGACATGCATCCACCATTGTATTATCATATACGGTAGTTTCACACCCTAAGAATCCTCTATGCTCCACCTATTCATCATCCCACCCTCGTAACCCCTGGCAACCATTGACTCTTGACTGTCTTTATAGTTTTGTCTTTTCCGGGATGTCATATGGTCTGTAATATTTTTTTGCTTGAAAAGCTTTTATCGATCACCCTATCATACTCCTCTGCACCAAAAGATATGTTTATAAACTTCTAAAAAATTTCCTGTGCCTTGTAAGACTCTGTGTTGAATTTATAGCCCCCAGTAACTTTTTGGTGAATTAAGCAAAAATGCTTCTCTTATGATATGTTTTTCCATATTTTCAAGAAAATATGAATCATTAACTTACCTAACATTTTTTATTTTTCATTTTTTTGAGACGGAGTCTCGCTCTGTCGACCAGGCTGGAGTGCAGTGATGCAATCTTGGCTTACGGCAACCTCCACTTCCCAGGTTCAAGCTATTCTCTTGCCTCAGCTTCCCATGTAGCTGGGACTACAGGCGCCTGCCACCACACCAGCTAGCTTTTGTATTTTTAGTAGAGATGGGGTTGCACCATGTTGGTCAGGCTGGTCTCAAAAGCCTGACCTCAAGTGATCCACCCACCTCCGCTTCCCAAAGTGCTGGAATTACAGGCATGAGCCACCTCGTCTGGCCAACTTACCTAACATTTTAAAAATAACACAACTTACAGAGCGCTTACGAAATGCAGGACTATTCTAAGGCTTCACAATAACCCCATGAAGTGGGTACTATTTTCACTCTCATGTTTACAAATACGGAAACTGAGACCCAGAAGAGTTAAGGAATTTGTGCAAAGGCACGATGAAATTGGATTTGAAACCAGAAATTCGAGCTCCACAATCTGTGCTCTTAGCTGACATGCCGTATGGCCTCTGTATGTGTCTTTTATCTTAAGGTGTAACATTAATCACTTGGAACTTGCAACATCTTTCTCCTTGAAATCATGCAAAATACACAATTGTTACCTAAACCAAGAAACTAGTGAACAGGAAGCTCTTTCCCCTTACAGAAAATGGTGTACAATTCAGGGAAGTGTGCTTCATAGCACATTGCTTTGTCCCAGCAAGTCGTTGACAAATCTTGAATATTCTAAAATAGGCAGACAGACAGATAAGGTGGGTTGGCTGCCATGGGATTTTTCTCCTTGGTTAAATAAGCCACTGCTTCCTTTATTCTTTCTGCTGATTCTGCTCTTGCTCCAATCTCATGAGATACTGCCTCAAGAGGGATGCCTTTTTAAAGAGTGGATAGAAGAGAAGAGATTTTAAAAAAAAAAAAAAAAAAAAGAAAGAAAGAAAGAAAAGAAAAAAAGAAGTTTGTATTACTCCTGTTACTTCATTCTACAGTGTATCTGCGTAAATAACATCTTAACACATGCCAAAATACCAGTTCCTTACACTCCACGTAGCCCTTCACAGGAATTTATATGAGGCAGGAGAAAACAGGAAGTCCTACTCTGGGTATATGATCCCTAAATTAGAGGTGGTTTTTGAGGTATCCCTTTACTAAAGGGATTATTTGTTAAGTAAAGGCTTTATTTGACACCCTGAAATGTTCTACACCCTGCGGAAATGTGGTAATAATAATATGGGAGCCACAGAGGAAATGTTGGATGTTCGTCAAAGAGGAGTCAGAAAAGTGTGGCCCTGACCACAAAGGTGCTCTCAGACAGATCAGTTCTAGGCAACAAGCGCATACGGAAGTTGAAGATCTGGAAAATGGTTCGCATCAAACAACCCACACCTGCATAATACTCTTCAGGAAGTCTTCATGTACGTCCAAGATGTGGGGGCACAGATGCGATGTGAAGATCACTGTGCTAAATCCACAGTGCAAAGGCACGGGCAGCCCTTTAACCCTGTCCACTTCCTGGACTTTTGCTTGGGTCATACGTGCTTGGAGTAGGTGTATTCCATGACGAAAGCTGGGTAATGATGTTTCCAAACTCTACCCACATGCCCCAGTTGCTGGGAGTAATGAGACACTCACAGCATAGCTATGTGAATCAATCACAAGCTAAATTGCTCACCACGGATTCCCCCCTTTTCTCCTTCCTCTAGCTCAAAATGCCCATTCATTGGAGTCATTTGTTGTTTATTTTTGGAAATAATTTTTTTTAATTTGAGACAGAGTCTCACTCTGTCGCCCAGGCTGGAGTGCAGTGACACGATCTCAGCTCACTGCAACGTCCACCTCCCAGGTTCAAGTGATTCTCATGCCTCAGCCTTCCAAGTAGCTGGGACTACAGGCATGCACCACCACGTGTGGCTAATTTTTGTATTTTTAGTAGAGACAGGGTTTTGCCATGTTGGCCAGGCTGGTCTCGAACTCCTGGCCTCAAGTGATCTGCCTGCCTCAGCCTCCCAAAATGCTGAGATCACAGGTGTGAGCCATCACACCCGGCCAGTAAATAAAAATTTTTATTACATAATGTGCCTGGTAATAACTTAAGAACTTTATTGAGCTATAATTTACATACCATATAATTCACCTGTTTAAATTATATAAACCTGGCTGGGCAAGGTGGCTCACGCCTCTAATCCCAGCACTTTGGGAGGCCGAGGCGGGTGGATCACCTGAGGTTAGGAGTTCAAGACCAGCCTGGCCAACAGTGGTGAAACCCCATCTCTACTAAAAATACAAAAATTAGCGAGGCATGGTGGCACTCGCCTATAATCCCAGCTCTTGGGAGGCTGAGGGAGGAGAATCTCTTAAACCTAGGAAGCAGAGGTTGCAGTGAGCCGAGACTGCACCACTGCACTCCAGCCTCGGTGACAGAGTGAGATTCCATCTCAAGTTAAAAAAAATTATAACAATAAAATAAAGTATATAAACCAATGGTTTTAGTCCAGGTGCAGTGGCTCACGCCTGTAATCCCAGCACTTTGGGAGTCCAAGGTGGGTGGATCACCTGAGGTCAGGAGTTCGAGACCAGCCTGGCCAACAGTGGTGAAACCCCATCTCTACTAAAAATACAAAGACAAAACAAAACAAAACAAAACAAATTAGCTGGGTGTGGTGGCACGCACCTGTAATCCCAGCTACTTGGGAGGCTGAAGCAGGAGAATCACTTGAACCTGGGAGGCGGAGGTTGCAGTGAGCTGAGACCACACCACTGCACTCCAGCCTGGGCGACAGAGCAAGACTCTGTCTGAAATAAATAAATAAATAAACCAATGGTTTTTAGTATATTTACAGAGTTGCACTTGGTGAAGCTTTTCATTGACAGACTCAAATCTTTTTTCTCTATTCCAGCTCTTCTTTTTTCCCTTCTAATTCTTCTCTTCCATTTCTTCTCTTTTTCTCTGTTTTGAGCCGTATTACTTGCATGTTAGTCTTCCTGGATCTATCCTCCAAATGTATCATATTTGCAGGGTGATTTTCATTACTGTATAATTGTGTCTGTTTGAGTTATTTTTCCTGCTTGCTCTTCCAGATTACTAGCATAATTCTCTACAATGGCCAGCCTCTTTCAATTTGTCTATTAAAATTTGAAAATACATGTTTTACTCTTTTTTTAAAAAAAATGATCTAGTTGGACATCGTTGCCTGATCTTATTTCTTTTCATGTTTTTCACATAAGCCTTTCCACAGTTCCCATCAGTGGGAGGCACCTTTTCAGGGTGTTCAACTTGTCTTCCCCTTCTGGTTTCTGGATCCCTTTAAGTAAGCAGATGATGATGATTTCCTGCATATGACTCAGCATGGCCTCTCTGTTCCTCAGTGAGCAGGTGTTTGCAAACCTCCCCCCAAAGACTGAGGGAGCTGAGAGTCTGTGGAGACAAAGTGACTCCGTCTTGGATGCTAATCTGCCATGTTGACTTCTGATTAACCCAGGTCCCATGAGTCACATGGGCCTCCTCATTCCTACTTTATTTACTGTTCTTGGTAAGGACATGTACTTACTGTAAATCCTGTCTTCGTTTTTTGTTGTTTGTTGTTTTGTTTTTAGAGACAGTGTCTTGCTCTGTCACCTAGGCTGGAGTTCAGTGGTGCAATCTCAGTTCATTGCAGCCTCTAACTCCTGGGCTGTAATGATCCTCCTGCCTCAGCCTCCCAAGTAGATGGGACCGCAGGCACATGCTACCACTCCCAACTAATTTTGGTTTTCTTTTTTTGTAGAGATGAGGTGTTGTTTTGTTTCCCAGATTGATCTCAAGCTCCTGCCCCCAGGCAATCCTCCCTCCTCTCCCTCCCAAAGCTCTGGGATTACAGGCATTAGCCACCACATCCAGCCCCTGCCTTTAGATCAAAGCAACCTTGATATTATGGCATAAATCATAGGCTACGACGCACATAGCATCCTTGCCTGTTCTGAAAGGTTGCTTTTAATTGTCTCTACAGAGAGTATACACCCTTTCTGGGGTAAGCCCTGGGTCTGGCGGTAACAGGTGTGGAGGTCTACCTGACTTGCTGCCACACAAGACTACGCTTCTGTCTGTAAATTCCCCAGCAAATCACCATTTACTGACAAACTGGATCTATCTGCCTTGTTTTTGGTTTCTCGGCTCCTTCAGCGTTTGGGAGCCACTTTACATGTATGACCCTTTCATGGAACAAAGGCTGAAATAAGAGGCTGACAAATCCGGTTTCTCAGAAAGAAATATTTAACAAGGACTAAGGAACAGAAGCTACGCCTTGGGCAGCTGCGAGACGATGGACACTCGTGCCCACCCTCCAGAAAATATCCTTTCTATAGCAAGCTTTTAGGGTAAAATATATGCAGCTGGTCACATCTCAGACTTTCTTGCCGAAACCCATTACCACTGGGGAGGTTAAATAAGCATGTTTGTGAAGGGTTATTTATGCAGCAGGCATTGTTTGAAGACTTTGCTGCAATGCACTTTGCTATGCAAAAGGAGACCACTGGTCATCATGGCAGCTTTGCTTCAAAATGGCGTCCCTGTTGCCATGCAACAGGCTGTATTCCTACACTCCACCTCTCAAAACTGGCCCTGACAATTTCACATGCTTATCTCTTCCATGATAGTCCCTGGGCCTAAAGGGAGGACGCTTGGTAGTGCATAGCTTTAGCAGCAGTGCGTTGGCTCCACTGGAGGCAGATGCCACAGCAGCAGTAAAGGCTAAAACAAGACAGTAAGGAATGTGTGAGTACGGCACCTAAACCAAGAAGCAGCTTCTGCCACTAGGTGCCCCAGAACCCAAACCAGCCGTGAAGCCAATTATTCAAAGTAGGGTTTCGATCTGAGAGCTTGGTTATGTGGGCTTTTATATCAGTCATTAATTTAGCGATATTATCTGATTCATCAGGAATATAAACACAGCAGTTTTTCCAATTGCACAAGTGTCCCATTGTGCAGCGTGAGTATATCTAAAGCCTGGTAATTTGAGAGGACAGACTTTCTCATGACAGTGACTTCCATGATTAAAAGAGAGATTCCCATATCATTTAAAGTTTTTTTTTTTTTTTTTGTAGAGTTTCTTTTTTTTATTTTTTTGAGTCAGAGTCTCACTCTATCACCCAGGCAGGAGTGCAGTAGCACAGTCTTGGCTCACTGTAACCTCCACCTCCCAGGTTCAAGCAATTCTCCTGCCTCAGCCTCCCAAGTAACTGGGATTACAGGCATGCGCCACCACGCCCAGCTAATTTTGTATTTTTTGTGGAGATGGGGTTACACCATGTTGGCCAGGCTGGTCTCGAACTCCCGACCTCAACTGATCCACCTGCCTTGGCCTCCCAAAGTGCAGGGATTACAGGCTTTGTAGAGTTTCTATATGCCAGATAATATCTTCAATAACTGGATGAGGAAGACAAATGGAGGCCAAACAATCATACCAATAAAAAAACAGATCAGGACCAGTGGGATTTCAAATGAGGGAGATTGATAGGCTTTGTAGTGTGTGAACTATTCAGCCTGTGCCCGTGTATAATCCAAAGAACATCTTCCTAAACACGGAGGGGCTAACCAAGGTCATAAACTGGTGCCACATATCCAGGAAGTTCCATTTGGGGCCAACCAATAGATTCCTGGACACAGTGTCCATTCTGTAACATGTCCAATGAGTATTTTATTATATTATAGCATAGTATATAAACATCAGTCTCTTGCTATCCATCACATATCCCTTGTGCAATTTGGCCAAGTATCTTTAGAATCATTCATTTGTTCCCAAGACTGAGGAGCAAGTTGACAAACATGGCCAAAAGATGGAATTAACCAAATAAACCCAGCCTGTTTTTGGGTATCAGGTTGTTTTGTTCTTTATTTAGGGTGTTGTCACTCTCTAGCAGGAAATAGCCTATCCAGCCTGGGGGTATTTGTCGTTCCAAGCCCGGTGTGTTTCTTCCTCGGTAGTATATCTGCTGGCATCTTCATGTGCAAAATACACTGGTTGTCAATGAGGTCTGGGAGCAAGCAAAGCAGTCGTCTCAATTACCCCTATGGGAACAGTGGTAGGCTTGGGGGACCCTTGTCCTAGCCGGTCACATGGGGCAGGCGTCCCCGCTTTGGCTGAATATAAAGAAATAAAGGCTGGAGATAACACATTCATCTGCCTATGCAAGGTAGGTTTCCCAAATTAGAGTTTGAATTTGTGCTTTCAACACACTGGTATTTCTTTCAATTAACCCTGCTGCTTGGAGGTTCTATGGGAGATAAAAGTGCCATACTGTATGATGTTTCCTGGCCCAGTCCTGCATGTCATATCCAGCAAAATGGGTCCCTCAGTCACTGTCAATGTGCCAGGGATATCCATACATAGTACTGAGAGCCTCTAAGCCTTTAATAGTACTGGCTTGATTAGCTTGCTCATAGGGAGAATCTTGCAGCAGTCCAGTAGTGGTGTCCATGCAGGCTAACATGTATTTATTTCCTTGGCTTACAGGGACAGTGTCTAAATCATCCACTTGCCAATCTGTTACATGGTGGACAGCCTTCTGAATATCTGAATATGTCCTGCTTGATATAATCTACAATAGTGAACATGGTAAATGATTTGTAAGAGCTGTTGGGAGGGCACTATATATTTTTTGTTGTTGTTGTAGAGATGGGATCTTGCTATGTTGCCCAGGCTGGCCTCAAACTCCTGGCCCCAAGCAATCGTCCCACCATCACCTCCCCATGTGTGAGCCACTGTACTTTGTACCTGAACTAGGTCACTATATATATATATATATATATATATATATATATATATATATAGTGTGTGTATATATATACACTACATAAATATATATATACTATGTATATATACTGTATAAATATATATACTATGTATATATACTGTATAAATATATATACTATGTATATATACTATGTATATATACTATATAAATATATATATACTATGTATATATACTCTACATATATATATATATATATATATATATATGTTTTTTTTTTTTTTTCTGAGACAGAGTTTTGCTCTTGTTGCCCAGGCTGGAGTGCAGTGGCGTGATCTTGGCTCACTACAACCTTCACCTCCTGGGTTCAAGCGATTCTCCTGCCTCAGTCTCCCAAGTAGCTGGGATTACAGGCATGCGCCACCACGCCCAGGTAATTTTGTATTTTTAGTAGAGACGTGGTTTCTCCATGTTGGTCAAGCTGATCTCAAACTCCCGACCTCAGCTGATTTGCCCGCCTTGGCCTCCCAAAGTGCTGGGATTACAGGCGTGAGCCACCGTACCCAGCCTGGTCACTATATTTTAAGAGCAATCCTGCTCCCTTGACTATCTCCCAGCCTAGTCTTGCACTTCTGTGACCACTTTTGTTATGTACCCAGGTCGATAGTTCAGCGACCTAAGCTGGCATGATGCTTCTAATTTTTTTTAGGGTTTTAGCTTCTATATTTTGTGGAACTGAGTGGTTTTTATGTGCAGTCACCTGAAATACAGTTAAGTCAGCCACAAGGCTCTGCAGCTTTTTCCATACGTCTTGCCACATGTTCATGCCCCATATAGGTTTGTGCATAATCATCCACTTTTCTTGCTCCTGTTGAGCCAGCCACATAATTAGGCCTTTGAATATAGCTCAGCTATCAGTGCAAAGAACCAGGGGCCAGGCTCATATGTGACTATTAACCAAGCTGCTTGCAACTCATCCCCCTGGCTCCTCTGATGCCTACCTGTATCAAACCAGATTGTATCAGTTTGTGGCTGTGTAGCAACAGCAGTCCAAGAACAGCAGTCTCCCCTGCTGGAGTCCTCTGTACACCAAGCATCATCTGAATGCTTAGTGTGTCAGGTGCTGGAGTTGGAGAGGGTCAGGTGGTATCCTTTGGTTGTTCACATCGTAACAGAGCCTAATGCAGTATGTAATTCTGGGCTTAAGGGACTCATTGCTAGCATTCTTCCTTGTTGCAAATAATCATGCCATTTATTCAAGGTCAGTGTTGGGGCTACAGCGGAGGTGGGTTGTTTAAAAACCCTTCTAACCATCCCTTGATTGGTAGACCTATTCTCACAGTCATGGGAAGGGTCTTTGTTAGCAGTTCCACCTGCTGTAAAGCATTCTCTACTACTAGCACTTCTTGTTCAATAGGAGAGTATCTGGTTTCAGCTCCTTTCTTAAAGGGACTGATTTCCTACACTGCGGTTGCCATAAGGCCCCACTCATATCCTCAGGAGCAGCAGTAACATCCAAAGTCCTAGCTGTACCCTCCAAAGGGGTGCCTAAGGCCGGTGCCTGCTGTACCAGCACTTCAGCCTGTTCAAAGCTGCCTGCTGTGGTGTGTCCAAGGCCCAATATGCCCTTTCTCTGATAAGTCTGTATAGGGATCTCAAAAACTGGGCTAAGTGTGGGATGAATACTCTCCAATAACCCAGAAGACCCATAAATGTTTGGATTTCTTTGACTGTTTCTGGAGTTGACATTGTTGGGCTTTGTCAGTTATTGCACCCAGTATCAAAGGAGTGTTACCCAACCATGTAACCCCTAAAAACTTCACTGTGGGCCAGGTGCAGGGGCTGACGCCTGTAATCCCAGCACTTTGGCAGGCCAAGGTGGGCAGATCACAAGGTCAGGAGTTCGAGACCAGCCTGGCCAATATGGTGAAACCCCATCTCTACTAAAAATACAAAAGTTAGCCAGGCATGGTGGTGGGCACCTGTAGTCCCAGTTGTTCGGGAGGCTGAGGCAGGAGAATTGCTTGGACCCGGGAGGCGGACATGGCAGTGAGACAAGATAGCACCATTGCACTCCAGCCTGGGTGACAGAGCGAGACTCCGTCTCAAAAAAAAAAAAAAAAAAAAACCAACAACAACAACAACAACAACAAAAAACACACTGTGGGCCCTGGGCCTTGCATCTTCTGAGGATTGATGGCCCATCTCCATTCCATAGATGAGCACCCAATACCATAAGACATTTCCGTAAACCAAAACAGCATGGTACTGGTACAAGAACAGACACATAGACCAGTGGAACAGAATAGAAAACACAGAAATAAGACCACGCACCCACGACCATCTGATCTTCAACAATCCTGTTTAATAGAATTCCCTATTCAATAAACGGTGCTGGGATAACAGGCTAGCCATATGCAAACAATTGAAACTGGACCCCTTCTTTACACCTTACACAAAAGTTAACTCACGATGGATTAAAGACTTAAATGTAAAACCCAAAACTATAAAACCCTGGAGACAACCTAGGTAATACCATTCAGACATAGGCGTGGGCAAAAATTTCATGGCGAAGATTCCAAAAGCAATTGCAACAAAAGGAAAAATTGACAAATGGGATTTAACTAAACTAAAGAGCTTCTGCACAGCAAAAGAAACTATCAACAGAGTAAACAGACAACCTACAGAATGGGAGAGAATTTTTGCAAACTATGCATCTGACAAAGGTCTCATATTCAGCATCTATAAGGAACTTAAACAAATTTATTTTAAAAAAGCAAACAATTCCATCAAAAAGTGGACAAATGACATGAACAGACACGTCTCAAAAGAAGACATATATGTGGCCAACAAACATATTTTAAAAAGCTAAACATCATTGATTATTAGAGAAACGCAAATCAAAACCACAATGATATCGTGCCATTGCACTCCAGCCTGGGCTGTAAGAGCGAAACTCCATCTCAAAAAAACAAAAAAAACCCTACAATGAGATGTCATCTCACACCAGTTAGAACGGCTATTGTTAAAAAGTCAAAAAATAAAAGATGCTGGAGAGGTTGTGGAGAAAAAAGAATGCTTATACACTGTTGGTGGGAGTGTAAATTAGTTCAGCCATTGTGGAAGACACTGTGGTGATTCTTCAAAGACTTAAAGACAGATACCATCTGACCCAGCAATCCCATTACTGGGTATATACCCAAAGGAATATAAATCATTCTGTTATAAAAACACATGCACGTGGCCGGGCGCAGTGGCTCATGCCTGTAATCCCAGCACTTTGGGAGGCTGAGGCAAGTGGATCACCTGAGGTTGGGAGTTCAAGACCAGGCTGACCAACATGGAGAAACCCCTGTCTCTACTAAAAATATAAGATTAGCCAGGTGTGGTGCTGCATGCCTGTAATCCCAGGTACTCGGGAGGCTGAGGCAGGAGAATCGCTTGAACCCGGGAGGCAGACATTGCAGTCAGCCGAGATCACACCATTGCACTCTAGCCTGGCCAATAAGAGCAAAACTCCATCTCAAAAAAAAAAAAAATGCACGCATATGTTCATTGCAGTGGTATCCACAATAGCAAAGACATGGAATCAACCTAAATGCCCAACAGTGATAGATTGGATAAAGAAAATGTGGTATATATACATCATGGACTACTATGCAGTCATACAAAAAGAACAAGATCATGTCCTTTGCAGGGACATGGATGGAGCTGGAAGCCATTATTCTTAGCAAACTAATGCAGGAACAGAAAACCAAATACTGCGTGTTCTCGCTTATAAGTGGAAGCTAAATGATGAGAACACATGGACACATAGAGGGGAACAACACACACTGGGGCCTATCAGAGGGTGGAGGGTGGGAGGAGGGAGAGGATCAGGAAAAATAACTAATGGGTACTAGGCTTAATAGCTGGGTGATGAAATAACCTGTACAAAAAAACAAACCCATGACACACATTTACCTATGTAACAAACCTGCATATGAACCCCCGAACTTAAAATGAAAGTTAAAAACAGAAAAGCCATGACTGCAGCACAGTAAAAGCTTCAGCGGCTGACATAATGTCAACAAGATAACAAAACTAGAAGAAAAGACGGGAATGTGAACAAAGACAAGACTCTTTCATGGGCTTTGTGCTGGGCGGATACTAGTTGCACTTATTGGGAGGATAATAATTGCGCTTATTTCAGCATGCCCCCTGGACAATATGAATTGTTTAATGTTGACAACCCCATGTAGGGGCAGGAAGTTGTACGGGCTCCCATTTTCTTCCTCTCTCAAGAACAGTCTTCACTACATGCACCTTCGATCTGAATTTTTCCACTGAAGTTTGCGAAGTCTTTCCTAACAGAATACCCATGCCTAAAATGTTTTGTGGAATAAGAAAAATAAACACCATATATGGGGCGGGGGAGCTTCCCCAATACCTAGATGTATTAAAGTCCTTCTCATCCAGATCGTTTGTCCCCATAACCATTGATGGCAGACCATTGACCAGGGTGTATTTATGGATTTCCATGAATTAAAGTATATTCTGCCCTAGTATCTACTAAGGAAATAGTCTTCTCCTTATTTTTTTGAGAGGAACAGTAAATGGTGAGCTCAATATGGGGCCTCTGGTCACCGGCAACATGGGGTTGACCTTGGCCCCACTCCTAATCTTGGGCCCAGCATGGAATCCCCCTCTGATAGGCTGGAGTATTAGAATGAGGGGTTGAGTCATCTTCCTCTTCTGTTAGAGGGGCGGAAATGAAGGGACAAAACAGCTCTTCAGTCTGTACTTCCCTCCATAAGGCTACTAACACAGCATTTTTCATATTTTCCATATTTTAACATTTTTTACATATTTTTTCTCAGAATTTTTCTGCTCCCAAAAAGTCATGCCACATTTGCCTGTTCTTGACTCTAATTGGTTGCTTTCCCTTATTTTCCCCCTTCTTCCTGTGGAGCATTATCTTTCCCCTTTGTCAGCCCTCGCCGGGTTACAAAGCACACCCTGTCCCTAGCTTTCTCAGTTGCTCCCAAATCTGTGATGGCTTCTCCTATGTCATATACATCTTTTTTTTTTTTTTTAAGACGAAGTTTCACTGTTGTTGCCCAGGCTGGAGTGCAATGGCGCGATCTCGGTTCACTGCAACCTCCGCCTCCCACGTTCAAGTGATTCTCCTGCCTCAGCCTCCCGAGTAACTGGGATTACAGGCGCCTGCCACCACACCTGGCTAATTTTGTATTTTTAGTACAGACGGAGTTTCACCATGTTGACCAGGCTGGTCTTGAACTCCTGACCTCAGGTGATCCACCCACCTTGGCCTCCCAAAGTGCTGGGATTACAGGCATGAGCCACCGTGCCCAGCCCTTTTTTTTTTTTTTTGAGGTGGAATCTCACTCTTGCCCAGGCTGGAGTGCAGTGACACAATCTCAGCTGACTGCAACTTCCACCTCCTGAGTTCAAGCGATTCTCCTACTTCAGTCTCCCAAGTAGCTGGGGATACAGGCACACCACCCAGCTAATTTTTGTATTTTTAGTAGAAATGGGGTTTCACCATGTTGTCCAGGCTGATCTCGAACTCCCAACCTCAAGTGATCCGCCTGCCTCAGCCTCTCAAATTGCTGGAATTACAGGTGTGAGCCCCTGTGCCCAGCCTTCCCACATCATATACATCTTGTCCCATTTATAGGACTCAATAATGTCAGCCAAGGGCTGTGCCATTCTCCTGGTGCACCCTGCAGCAATTTATTTTTCATCCCTGCAGGAAAAAACTGTTTTAAGTCCTGTGAGAATCCAAACATAGATAACTTGACTCATTCCTAATTCTTGGAGAAGCCCCTGGGCCTCTTCTGTTGACTGCCAGGAGGTCATCCTTCCTGGTAAATTTCCCTCATTAGGTCAAGCCTCCCTCATAGCTAGAATGAGCCAGTCCATAAGCTATGACTCCCTTGCGTCTGCCTTGCCTTAACAGAGATGCTTCTGCAGGGCTGCATGGGTGGTGATGTTACTCATTTTTTCTGCTTCTCCTGTTAAGGAAATATCATCAGCCCCTGTGTCCCACAATCAGACCATCCAAGCAGCCAGGGATTCCCTAGGTAGTTGTTTAAAGGCCTTTGCAATCTCTAAGAGTTCTGCAGCGGTAGATTCCCTGACTGAGAGAGTCTCATGTGTCAGCTGACCCCCGTTTTGGTGCTGTGTTAGGTTTCGCTTTCCTTTGCATGAGGCAGTGAGCTTGCCAATGATCCCCATCCCCCTCCACACCTGTGACTTCTGTGTCATCAGTCTTCCTCTTCATAACAATCCCAGGGATTCCAAGTTTTCACATCCCAGTTGGGCTTTCTTACGAGAGCTCTGATTTTTGGTCATTTCCATGTCTTTCTCCCTAGGTGAACAAATCTACATGCTAACATTTCAATTTTTGTCTCTTGGTCTTCGATTTTGTTTGCTAAGTAGGATGCGAGGAGAGACACGGAGAGGTACACGTCCTTTTCTAGTTGCAATTCCTTCTCTAGACATTTAATTTTGGCTTCTGCTGCTAGCCGGACCTTCATTGCCAAAAGAAGCAGCCAACCCACTGCAGCGGCTATTGGCCGCCCTTCTGTACCCCAGTGCACTATGCGGCTTTCAGTTAATAACTGCTCTAGGCCACCTGGCGTTTTCAAGGCATCCCTGAACTCACACAGAGGTGCACAGGTATCGAACAGTTGTGCCATCCAACCCTACACAGACGTGGCTGCCGCCCTGGAGTTTCCTTACAGATGCTTCATTCTCCTTCCCCATTCCTTGTTCTCCCAGCTCCTGGCTGGGAGATCACCAAATGTTCTACCATGAGCAGGTCTACACAAATCTACCCCTAAAGGTTGAGGGGAAAAGAGATCAAAGAAAGAGACTGACAAATCCAGTTTCTCACAGAGAAATATTTAATGGAGACTTCCAAACAGAAGTGATGTCTGAGGTGGCCACAAGATGGTGGATTCCTGCACTCCCTCTCCAAAAAATATCCTTTCTAGAGTAAACTTTTAGGGGAAAACGTGCAACTGGTCACATCACAGACTTTCTTGCCGAAATCCATGACTGATGGGGAGGTTAGATAAGCATCTTTGTGAGAGGTTGATTATGCTACAGGCATTGTTTTAAAGCCTTGATGCAGAACACCTTGGTATTGCAGGGGTCAAACACTGGACATCTGGCCAGGTGCAGTGGCTCACACTTGTAATCTCAGCACTTTGGGAGGCCAAGGCAGGAGGATCACTTGAGGCCAGGAGTTCAAGACCAGCTTATGCAACAAAGTGAGGCCCTGTCCCTATAAAAAATTTTAAAAATTAGCCAGGCATGGTGGCACACGAAACTGTAGTCCCAGCTACTCAGGAGGCTGAGGCAGGAGGATTGCCTGAGCCCAGGAATTGAAGGCTGCAATGAGCTATGATTGCACCACTGCAAGACTCCATCTAAAAAAAAAAATGGCCATCATGGTGGTTTCAGTTCAAGATGGTATCACTCTCACCATGCAACAGGCTATTTTCCTATAGCCGCATTGGTAAGATCCAACTCTTTGGTTTGCTGACGCTAGAGAAACCCAATAAGTGGTGGAAGATGGAGCAATTTCTACTGCTGTGAGTTGGGGTGAACCCACCAACAGACTGCTAATTCTCTGCTGAGGGCTCTGTCCCAAGTAGGAGCCCTCCATTCCCTTGTGGGCTCAGAGCAACTTAGCCTCCAAAGCAGCTCCCCTCTGTCTGCCAAGACCTGGAGGACCCTCTTCCCTGGACTCATGAAAGGGATACGTGCAGCTCTTCTGGGCGGGGATTTATGAGAGTCTCCGGTCTTTGCCAAGAGCCTCTTGGAAGATTCGACCTTAGCAGGCCAGAAAGTCTTTCCCTTGGGAAACCAGGGAGCACTCTGAGGGAGATGAGTGTCACCAGCTCCTCCACCCTGATGGGAAGTCAGGCCTGGAGCAGGTGGAAATGCCCTGGGAACCTCGACTTCAAATGAATATGCGCACCCCCTCCTCCCAGCCAACACACACACACAGAGCAGGTAGTTGTAACGCCTCCACCTCATCCTGCTCTCGGCTCTTCACGTATCACAACCTAATTGCTGTGTACCACAGGCCTCACGCACGAACCCATAGCATGCTGGCACCCGCCCTCCCTCCTTATCTCTCCCAAGTCAATTCTCTAGCCAACCGGGGTGTCTCAGAGATACGGGTAACTTGCCCAGGGCAAAAAGGATTAGAAAATGCAGATGCACAGATAAGAATGAGGACTCTGGATTTTACTGTGGAGATTTTGAATGCCAGATAGAGTCCAGCATGGAGCTTTTCTCCCATAACTGAGAAGTTCATCTCAGAGCTAGACACCCACCCCCGGGCACGCACAGCTTCTCTTTGTCGTGTGTGTCAGATGAGATGTATTTATTTCTTAGCTAAATGAGCAATACAGTATTCTCTTTCCAGTGTCTGCTAAAGGCAAAAGAGGTGAGGAATGTCTTCCTCAAGATTTTCGGGATCTCAAACAAAGCTGGGAGGGGTCTCCTGGGATGAATGAAAGGAAACCAGGTCTTGGGTCCCCAGGTCTCTTCCTTCCTGAAGAATGCGGCACTCGCTTCGGGGCCACTCAGGGCCCGTTGTTCCTCCCGCTCATCTCCATGGCTATCGAGGATACTGGACCCCTCCAGAACCAGTTAGGACTCCACCTGGGCCTGTGGGGGGCTCCATGATTCCCTCCAGGGCCTGGGCCAAGGCCATGGTTGAGGCCATGAGGGTGGTAGACAGCTGTGTTAAAGGCGTTTCTCAGGGACAGGCTGTTTCTCTAGAAAAAGAAGAGTCAATAGTTTCAGAATTGCATCCCTGTCTCCCACGCCTTTACCACGGACGCCTCCTGGAATCTTCTCCCACTTCCAACCATACTGCTTACCTAGTTCTCCTTTCTCCAGTCCTTTCTGTGGCCCCCTTTTCCCACAGGTCACCAGCTTCCTCTGCATTGACCTGCCATGTCTCTGTGTTACTCTCTCCTGATCTCCCTTCCTCCCTACCCACCCCTGACTTGAGACCCTTTCTATTCACACCCATTTCCTTGTGTTTCTGCTGCTCTTTCCTCCAGGCATTTTCTTGCATATTAGGCACTCACCACACAGAAGAAGAGCCCAGCAAAGAGCCCCACGGCCGCCACAACCGAGACCAGGGTGATGAGGAAGATTTCCCATGGCACCAGGGACCCACCAGGCTTCGCCTCACTCACTGCAGTAGATGCACTATGGGAAGTTGTGTGCATTCCAGTCAGAGCTGGTGTTCCAGAGCCTGCAGGGGTCACACTGGACCCAGAGTTGGTGGCTGTGCTGGCCCCACTGGAGGTTGTGCTGGACTCAGAGTTGGTGGCTGTGCTGGCCCCACTGGACACTGTGCTGGACTCAGAGTTGGTGGCTGTGCTGGCCCCACTGGACGCTGTGCTGGACTCAGAGTTGGTGGCTGTGCTGGCCCCACTGGAGGTCGTGCTGGACTCAGAGTTGGTGGCTGTGCTGGCCCCACTGGAGGTCGTGCTGGACTCAGAGTTGGTGGCTGTGCTGGCCCCACTGGAGGTCGTGCTGGACTCAGAGTTGGTGGCTGTGCTGGCCCCACTGGAGGTCATGCTGGACTCAGAGTTGGTGGCTGTGCTGGCCCCACTGGAGGTCGTGCTGGACTCAGAGTTGGTGGCTGTGCTGGCCCCACTGGAGGTCATGCTGGACTCAGAGTTGGTGGCTGTGCTGGTCCCACTGGAGGTGTGCTGGACTCAGAGTTGGTGGCTGTGCTGGCCCCACTGGAGGGTGTGCTGGACTCAGAGTTGGTGGCTGTGCTGGCCCCACTGGAGTGTGCTGGACTCAGAGTTGGTGGCTGTGCTGGTCCCACTGGAGGGTGTGCTGGACTCAGAGTTGGTGGCTGTGCTGGCCCCACTGGAGGGTGTGCTGGACTCAGAGTTGGTGGCTGTGCTGGCCCCACTGGAGGTCATGCTGGACTCAGAGTTGGTGGCTGTGCTGGTCCCACTGGAGGGTGTGCTGGACTCAGAGTTGGTGGCTGTGCTGGCCCCACTGGAGGTGTGCTGGACTCAGAGTTGGTGGTGTGCTGGCCCCACTGGAGGTCATGCTGGACTCAGAGTTGGTGGCTGTGCTGGCCCCACTGGAGGTGTGCTGGACTCAGAGTTGGTGGCTGTGCTGGTCCCACTGGAGGTTGCTGGACTCAGAGTTGGTGGCTGTGCTGGCCCACTGGAGGGTGTGCTGGACTCAGAGTTGGTGGCTGTGCTGGCCCCACTGGAGGTCATGCTGGACTCAGAGTTGGTGGCTGTGCTGGTCCCACTGGAGGGTGTGCTGGACTCAGAGTTGGTGGCTGTGCTGGCCCCACTGGAGGTTGTGCTGGACTCAGAGTTGGTGGTTGTGCTGGCCCCACTGGAGGTCATGCTGGACTCAGAGTTGGTGGCTGTGCTGGCCCCACTGGACGGTGTGCTGGACTCAGAGTTGGTGGCTGTGCTGGTCCCACTGGAGGTCATGCTGGACTCAGAGTTGGTGGCTGTGCTGGTCCCACTGGAGGGTGTGCTGGACTCAGAGTTGGTGGCTGTGCTGGCCCCACTGGAGGTCTGCTGGACTCAGAGTTGGTGGCTGTGCTGGTCCCACTGGAGGGTGTGCTGGACTCCGAGTTGGTGGCTGTGCTGGCCCCACTAGAGGTCATGCGGGACTCCGAGTTGGTGGCTGTGCTGGCCCCACTGGAGGTCGTGCTGGACTCAGAGTTGGTGGCTGTGCTGGCCCCACTGGAGGTCGTGCTGGACTCTGAGTTGGTGGCTGTGCTGGCCCCACTGGAGGTTGTGCTGGACTCAGAGTTGGTGGCTGTGCTGGCCCCACTGGAGATCACACTGGATCCCGTGTTGGCAGAGGTGCTAGTCCCACTGGAATTTGTTGCTAAAGAAATCATATAATGACAAATATATATTGTGTATATATACTTTCTGCTTATTGCTTGGCTAAATTCATTACATAAATAATTTTACTTAATGCTCACTACAGCGCTATAACATAGATGCTATTATCACCAGCTGAGATGAATAAATTGAGGCTTAAAAATGTTGATACTGGGCCGGGCGCGGTGGTTCACGCCTGTAATTCCAGCACTTTGGGAGGCTGAGGTGGGTGGATCACCTGAGGTTGGGGGTTCGAGACCAGCCTGACCAACATGCAGAAACTCTGTCTCTACTAAAAATACAAAATTAGCCGGCTGTAGTGGCAAATGCCTGTAATCCCAGCTACTTGGGAGGCTGAGACAGGAGAATCACTTGAACCAGGGAGGCAGAGGTTGTGGTGAGCCGAGATTGAGCCATTGCACTCCAGCCTGGGAGATAAGAGCAAAACTCCGTCTCAAAAAAAAAAAAAAAAAAAAAAAAAAAAAAAAAAAAAAAAATTGACACTGGCCCAAGTTTACACAGCTAGTGAGTGGTGGAACAGGAAACTGAACCCAGGCTACTGAATCCACACTTGTGGAGACTAAGCTAAGTCAGTCACCCACTCTCAACACCAGAGTTACATCATCTAGTTTCACTGGTAGGTAACCTTATTCCACATTCCGCTATACAAGATACAATACAGATATAAAGTATTATAAAAGAATTATAGGACTAGGTGAAACTAGTATATATTGATCAATTTTTTTCTTAAGTAATATTGCTTCCTTCTTGGAAAATATTTCTCAGAATAATATTCAGAACACACTTATATCAGAATTACTTAAGGGAGCGTGTTGAAAATATTCTTAAGCAAATCATTCCAGACTAAATGAATTAGAGTTTGAGATGGGCCCTGGAGTCTGCACGTACAGCAAGAAGCCAGGTGACTATATGCATTCAAGTTCCGGGGGCCCTTGATCACTATGGCCAAGGCTAGAGAAGAACGAGTTATATGTAGCTCAAATACATAAGAGCTCTCAGGATTAAGGGCTATAAACCAACGTCTAAAGGTAGAGGGAAGGCTTTTAACTTCTTGGAGGCTTAGCTGGAGTTAAGGTTATGTCAAATTTTTGCCCTTTATTTCCCTGAAGGATGAAGACATTCAACCTCCCCAGCCTGTACGTGGGAGGCTGACGTGGAATTAGGTGTAGGGGTAGGAGAGAAATTGAGTTTGTAGAATATAGAAGAGTGATATTTTATTTTATTTTATTTTATTTTATTTTATTTTATTTTATTGTTTATTTATTTATTTGTTTTTGAGACGGAGTCTCACTCTGCTGCCCAGGCTGGAGTGTAGTGGAGCAATCTCAGCTCACTGCAACATCCGCCTCCCACGTTCAAGCGATTCTCCTGCCTCAGCCTCCTGAGTAGCTAGGATTACAGGCATAAGCCACCTCGCCAGGCTAATTTTTGTACTTTTAGTAGAGACGGGGTTTCACCATGTTGGCCAGGCTGGTCTCAAACTCCTGGCCTCAAGACATCCACCTGCCTTGGCCTCCCAAAGTGCTGGGATTAGAGGCGTGAGCCACTGGGCCTGGCCTTATTTTATTATTTTATTTTTTTGAGACAGAGTCTCACTCTGTCGCCCAGGCTGGAGTGCAGTGGCACCATCTCGGCTCACTGCACCCTCCGCCTCCTGGGTTCAGGCGATTTTCCTGCCTCAGCCTCCTGAGTAGCTGGGACTACAGGGACTATCCAACACACTCAGCTAATTTTTGTATTTTTAGTAGAGACAGGGTTTTGCCATGTTGGCTAGGCTGGTCTTGAACTTCTGACCTCAATGACCTGCCTGCCTCACCCTCCCAAAGTGCTGGGATTAAAGGCATGAGCACTGCGCCCCGCCAGAAGAGTGACATTTTAAAAGCAGCCAACTCTTCTTGTTCTTAATATTTAAAACCCCAACCATATCACACAGGTTGTTATCATTTTACAGATGCAGAAATTGAGGCACAGAGAAGCAATTGACCTAAAGTACACAGTTAATAGATGGAGCCATAGTTCAGATGTAGGCAATGTGAGACCAGAGCCCAACTTTAACCACTGTGTCTGACTGCTTCCTGCATGACATACATTGTTAGGCTGAAGTGATTAGAGTAAAATGATGGTCATCACTTTATGGAAGAGAAGCAGAGCTAGCCCCAGTAGTGGTCACATCTCTCCCAACTCCTCAAAGGTTCTCGGACCACCTGATTTTAAATAAAATCACTCACCGGCTTCTAAATGCAGTAGTAGACAAAACGTAAGGAGAACACTTCCTTTCATCATCTTCATCTGTCTCTTTGTGGCTGGAAAGCTAGATGCCTGGGTCCTAGATGTGCCAAGACTTTAGAGGGCAAAGAACAGAGGATTCTTGAGAAAGGGTGAAGGTGAAGGTGAAGAGATAAAGGCTGGTGCTTTCGGGAGCGTGGGTCTCCTACGTTTGTGTTCCTGGGAAGAATCTTGGACTCAGGCGTGGGCAGCTGGATGCCTGGGTTCCTTAGGCTTCTTCCAGGTAGTGTAGTTGCCTCTTTCTCTGTTGTGAAAGAGCTGCAGGGGCTTTTATAGCTTCACATGGTCTGGGGAGGGGTGGGGCAGTTGACCTGATAGTCTGTCAACTACAGGCAGGTGACAGAACGATACCAAGCCTGGGAAGGAATAGAGCGGGGGTCAAGAGGAAGGTGAGAAAGGAGAATGACATGATCACACTAGGCAGGGTGCTGGGCTGGGTTGCAGCAGGAAGTAGAATGGGTTAAGGAGATCATGGTTGTCAGAGTGGAAGGGACCCACCCTTTGAAGCAGGGACTGGGTTAGAAACCTGTTCCAGCTCAAGAATTTGTTTTCTTGTCAGGAAGTCCTGTGGGCCTGCTTTAGCATGAAAGAAGCCCTAATGAGCTGAGCCAAGAGGGTAGGACCTCACATCTCTACAGCAGACAGTAATAGGGGACCCAAAAGAGACCAGTAACTAGGACTCTGGACTCCTGGGTTATGGGCAGAAGACAAATGGAGTGTTGCTGAGTATGCAGTAGGCACTCAACAATGCACACTGAAGGAACAGGGGAAGAGAGATCCAGAAGACATAATGAAGAGAGAGAATGAAAACATGTTTGGGGTCTCTGGGGCATGGGAAGTGAGGGTGTGGGAGAGTATTGAATACGTCCCCTGTCAGACTCATGGCAGGAGAAGGAGGGTAGGGTCTCCTTCTGACCCTCCACCATAGGAGCTCCCGTCTGTTTTGTTTTCGTTTTCAGAGGGCTCTATAGGAGCCTTTCCACCCTGAGATCCTTCTGATGTGCCTTCGCCTCAGTTCCAAGGAAGCATCTCTCAGGAGAGTACACGCCGCAGGGAGAGACACAGTGCCATATCGGGACACAAGTCTGATGGGAGGAGGGAGATCAACAGTCCAAGTCCTGGAGGAGCCTTGAATTTGGTCTGGACACTTGGATATGGCCAGCAGAGAGGAAACAGTCAGCTAAAAGACCGTGACTGAAGAGACCCAAATGAGCAGAGGGTTTGGGGAGGTCTGAGACGGCATCTGTGACCAGGCTGATGGGGTTCCAATATACAGTCTGTATTTTCTGTCTTAGTCCATTGGTGTTGCTATAAAGGAATCCCTGACTTTGGGTGACATAGAGAAAAGAGGCTTATTTGGCTCACGGTTCTGCAGGCTGTACGAGAAGCGTGGCACCAACATCTGCACTGGTGAGGGCTTCAAAAAGCTTCCACTCATGACCAAAGGAGAAGGGGAGCTGGTTTGCACAGATTATATAGCGAGAGAGAGGAAGCTGGAAAGAAGGAATGGAGGAGGTGACAGGATCTTTTCAATAACCAGTTCTTGTGGGAACTAAGAATGAGAACTCACTGGTTTGAGAATGGCACCGAGCTGTTCATGAGGGATCTGTTTCAACCACCCAAACTCCTCCCACCAGGCTCCACCTCCAACATTGGGAATCAGATTTCAACATGAGACTTGGCAGGGTCTAACAACCATACCCAAACCATTGCAATGACCAAAGTGAGTTGTCTGCATTTCCCCCAACAATGACGAGAAGCTTCCTGGAAGACACAGTCTCTCAGATAGTTTATTTGTAGGCGAACGAGCTTTCCTGACATGCAAGTTCTGTTAGAAGGAAGCTGGCAAGCAGGAGGTGGCTGAAGACATGAAGGAGCTCTGAATGAGTGAGATGGAGAAGCAGAAAGCGTCAGCGGTGTGCTGGGAAACGCTCAGAAGTGAGTCTGCCTAGTGGCTGTGATGGGAAGTTCCAGAGGCTCAGGTATGCGGGAACGCTCAGTGGCAGTTTGGGTCCCGGACTCCCAGCAATCCTTCTGATGTGCCAGTATTCTGCAGCTGAAAAGCCAATAGCACTCTAAGAATTTTCTTCTTCCAGAATTATTTAGAAACAGAGATCCTAGATTCAAGTCCAAATTTCACCTTTTAGAGGCTACTCTGAAAATTGTAGCATGCATACTTATCGGAGCCTAATGTAATTAATACCTTTACTCGCTATCAAAATAATACAAAGACCTCAGAACATTTTAATTCATATTGCCCATCTCCCAAATCATACCCTAATATCATCAAGTATTTTAATTTCATCTTGTTTTTTAACTTCATGAAAGATTATTGTAAAAAAAAAGGTTATTGTTGTCTGCTTACACACCCTCAGCCTGAACACAATCACACAGCCACGTTAAGCTGCAAGAGAAACTGAGAAAGACTGTCTGTAGCTGGGTAGATGTGTGCTCAGCTGACACTTGAGAGTTCTGTTGCTAAAGATGGAGAATGGGTGTTAGCAGACAACCATAAAGCCGTGACATGATCCAGCAACCCCACTGCTAAGTAGGTACCCAAAAGAAAGGAAATCAGCATATCAAAGAGATATCCGCACTCTAACGTTTGTTGCAGCACTGTTTGCAATAGCTAGGATTTGGAAGTGTCTATTAACGGATGAATGAATAAAGAAAGCATGGTACAGGCCGGGCACAGTGACTCACGCACCTGTAATCCCAGCACTTCGGGAGGCCAAGGTGGGTAGATCATGAGGTCAGGAGTTCGAGACCAGCCTGGCCAACATGGCGAAATCCCCTCTCTACTAAAAATACAAAAATTAGCCCGGTGTTGTGGCGGGCACCTGTAATCCCAGCTACTCGAGAGGCTCGGGAGGCTGAGGCAGGAGAATCACTTGAACCCAGGAGGCGGAGGTTGCAGTGAGCCAAGATCGTACCATTGCACTCCAGCCTGGGCGACAGAGGGAGACTCCATCTCAAAAAAAAAAAAAAAAAAAGGGCCAGGCACGGTGGCTCATGCCTGTAATCCCAGCACTTTGGGAGGCAGAGGCAGGAGGATCATGATGTCAGGAGTTCGAGACCAGCCTGGCCAGCATGGTGAAACCCCGTCTCCACTAAAAATACAAAAAATAGCTGGGTGTGGTGGCAGGCACCTGTAATCCCAGCTACTCAGGAGGCTGAGGCAGGAGAATTGCTTGCACCTGGGAGGCAGAGGTTGTAGCGAGCCAAGATCGAGCCACTGCACTCCAGCCTGGGTGACGAGCAAGACTCCATCTTGGAAAAGAAAAGAAAAGAAAAGAGGAGGGGAGGGGAAGGGAGGGGAGAGGAGGGGAGGGGAGGGGAGGGGAGAGGAGAGGAGAGGAGAGGAGAGGCAAGAAAAGAAAATGCGGTACATATACATAGTGGAGCATCATTCAGCCATAAAGAAAGAATGAGACCCAGTCATTTGCAACAACATGGCTGGACATGGAGATCATTATGTTAAGTGAAATAAGCCCAGCACAGAAAGACAAACATTGCATGTTCTCATTTATTTGTGGGATCTAAAAATCAAAAACAATTGAACTCATGGACACAGAGGCTAGAAGGATGGTTACCAGAGGCTGGGAAAGGTAGTGGGAGGATTGGGGGAGGTAGAGATGGTTAATGAATGAATTAATTAAATGAATTAAATTAATTTAAAAAACAAATGAATTAAAAAGAATGAATAAGACCTACTCTTTGATAGCACAACAGGGTAACTATAGTCAATAATAACTTAATTGTATGTATTAAAATAACATAAAGAGTGTAATTGGATTTTTTGTAACTCAAAGGATAAATGCTTGAGGGGATAGATACCCCATTCTCCACGATGTGCTGATTTCACATTGCATACCTGTATCAAAACATCTCATGTACCCCATAAATATATACACCTACTATGTACCACAAAAAGTAAAAATAAAAAAAATTAAAAATAAAACCATGACATACGTTTAAACCTACTTACCTTATATTCTGTATTTAAGAATTTCAATACCTAAAGTCTTCGAGGATCTGATACTGCTGTCTAGTTTTTTGGTTTTGTTTCCTTCCTTGCTGGTTTTCACTCATGGTATCTGTTTTCACTTATGATTTGAGAATCATGACTATAAATTTATTTTTCTTGGAATGTTATCTGTCGAGGTCAAGGCTGCAGTGGCACTAGCATAGCTCACTGCAGCCTCGACCTGGGCTCAGGAAATCCTACTGCCTCAGCCTCCCAAATTTCTGGAATTACAGATTAATGTACGATCTTTCACAGAGAATTTGCATGTTTTTTCCAAGCATATGGAGTCATTACCATTTGAGGATTATTTTATTATTATATTTTTAATTAAAAAATTTTATTGACATTGTTACTATACATACTTATGGGGTACAATTTAATGTTTTAATACATATATATGCTGTATAATTTGAGGATTATTTTAAATTAAACTATAGGATTGCGGTCTTTTGAATTACCTAGACTGCATAATTTGTGGCTACAAACCATGTAAGTAAGGTATTGTTGGTTGTTGTGGTTGCAATTTATTTCTCAAGGGATACTCCCTCTACCCTCCTCTGCACCAAATTTAGAGACAGGCAATTTTGCTTACATTTCCTTAGAGGAGGGGCAGGTTTATTTTTAGTTAACATTCTCACTGAAAGTTACAGATTTATGTGATCCCTCCCCACCCCTGACCTTGGGCTGATCCAACTGAAGCTGTAATACCCGAAGCTTAAGTTCTTTGGGTTTCGCAAAAGTTGGCTTCAGTACTTCCCTTACCTCCTGGGTCCTATTTAGTCTTTAATTTTAGCATTCCATACTTTCATGCCAATTCACTGACTCTTTTAAGAAGATTTTGAAGTCCATAACTTAGCTTTGCAGTGTATTTTCAGTCAGGGCACATAGTCCATTATATAGCAAGAAGTTTAAGTCATCATTGGATTGTTTTGAGAAATAAATGGTGATGCATTTACAGGCACTAGCGTAGTGTTTGGCACTTAATAAGCATGCAATAATAAAGGACAAAGGGAAAATAAAAAAGACAAACATAAATACATAAATACATAGATGCCAGGTGTATTTTGAAATTTTAATTTGTAGCACTGTCCCAGTAAATTTCTTCTAACTTATCACATAGCATTTGAAAGAGGCAAAGAAGTAGGGAAGGAGACTCTTCCCAAAGATGAAGAACTGGAGGGCACTGAGTGAGTCTAAGAGGGTTTTCTGATCTACTCAGTTTGTACAGTTTGAAGTTACAAATCCAAATGAAGAAAGTCGTGTAATTACAAATTCTCAGGTGAAATTTTTTACCTCCTCCATTATTATAAACTGCAATAATCTTATTCTTCCTCCTACTGGTCAGGTTCCATCCTGAGGAAACGATAGAAAGCCAAAGCCTAAAGAGTTCTGACTTGTGTGTTGAGAGATCAAAGAGAAATTGTTCTGAGCTTGATCATCGTGACCCCTCCTCCCCACAAGAGTTGGAACCATGTTTAAGCTCAGGGGATATTTTCACTTGAGCTCACACCCAAACCTGATGAGGCTGCAGGTCTCCTCCAGAGCCACTCCCTATTTTTCTGGCTGTCTCATTGGCCAAACCCTCTGTGCTCTTTTCTCTGGTTCTTTTCTTGATCTTGATCATGACCATCTCTATGGCCAATTCTTTGGAGACCTCAGGGAAGCCCATCCTGACCCATTTTATGGTCACTACCTTCTCCATCATCCCCCTTCTTCCCCAAGATTTTCTTTTCCATAGCACCTTCCATTATCCAGTTTATGTCCACACTCTCCTCTTCTTTGGTGACCTCCTCTGTGATGCATTTCATGGTTATTGCTGTAGCCTCCTCCAAGTCCACAATGCCCGCCATGATTCACTCCACAGTCATCTCTATGGCTGTGGCTCAGTTCATAGTCCATGCCATGTCCAAAGCCATGTGTTCCTGCGTGTCCCATCTCAAGTCCCCCTCCATGAATGACTGCATTTCACAGGCTGTGGAATGTCCCAGAGCCCAGAACTGAGTCCAGGTATAGACCAAGGCCAAGGCTGTGGTCATGGAGGTTATAAATGCCTCTATTTGTCAGGGTAAAGAAAGATCCTTCTAAAAGAGAAAAGAGAAAAATATATATATTAGTAGTTAACTCCTTTTCTTCCTTATCATTAAACCTTCTTGGATTATCAAAACTCATAAATTTTCACTTTTCAATATTGTCTATTTTCTCATCAAGTCTTCCTGTGTGTGTGTGTGGATGATATTTAGGACTCTCTTCCTATCATTTATTTATTTCTTGGAGAAAACAGTCTTCCTAATTAGCATACTTATACCTTGGTAGGGATCTATGCTGCTCAACTTTCAAGACAAGGTAAGTCTGGGCATGGTGTCTCATACCTGTAATCCCAAAACTTTTGGAGGCTGAGGTAGGCGGATTGCTTGAGCCCAGGCATTCCAGAGACCAGCCTGAGCAACATGGTGAAACCCCATCTCTACAAAAAAAAAAAAAAAAGAGAGAGAGACAAGGTAAATTCACATCCTGTACCTGGAAGTAGAGTCAGCTAGGAGTAGGGCGTCTTTTATTGTGTTAATCAACCAAAAAGGTTACCTGTCTATGAGGTCAGGTGAAAACAAATAAAAGTTCATAAGGCCAAGTACAGTGGCTCATGCCAGTAATCCTAGTACTTTCGGAGGCCAAGGCGAGAGAATCACTTGAACCCAGGAGATAGAAGCTGCAGTGAGCCAAGATGGCACCACTAGACTCCAGCCTGGGTGACAGAGCGAGACCCCATCCAAAAATTAAAGTGGAATTTTTTTTTTAAAGTTCATAAAATAGAAGCTAGAACAGTGTTTACCTTTGATGGAGTGGGTATTATCTGGGAAGGGCTACAAAATAAACTACTCAGATGGTAGAAATATTCCATATTCTAAGTTGGGTAATGGTTATACAAGTGTTTAAACATTTTAAAATTAATCAAGCTGTACAAATAATATTTGTGTACTTTTGTAAGTTATAGTTCAAAATTTTTCCATCTGTGAACAGTATTTTTTTTTCAATTAATATTGTTCTTTTTATTTTTTTTTATTTCTTGAGACAGAGTCTTGCTCTGCTACCCAAGCTGGAGAGCAGTGGCATGATCTCGGCTCACTGCAACCTCTGCCTGCCAGGTTCAAGCAATTCTCCTGCCTCATCCTCCAGAGTAGCTGGGATTACATGCCTGAGTCACCACGCCCTACTAATTTTTGTATTTTTGGTAGAGATGGGGTTTCCCCATGTTGGCCAGGCTGGTCTTGAACTTCTGACCTCAGATGATCCACCCGCCTCAGCCTCCCAAAGTGCTGAGGTTACAGGCGTGAGCCACTGCGCCCGGCTGTCTTTTTATTTTTAAGTGTAATTTAACTTTTAACCTTTCTCCCAACTGTATTAAGTTGATACGTGAGACATATATTTGGACTTCTACCCATTTCCTGGCATGCAGCTCCTAAAATCCTTAGATACTGAAAACTGATTTTTTTTTTTTTTGTATGTGAATGAGTCAACTGTTGGCTACAGGATGGGGGCTAATCACCAGAAAGACCAAGGCACCACCCCTTAACCCTTAACCTCCAGGAAGGAGAGGGGACTGAAGGTTAAGTTGATTACCAGTGGCCATGGTTTAATCAAGTATACCTACATAATGAAGCCTCCGTAAAAACCCCGAAGGCCAGGGCTCAGAGAACATATGGAAGTTCCTGGAGGGTGGGATGCTGGGGAGGGCATGGAAGCTCCCTGCTCTTTCTCCCTCTACGCCTCTTCACCTGTATCCTATGTAATATCCTTTGTAATAGACCAGTAAAGGTGTTTCCCTGAGTTCAGTGAGCCACTCCTGCAAATTAATCGAAACCAAACAGGAGTAGCCAACTCCAACTTGCTCCAGTTGGTCAGAAGTTCCAGAGGCCTGGACTTGCAGCCTGTGGGAAGGAGGGGTTGGTGTTGAGGGACTGTGCGCTCAGTCTGTGGATCTGATGCTATCTCCAGGCAGGCAGTGCCAGCACTGAATCGGAGGACACTGAGCTGGTGTCTGCTGCAGAATTGATTGCTTGCTTAGTGTGGGAAGAACTTCCCCTCTTAATTTGGTCACAGAAGTGTTTTGTGTTGGTGGTGGTGTGAGAGCAGAGGAAACAGTTTGTGTTTTTCCCACTTTCAAAGCTGGTGAATAAATATTGCATATACTTATGGTGTACAACGTGACGTTTTGATATATGTATATATTTTGAAATTATTAAATCAAATTAATTAACATATCTATTGCCTTGCATACTTATTCTTTATTGGTAAGAATTACACGTCAATTTTTAAAGAAAAATAAAAATAAGAGAGAGCCCACAAAGAGCTAAAGGTTGGAGAACTATCTAAAAAACTCTGTGGGCCAGGTGCGGTGGCTCACGCCTGTAATCACAACACTTTGGGAGGCCGAGGTGGGCTGATCATGAGGTCAGCAGTTCCAGAGCAGCCTGCCCAACATGGTGACACCCCATCTCTACTAAAAATACAAAAAATTAGCTGGGCACGGTGGCACATGCCTGTAATCCCAGGTACTCAGGAGGCTGAGGCAGGAGAATTGCTTGAACCCGGGAGGTGGAGGTTGCAGTGAGCCGATATCACGCCATTGCACTCCAGCCTGGGTGACAGGGTGAGGCTTCGGCTCAAAAAAGCAAACACACACTGTGGCTAAGAACACAGGCTCTCCTGCCAAGCAGACCAGAATTAGAGCCTAGCTCTGCATGGCCTTGTCCTGTGGTCTTCAGCAAATTACTTATGTCTCTGCCTGCAGTTTTCTAGTCTGTAAATGGGATAATAGGAGTACGCACTCCCAAGGGTGGCCGAGCAGAGCAAAGAAGAGATGATGCTCTCTAAGCACTCTGGGCCCTGGACCTCATACCTAGTAGATAGTTAATAAAATGCTAGTTACTAATATTACATCTTTATCTTAAATATTTAGGGGGTTACTCATGGCTGGTGAGTCACATATTGTTCTTCCCTTAGGGAGGGGTCAGAGACTCTGAAATAAGAAACTCAGGTAAGTTGATTGTAAATTACGTTAACTGTTTGTGGCTTGTGGGAATTTCTCATTTATGTATTGTGTACTCACTCTGGCCCATCCTACAAATTTATAAGACCACGTACAGGAATACATAAAGCCAAAATGGGAAAATACAAATGTTCTATTTCTTAAAATAGACAAGAAAAATACATTTGAATAGAAGATTAAGACCAGGATGGACAATAGAACGCAGTCTGCTGCTGGCCAGTGGCTGTCACACCGGCACCGAGAACTGCGGAGGGCTGGGGCCTCTGGAACGTCAAATCCTCCCCTACACCAGGGGGAGCATTTCCACGATCTCCATTCTCCAGAAGGACATTTCTTCATCAACTTCTCTTAGTATCTAATGAAGAGTTTTGAAATTTCCAACCTATTTGAGTTGTGCTAAGAGGTACCTAGAAAAGTGAATTTGTTTCCACTTGGGTAAAATCATAAAGCCATGAGGTGGGGGGTGCCCCACTCTCACCCTGGAAGGAGCTTATGATTTTATCTATCTTGAAAGTGAAAAACCTGTTGAGGACCTAAATGTTCATCACTTTCCAAAGATGCTTTTTCTAGTGTTACAGTTCCCAGCTATTTTATGACACATTTTCCATCATATTCTCAATGCTCTGCTATTCATACCCAGACACTTTCCTCTCACGTGGGACCCCCTTCCTCTTCGTCTTCCTTCTTCTTCTTCTTCTTCTTCTTCTTCTTCTTCTTCTTCTTCTTCTTCTTCTTCTTCTTCTTCTTCTTCTTCTTCTTCCTTCTTCTTCTTCTTCTTATTCCTCTTCTTCCTCTTCTTCTTCTTCCTCCTCTTCCTCCTCTTCCTCCTCCTCTTCTTCTTCTCCTTCTCCTTCTCCTTCTCCTTCTCCTTCTCCTTCTTCTCCTTCTCCTTCTTCCTCTTCCTCTTCCTCTCCTTCTTCTTCTTCTTCTTCTTCTTCTTCTTCTTCTTCTTCTTCTTCTTCTTCTTCTTTCTTCTTCTTCTTCTTTTTTTCTTGAGATGGAGTTTCGCTCTTGTAGCCCAGGCTTGAGTGCAGTGGTGCAATCTCGGCTCACTACAACCTCCGTCTCAGGGGTTCAAGAAGTTCTCCTGCCTCAGCCTCCCGAATAGCTGGGATTACAGGTGCCTACCGCCACACTGGCTAATTTTTGTATTTTTAGTAGAGATGGGATTTCACCATTTTGGTCAGGCTTCTCTCGAACTCCTGACCTCAGGTGATCCTCCCGCCTCGGCTTCCCAAAGTGCTGGGATTACAGGTGTGAGCCACCACCCCCGGCTTCTTCTTCTTCTCCTTCTCCTTCTTCTTTTCTCCTTCTCCTTCTTTTTTTTTTCTTCCTGCTATATCTATCACTTATATTTTCTGTCTTTCTCCTTCTCCCTGGTCTATGTGAGACAGTAAAAATCAGACTGCGAAAGTAGCAGTCGGCCGCTGTCCATCAGGAGGTAGATGCATGACAGCATAGTTGGAGCAAGCTGTGAGAGGCACTGAGAGGAATATTTTACCCCAGGGCACACTGCGGCTGTGAAGTATCACAGCCCTTACTCACTTCCAGTGACCGACTCACTTGCAGTGATTTAGCCAATGAAAAATTTCATTCTCTAAAATCACAGACCATTACAAATTCGCTGTTTGATTCTAAATCAATAAGAAGGAAATATCCCATTCTTGTGTGGAAACTCTAAGTGACTTTGACACAGAGAAGCAGCCTCCAATTCCAACTGGGGTACAGATAAGGGGTTTCTGAATACAACATTCCACGTTCATTTTAACTGTGTAGTTTCCAAGGAAACTGAATCTATTTCAGTTTCAAGTTGCTGGTGACCCCTTTACAAACAGCCCTGCTTTCTTTGGAGCCTTTTAAAATTCTTTCATTTAAATTTCACCAAAAAATCCACACTTTCCCCCAATACTATAATGACATTTCCCCCAATACTGTAATGACATTTCCATTGTTTGGTGAGAAGCTCCTCAGCTCCCCGGTATACAGCCTCCCACTTTGCAACAAACTGATAAACCTGACTTTCTGGGACTATACATTTGCTCCTGCGCTCTTGGTTGATTTGACTAGGGTACAAGTGACTCTCCATACCCCTCTCCATGCTAATAGCCTAGTGGCCCTTTTTCCGTCAATTCTATTCCTCCTCATGATCTATCTTCTCAGGAAGGCTCTGCCCATTTCCATGCACAGTCACTCACAAGGCAAAACCTCAGTCCTACTGACAATCCAACACCAACCATGACTACAGCCAGGGAAATGAGCACGATGGCCTGGGGCTGTAAAAGTCCACTCAGTTTGATCACATGTTTGGGTGTGTGGCTCATGCTAACTGTGTTTGTGCCCGTGGACACTGGGCCTGTTTACTGGCAGGTGCTGCTGGTTGGCTCACGGGTGGATCCTGTAGTGGTCCTGAAGCCGGGGGCTGAGGTGGTAGATGATGCTCCCATAGTGGATGTACCCAGGTCAGAGGTTTTGAGACTATTCCGGTCACAGGACGGCTGCAGCAGAGGCCGTGGAGTCCATTCCAGGGGCCATGGTGACAGAGGTAGGGGTGGTAGGACTGGTTCCAGGGGTCACACAACATGATGCATTCATAGCAGAGATAATTAAAGGGGAGTGGGAGGGCTTAGAGCAGAGCGGGGTGAATCTAACATGCCTATGGTGAGAGTAGCTCAGGAGAGGGGTGGTGGGGGAGGAGAGAGGGTAGAAAGCCATTCCCCTGTGGCCGTGTCCTCACAATAGAGGTGGGTGTCATACAGAGGAGGAGGTAGAATGTGTCACCTGGTGGAGCTGGTGATGGAGGAGGCAGAAGGTTGAGGAAACGTGACCATGATGGGTACGGAAGTGGAAGATCTATTTGACTTCAGAAGTGGCCACCCAAATAGAAGAGGGCGGGCTTGTATACAAAGTGGCAGGCCCTACTTCTTTTGTGACTGTGATCACTGGGCGTAAGCAGGGAGCTGGAGGAGGAGATGACAGAATTGGATTCACTCATGGGCATGCCAGTGGCCGTGGCTGGGACAGAGGTGACATCATCTACCACACTGTGGTGGTCAGCAAAGGTGGGGTGAGTGTGCTTGGGCAGATGTGGGAGGACCTGACCCAAGTGGAGAAGCCTGCTCACAGGGACAGGAGAGGGTGGGCTCAGACAGGTGCCAGCGAGAATCAACACAGCAGAGGTGGTGGCGGCTTAGGTAGCAATGGGTGTGCCTAGGTTAGAAGTGGTGAAAATAGGATCACAAACAGCACCAGTCACCAGAATAGAGGTGAGTGTGCTCAGAACCAAGAGGATAGAATCAGATGTAACTGGCTTGCTGATGGAAAGTGCCAGAGAATGAACACAATTGTTTGGTCTTAGACTGGAGCAAGGTGATATGATTTGGATTTGTGTCCCTGCCCAAATCTCATGTCGAATTGTAATCTCCAATGTTGGAAGAGGGGTGTATTAGTCAGGGTTCTCTACAGCGACAGAACTGATGGAATATATATAAAGCGGAGTTTATTAAATATTAACTCACACTATCACCAGGCCCCACAATAGGCCGTCTGCAGGCTGAGGAGCAAGGAGAGCCAGTCTGAGTTCCAAAACTGAGGAAGCATCCAGCACGGGAGGAAGATGTAGCCTGGGAGGCTAGGCCAGTCTCTCTTTTCACATTTTTCTGCCTGCTTAAATTCTAGCCATGCTGGCAGCTGATTAGATTGTGCCCACCCAGATTAAGGGTGGGTCTGCCTTTCTGAGGCCACTGACTCAAATGTTAATCTCCTTTGGTAACACCCTCGCAGACACACCCACGATCAATACTTTGTATCCTTCAGTCCAATCAGGTTGACACTCAGTATTAACCATCACAAGTCCACCCCTTGTCAACTTGAACCCATGCGCATCTCCTGAGATCATACAAAATCTTCAAATAAAGACAATAAGAAGGTCATTATTACGCCCAGCATAATACAACTATCCTTCATACAACCGGAAACACACCAATCCCCAACCCATATACTATTACATAAAGTTAGTAATACTTAAATGCTGATGTGAAGTCAATAAATCTTACATCACATAATAAAGGAGAAAGGAAATAAAATGAAGATATTTTCTTAGTACAAGTGTATACATGTACAAACGTGTTTTTAACAAAAGAAGGAGGAAATGCTCATGACAATTACAGTGCTCTTTCTGCAGCTGGTCACGTGGCCGTAGCTAGTATTCTTCTACTACCCATTCTGTATTCCCTTTGCCTTTAGCAAGCATCTCAGCAGGTCATGGTTTTTTCCTGGTGGAGTGACCCAAACTTTCATTCCTGAAGGGTCCGGGTCATTTGTAGTCCTGGTCATTTGTAGTCCTGCCTGGATTGGGCTGTTGTAGTTTCCCATTGACCTTAATCACAGGGCATGGTAATGCTAAGAGACGCCCTGATGGATCTCAAGTATTCTATGCACACTTGTCCTTACCTCCATTGTGGAGTAGTAGACTGACTTCATCAAGAATAGTCTGGGTCAATCACCGCAGCCAACACTGTAACTCCCTTCTTAGCCTGTTGATGTAAAGGTAGAAGGAGCCCAAAGTCTCCAGGTGGCAATTTTAACTTCCAGTTTAATGGAATCATTGTTGTGTCTCCTGGTGGCAGCATTGCTCCCTCTGGAACTAAAACCTCTAGCCAGCAGAATGTAATGTCACAGGAACATGAAGCAAAAATTTTGCTAGTGGATCACTAGGGGTGATGGTGAGTGGTGCCACTTCCACTTCCACCCCTTGCTTCCTGCACCCATGAATGCTGGCTATGGGAGAAACAGTACCATACATTGGACACTGATTCAGAGCATACACAGCCTTCTGGAGAATTTTGCCCCAGCCCTGCAAAGTATTGTCACCTAGTTGATGTTGTAATTGTGACTTCAAAAGGCCATTCCACCGTTCTGTAAATCCAGCTGCTTTAGGATAATGGGGAACATGGTAAGACCAGTAAATTCCATGAGCATGAGCCCACTGCTGCACTTCTTTAGCTGTAAAGTGAGTGCCTTGGTCAGAGGCAATGCTGTGTGGAATACCATGATGGTGGATAAGGCATTCTGTGAGTCCACAGATGGTAGCCTTGGCAGAAGCACTGCATGCAGGATAGGTAAACCCATATCCGGAGTAAGTGTCTATTCCAGTGAGGACAAACCTCTGCCCTTTCCATGATGAAAGAGGTCCAGCCAGTAATCAGCTGGCTGATCACCCTGAGGAATGGTGCTATACTGAGGGTTCAGTGTTGGTCTCTGCTGCGGGCAAATTGGGCATTCAGCGGTGGCCATAGCCAGGTCAGCCTTGGTGAATGGAAGTCCATGTTGCTGAACCCATTCATAACCTCCATCCCTGACACCATGGCCACTTTGTTCATGGGCCTATTGGGCGATGACAGGGTTGGCTGGGGAAAGAGGCTGAATGGTATCCACAGAATGGGTCATTGTATCCACTTGATTATTAAAATCCTCCTCTGCTGAGGTCATCTGTTGGTGAGCACTCACATGAGATACAAGTATCTTCACAGTTTTTGACCACTCAGTCCATCCACATACCTCTTTCCCAAATTTCTTGGTCACCAATTTTCCAGTCATGCTTCTTCCAAGTCCCTGACCACCAGCCAAACCCCTTACTGATTATGCATCAGTAAATAATCACGCATCTGACCATTCTCCTTCCATGCAAAGTGCAGAACCAAGTGCACTGCTTGAAGTTCTGCCCACTGAGAATATTTCCCTCCACCACTGTCCTTCAGGGATGTCCTAGAGAGGGGCTGTAGTGCTGCAACTGTTCACTTTCGGGTAGTGTCTCCATATCATGCAGAACCATCTGTGAACCAGGCCCTAGTCTTCTCTTCCTCTGTCAACTGATCATAGGGAACTCCCCATGAGGTCATCGGTACAGGCTGGGGAAGAGAAAGCAGGGTGACAGGAGTGGAGACCATGGGCATTTGAGCCACTTCCTCATGTAATTTACTTGTGCCTTCAGGAACTGCTCGAGCCCGATCATGTGTATACCACTTATATGTGATGATGGAATGCTGCCGCACACTGACCCACTTTATAGCTAGATGGATTAGAAAGCACCCAGTTCATGATAGGTAGTTCAGGTCACATGATGACTTGATGACCCATAGTCAAATGTTCAGTTTCCACCAAGGCCCAGTAATAGGCCAAGAGCTCTCTCTCAAAAGGAGAGTAGTCACATGCAGAAATGGCAGGGCCTTGTTCCAAAATCCTAGAGGCCTCTGCTGTGATTCACTTATGGGGGCCTGCCAAAGGCTCCAAACAGCATCCCTATCTGCCACTGACACCTCAAGCACCATTGGATCTGCTGGGTCATATGGCCCAAGTAGCAGAGCAGCTTGCAAAGCAGCCTGGACATGTTGCAGAGCCTTCTCCTGTTCTGGATCCCACTCAAAACTGTCAGCCTTTCGGGTGACTCAATAAATGAGCTAGAGTAACACACCCAAATGTGGAATGTGTTGCCTCCAAAATCCAAGTAAGCCCACTAGGCGCTGTAGGAGGGGCCAAATGTAGCAACTTCTTCACCTTAGACAGGATATCTCGACAGGCCCCACATCACTGGACCCCTAGAAATTTTACTGAGGTAGAAGTTCCCTGAATTTTAGTCAGATTTATTTCCCATCCTCAGGCACACAAATATCTCACCAATAAGTCCAGTGTGTTTGCTACTTCTTGCTCACTGGACCCAATCAGCATAATATTATCAATGTAATGGACCAGTATATCTTGCAGAAGCAAAAAGTGATCAAGCTCTCTCCGAATAAGATTATGACACAAAGCTGGAGAGTTGATATACCCCTGAGGTAGGACAGTAAATGTGTATTGCTGGCCTTGCCAGCTGAAGGCAAACTATTTCTGGTGGGCCTATGGACAGGAATGGAGAAGAAGGCATTTGCCAAGTCAATGGCTGCATACCAGGTACCAGGAGATGAGTTAATTTGCTCAAGCAATGAAACAACATCTGGTACAGCAGCTGTAATTGGAGTCACCACTTGGTTAAGCTTACGATAATCCACTGTCCTTCTCCAAGATTCATCTGTCTTCTGCACAGGCCAAATGGGAGAACTGAATGGGGATATGGTGGGAATCACCACCCCTGTGTCTTTCAAGTCCTTGATGGTGGCACTAATCTCCGCAGTCCCTCCTGGGATGTGATTTTTTTTTTTATTTACTATTTTTCTAGGTAGAGGCAGCTCTAATGGCTGCCACTTGGCCTTTCCCACCATAGTAACCCTCACCCTACCAGTCACAGAGCCAATGTAGGGGTTCTGCCAGCTGCTAAGTATATGCCAATTACGCATTCTGGCACTGGGGAAATGATCACAGGATGAGGCCAGGGACCCACTGGACCCACTGTAAGTCAGACCTGGGCTAAAACTCCATTAATTACCTGACTTCCATAAACCCCTACTTTTTTTTTTTTTTTTTTTTTGAGACGGAGTCTCGCTCTGTTGCTCAGGCTGGAGTGCAGTGGCGGATCTCAGCTCACCACAACCTCCACCTCCCGGGTTCAAGCTATTCTCCTGCCTCAGCCTCCCAAGTAGCTGGGACTACATGCGTGTACCACCATACCCAGCTTATTTTTGTATTTTTAATAGAGAGAGGGTTTCACTATGTTCGCCAGGCTGGTCTCGAAGTCCTGACCTTGTGATCCACCCGCCTTGGACTTCCAAAATGCTGGGATTACAGGTATAGGCCACCACACCCGGCCTCATAAGCCCATACTTTAACTGGAGGGCCACAATGATATTTTGGGTCTCCTGAAATCAACGCCAGCTCAGAGCCAGTGTCCAGTAGTCCCCAAAATGTCTAATCATTTCCCTTTCCCCAGTACACAGTTACCCTGGTAAAAGGCCAGAGGTCTTCTTGGGGAAGGATGGGAGAAAGATTCACTGCATAAATTGTTGGTAATGTAGTGGGGTCCTTCCTCAAGGGGACCCAGCCTCCCATTCATTCAAGGGGATCTGGGTCTGTGAACTGGCTCAAGTCTGGAAATTGGTTGAGGGGCCATGATTCTGTTTTTATAATTCAAATTAGTCTTTTGTCCATTCAACCTAGAAGTTCTCTGCTTGTATAAATTAAATAGGAATGCAGTAGGCTTCCTATCAATTTCACTTCTAGGAACACTGTGATTAATTAGCCAATGCCAGAGCTCTGCATGAGTTGGACTCTTCTGATTGCCACTTTTGCCTCTGCTGTCCATTATGGTACCTAAATTAAAATGTGTGTGATCAGAGAAGACATGAGGGTTAGTACCTGACACAACTGTTTTGGTGATGGTCTGAGTAGAAATGTCAGTGACCTTGGTGGGCACAAAAGTGGCAGAGACAGTGGTGGAGGTTGCAGTGGCCCAGAGGCTGTGGTAGAGGCCAAGAAGAGCAATGAGGCCAAAGCGAAGGCTGTGGAGGTCACAGATACTGCTGTGGATGGCGTAGTGGTCTCAGAGCCTGTGGTGGAAGCCATGCTGCTTCCAGACCCTGAAGTGACCTCAGAGGCTGTGCTCGCAGCCATGTTGCTCATGGATACTGTAGTGGAGGCTGTAGTGGTCTCAGAGTCTGTGGGGGAGGCTGTTGTGGGCACAGATACTATTATGGAGGCAGTGGGGGTCTCAGAATCTGTGAGGGAAGCCGTGGAGGTTTCAGTGGCTGTAGTGGTCTCAGATCTTGTAGTGGAGGCTGTGGTGGTCTCAGAGCCCATCATGGACAAAAATCCTGCAGTGTTCTCAGAAGTAATTTTGGAGGTTGTTGTGGGCACAGACACTATTGCGGAGGTAGTGGGGGTCTCGGAGGTTGACGTGGCCTCAAAGGCCATAGTGGAAGCCAGGATGTGGTGGACACAAATATTTTGAAAGAGGATGTGGTGGACTCAGAGGCTGTGGAGAAGGCCTCAGTAGTTTCAGAGGCTGAGGTGGGAGCTATGGTAGGCACAGGGGTTATCATCCAGGCTGTGGGGATCTCAGAATCTTTGCTAGAGGCCAATGTAGTCACAGACTGCAGTGGTTCCTGAGGTTATGATGGAAGCCAGAGTGATCTCAGAGCCTGTGGTGGTTTCAGGGGCTTTGATAAAGACTGCAGTAGGCACAGATATTCTCTTGGAGAGAGTGGTGCTCTTGGAGGCTATGGTAGAGTCCATGGTGGGCACAGACTTGGTCACGGAGTCTATGGTGTTCTGATAGAGTGTGGTGGAGGCTGTGGTGGACACAGACGCTGTAGTGATCTCAGCAGGCATTATGGCGGCTGCGGAGAACCCAGACTGTGTGGTAGTCACAGGAGCTTTGGCGGAGACCATAGCAGTCTCAGAGCCTGTGGTCATGGCTGTGGTCATGGCTGTAGTCGCTTCAGTGGCAGAGGTGGAGGCTGTGGTGGTCTCAGAACCTGTGCTGCTTTCAGAGGCTGTAGCGAAGACTGTGGTGGGCACAGATGATACTGTGTAGCGTTCGGTGTTCTCAGAGCCTGTGGTAGAGGTTGTGGTGGGCGCAGATGCTGTGGTGGTCTCAGCACGTGTTGGAGGGGCTATAGCGGGCACAGACTCTACAGTTGTCCCAGAGGCTTTTGTGGAGATTGTAGTGGTCTCAGAGTGTGCGGTGGAGGCTGTGGGGGTCTCAGAGCCTGCGGTGATTTTAGAGGTTGTGGTGAAGACTGTGGTGGGCAGAGATGTTATTGTAGAGGTCATGGTGGTCTCGGAAGCTGTGGTCATGGTTTTAGAGGCTGTGTTGGGAGCTGTGGAAGTTGTAGATGTTATCACGGAGGGTGTGGTGTTCTTGGGGAGTGTGGTGGACACAGATGCTGTGGTGGTGTCAGTAGGTGTTTTGGTGGCTGTGTGGGGCACAGACTCTGCAGTTATCACAGAGGTTCGAGTGGAGACTGTGGCGTCCTCAGAGGCTGTGACGGCAGCAATGGTAGTTTCAGACATGGTGGCCTCACAGGCTGTTGTGCTCTTAGAGCCTGAGGTGGAAGCTGTGGTGGGCACAGATGTTACTGTGGAAGAAGTGGTGGTGTTAGAGACTGTGGTGAACACCAGGGTGGACTTAAGGGCTGGGATAGAGGCTGTCACTGGCTCGGACACTGCAGTGGAGAACCTCATGGTCTCATAAGCTGTGGAGGAGACTGGGATGGCTGCAGAGCTCATGGTGATCTCAGAGGCTGTGCTGGGGGCTGTGGCTGACACAGACATTGTAGAGGACGTGATGATCTCAGAGGCTGTGCCGGTGGCTGTGCTGCTCTCAGAGCTGGTGGTAGAGGCCACAGTGGCACAGATGCTGTGGTGGAGGGTGTGGTAACCTCAGAGGCTGCAACAATAGTTGTGGTGGCTTCTGAGCCTATGGAGGTCTCAAAGTCCGTGGTGGAGATGGCGATGATCTCAGAGGTTGAGGTACTCTCAGAGCCTGTGGTTGAGGCCATTGTGGACACACACTCCACCATGGTCTCAAAGGCTACGGTGGGCCCTGGGGGCATAGTCCTCCCTGAAAAATATCAATTTTTAGTCAAATACGACACCTACTTTACATTTTTGATATTTAATTAGGAGCATCGTGCATATCTCTTCCTTGTTTCCTTTAAATCAGCAGAACTGCTGGTGTCATTACCTTTTATTTGGAATCATGTATTTTACAGGCTCAGCATTTGCAGTTTTCTCCGGCAGCTAAGGGCCCGGTTGCTGATTCAGCTGTGCTTCTGTAGTGCATGAGTCATTTGATCGATCTGCTTGGCACTTTGTCCTTTCTGCCACAATGTTTTTTGGCACTGTACTTGCCTAGGTGAAATAAAACCTAACCTATGTTAAGCAGGCTCCACATTATCTCTGTGTGTGTTATAACACTAAGGATAGTTGGGTCTCATCAGACTAGGGGAAAGTGTGTTGTTTGAAAACCTCATCCAGGGCCAGGCACAGTGGCTCATGCCTGTAATCCCAACACTTTGGGAGGCCGAGGCAGGCAGATCACCTGAGGTTGGGAGTTCGAGACCAGCCTGACCAACATGGAGAAACCCTGTCTCTACTAAAAATACAAAATTAGCCAGGTGTGCTGGTGCATGCCTGTAATCCCAGCTACTCAGGATGCTGAGGGAGGAGAATCACGTGAACCCAGGAGGCAGAGGTTGCAGTGAGCCGAGATCACGCCATTGCACTCCAGCCTAGGCAATAAGAGCAAAACTCTGTCTCAAAAAAAAAAAAAAAAAGAAAGAGAGAAAACCTCATCCAGGTCATCTGCACTGATCAGAAGAATCCCGTTGTCTGAGTGGAAGTGACAAGGAGGTCATAGGAGGGCAGCTTGAGCAGAGACACTCTGGTGCAAGTCTCCCGTCACTCTTTGGGACATTCAGCACACGATCCCTGCCTGAGGAGAGCCTGTAGGTTCTCATCCACCATCTGAGAGCACCAGGGTGTAAAATTCACAGGAGGCCAGCTTCTTTCCAGCCTCTTCAGGTGGTCAAGGTTGATGAGTTGATGAGTTAGGCAGTTTGTAAAGAGACACAAGGAAATACTAGGGGGAAAAGTCCTTGGGAAGATTTCTTCCGCTCCCCTCCTCTCACCTCCCCCCTCCCTCCCTCCCTCTTTCTTTCTTTCTTTTCTTCCTTCTTTCTTTCTCTCTTTCTTTCTTTCTTTCTTTCTCTTCCTTCCTTCCTTTGTTCTTTAATTCCTTCCTTCTTTCTTTACTTCCTTCCTTCCTGTCTTTCTTACTTTCATTTATTTACTTTTCTAGTATAACATACTAGATCAAGTGGTAGCACTGGGAATGGATTAGAGAAGAATCTGGGGGATTAGTCTTGGTTTCTCTCTGATAAACACTCTCTGCATCGAGGCCTTCTCATTCATTTATTCAAACATATTCCTTAAGAACCTTCTGTGGGCCACATGATGTGCCAGGCATGGGATACAGTGATTGAAAAGTTGATACAGAGCTTATATTCAAATAAGGGAGAGAGATCATGAATAAGTAAATGGATGATGTCCGAAATGAAAAACCTATGCATAGCTGACTGGGACTCTTTCAGGGGCCAAAAGGAAAAGTCCCTCCTGTCCTCCATGCAGGACCATGTGCAGGACCAAAAAAGAAATGAGAGGCCCAAAGCAAAGAAATACCTGCAGACTGGTTTTTCAAAATGGAAGCCGTATTGTGACAGTGCCCTTCTGAATATGGAAAAGTAGCGCTTCTGAGCAAATTGCCGCAATGTTTTCTTGTTTTGTTTTGTTTTGTTTTTTTAAATGGAATTTCGCTCTTTTTGCCCAGGCTGGAGTGCAGTGGTGTGATCTCGGCTCACTACAACCTCCGCCTCCTGGGTTTGAGTGATTCTCTTGCCTCAGCCTCCCGAGTAGCTGGGACTACAGGCACACGTCACCATGCCCGGCTAACTTTTATATTTGTAGTAGATATGGGGTTTCACTATGTTAGCCATGAACTCCTGACCTCAAGTGATCCGCCCACCTCAGTCTCCCAAAGTGCTGGGATTACAGGTGTGAGCCACCGCGCCCAACCTAGTTGGCACAATGTTGAAGGAAATGCAGAAATCACCAGCCTTTGATGGATCTAAAAAACAGCAGCCCTGACGCAGCAACCTCAGAGGCATTGGAGCAAGCTGGAAAGCTCAGAGAAAATGTAGACCCGGAAAAGGCTGTACGGTTATACCAACAAACAGCAATGCATTTAAAAATGTGGAATGCCTCAACAGGCAGCTGAACATTTAGGAAAACCCTCAGGACTCTTGGTATAAGGATGCAGGATTGATGGGACAGCGCTCTCTATTTATAAAGAAAAATATTTATAAGGAAACAGAGTTATCCAACTATAAGAAGAAAGCCGCTCAAGTATTAGTTCCTCTACACAGCAATGACTGTGCAGCTGGGAAAGCTGTGTCAGGAGAGCTCCAGCACAGCAGGAGTCCGTGCAAGTGGCGGCTGAGCTGCGCTAGAACAGCTTCCAGAAGGGTTTGCCCAGCAAGACCAAGCTACGCATCAGAGGTCAGCAACTCTCCACTTTTCAAGTACACAGGCAATGATTATGCTAAACCCAGCCTGAGTTTAGTAGTTCCGGGACAGAGAATCAAGAAGAAATCACCAGGGATGGTTGCACAACCACATGAATGTACTTAATGATACTAAACTTTACTCTTACAAATGGCTAAAATGATGTATTGTAAGTTATGTATATTTTATCACGGTTAAGAAAATAAGAAGGAGGAGGAGAAAGCAGATGAGGGAGAGAAAAGAGGAAGAGGAAGAAGAATTAGAAGAAAAAGGAGGAGGAGAAGAGGAGGAGGAAGAAGGGAAAATCAGCAGCTACCCTGGCCAAGCCTGGTGGCATCACCTTTGTGGCTGCTGCTCAGGAAGACAAATATTTGGGATTGTGCAAGTATTTTGCTAAGCAAAAAGGAAAGGAAAAATTCTGACATGGCATTTCATGGACTTGGAGCTTGTTTAAGAGTACTCTACACTTCATTGCATCCATGGTTTTGAATGCTAATAAAGACTCTACGGTTGGGCATGGTGGCTCATGCCTATAATCCCAGAACTTTGGGAGGCCGAGGTGGGTGGATCACCTGAGGTCAGGAGTTCAAGATCAGCCTGGCCAACATGGTGAAACCCTGTCTCTACTAAAACTACAAAAAATTAGCCAGGTGTGGTGGTGCGTGCCTGTAATCCCAGCTACTTGGGAGGCTGAGGCAGAAGAATTGCCTGAACCTGGGAGGCAGAGGTTGCAGTGAGCCAAGATCGCACCACTGCACTCCAGACTGGGCAACAGAACAAGACTCCGTCTCAAAAAAAAAAAGAAAAAAAGACTCTAATTTTTAGTTATCAATTCCCCAAATAACCTGTCTGTGTCTGCTACCTGGAAAGCATTTTTTTTCTTTCCATAAGAGCTTTCTAAAACATAAGCAGGAGTTAACAGTGAATGCACTGTCATATTTTCATACAGTTTATTTTAAAACATATGAGCCAAACTCTAGATAAATTATGTTTTAAACAAAAGAAACAATAGGTATGGTTATTCTTTTCTCTCTAGTCATGTAACTTAGAGAATTTCCTTTGCATTTTATTTTATGATTACTGCCAAAATGAAGTTTACTGATTTTTAAAAATTAGAATTAAAAAAGTTTTTAGTTTTGTTTTGAAAAGAAAATTTATCCCTCCATGATATTGGATACTGTCTTAATCAGCTTGGACTGCTATAGCAAATACCACAAACTGAGTGGCTTAAACAGTGGTAATTTGTTTTCTCACAGTTCTGAAGGCTGGGAAGTCCAAGGTTAAGGTACTGGACAACTTGGTTCCTTGTCAGGGCTCCTTTCTGGATTGCAGATGGCTGCCTTCTTGCTGTGTCCTCACATAGTGAAGACAGAAAGAACTCTCTTTCTCCTTTGATAAGGCCACAGTCCCATTGAATTAGGGCACCACTCTTATGACCCCATTAACTTTAATTACTTCCTAAAGACCCTATCTTCAGATATAGTCACATTGATGATTAAGACTCAACGTATGAACCGGGCATGGTGGCTCATGCCTATAATCCCAGCACTTTGGGAGGCCAAGGCAGGAGGATCACTTGAGCTCAGGGGTTCAAGACCAGCCTGGGCAACACAGTGAGATATGGTCTCTACTAAAATTTAAAACAAAAAAAATTAGCTGGGCATGGTGGCAGCCTCTGGGAGGGGTGAGTGCTGAGATGGGAGGATCGCTTGAGCCTGGGAGATCAAGGCTGCAGCGAGCTATGATTGTGCCACTACCCTCCAGCTTGGATGACACAGCAAGCCCCTGTCTCAAAAAAAAAAAAAAAAAAACAGAAAAGAGACTTAAACATATTTAGGGGGGACACTGTTCAGTTCATAGTAGATATATTTAAATTAGTAAGTCCTTTCAGAGGTGAGATTGGGACAGAAAGCTATTTTGAGCCTTACAATATTCTTTAGTCCAATAAAAGATGCAATTTAAGGTCTAATTTTAAAAAATCTATGAATTGCAATACAATATGGGCATGATGTTTAAATCTGCACATGCAAATACTGCGATAAAAAGCTAAAAGTTCCTTCCTTCCTTCCCTCCCTCCCTCCCTCCCTCCTTCCTTCCTTCCTTCCTTCCTTCCTTCCTTCCTTCCTTCCTTCCCCTCTGTGGCCCAGGCTGCAATCTACTCGCCTCGCTGCTGCCCGCGCCGCGGACTGCCTGGGACTGCCGGCGCGCGCCACCGCTGCCTGCTTTTTCTCCTTTGGCTGCAGGCGCGCGTTCGCCATGTTGGCCACGCTGGTCGCCAGCTCCTGACGCCGAGTGCTCTGCCCGCCTCAGCCTCCCGAGGTGCTGGGACTGCAGACGGAGTCTCGCTCACCCGGTGCTCGGTGTTGCCCGGGCTGGAGTGCGGTGGCGTGGTCTGGGCTCGCGGCAGCCTCCGCCTCCCAGCCGCCTGCCTTGGCCTACCAGGGTGCTGGGATTGCAGCCCCTGCCTGGCCGCCGCCCCGACTGGGAGGTGGGGGGCGTCTCTGCCCGGCCGCCCCTCTGCCCGGCCTCCCCATCTGGGAAGTGAGGAGCACCTCTGCCCGGCCACCCATCGTCTGGGAGGTGAGGAGCGCCTCTGCCTGGCCGCCCCGTCTGGGAAGAAGTGAGGAGCGCCTCTGCCCGGCCGCCCCGTCTGGGAAGTGAAGAGCGCCTCTGCCCGGCCGCCCTGTCCGGGAAGAAGTGAGGAGCCCCTCTGCCCTGCCGCCCTGTCCGGGAAGAAGGGAGGAGCGCCTCTGCCCGGCCGCCCCGTCCGGGAAGAAGTGAGGAGCCCCTCTGCCCGGCCGCCCCGTCTGGGAAGTGAGGAGCGCCTCTGCCTGGCCGCCCCGTCTGGGAAGTGAGGAGCGCCTCTGCCCGGCCACCTATCGTCTGGGAGGTGAGGAGCGCCTCTGCCCAGCCGCCCCGTCTGGGAGGTGAGGAGCGCCTCTGCCCGGCCGCCCCGTCCGGAAAGAAGTGAGGAGCGCCTCTGCCCGGCCGCCCCGTCCAGGAAGAAGTGAGGAGCGCCTCTGCCCGGCCGCCCCGTCTGGGAAGTGAGGAGAGCCTCTGCCCGGCCACCCATCGTCTGGGAAGTGAGGAGAGCCTCTGCCCGGCCACCCATCGTCTGGGAAGTGAGGAGTGCCTCTGCCCGGCCGCCCCGTCTGGGAAGTGAGGAGCGCCTCTGCCCGGCCGCCCCGTCCGGGAGGAAGTGAGGAGCGCCTCTGCCCGGCCGCCCCATCTGGGAAATGAGGAGAGCCTCTGCCCGGCCACCTATCGTCTGGGAAGAAGTGAGGAGCACCTCTGCCCAGCCACCTATCGTCTGGGAAGTGAGGAGCGCCTCTGCCCGGCCGCCCCGTCTGGGAGGTGAGGAGCGCCTTTGCCCGGCCGCCCCGTCCGGGAAGAAGTGAGGAGCGCCTCTGCCCGGCCGCCCCGTCTGGGAAGTGAGGAGAGCCTCTGCCCGGCCGCCCCGTCTGGGAAGTGAGGAGCGCCTCTGCCCGGCCACCCATCGTCTGGGAAGTGAGGAGTGCCTCTGCCCGGCCGCCCCGTCTGGGAAGTGAGGAGCGCCTCTGCCCGGCCGCCCCGTCCGGGAGGAAGTGAGGAGCGCCTCTGCCCGGCCGCCCCATCTGGGAAATGAGGAGAGCCTCTGCCCGGCCACCTATCGTCTGGGAAGAAGTGAGGAGCACCTCTGCCCAGCCACCTATCGTCTGGGAAGTGAGGAGCGCCTCTGCCCGGCCGCCCCGTCTGGGAGGTGAGGAGCGCCTTTGCCCGGCCGCCCCGTCCGGGAAGAAGTGAGGAGCGCCTCTGCCCGGCCGCCCCGTCTGGGAAGTGAGGAGCGCCTCTGCCCGGCCGCCCCGTCTGGGAAGGGAGGAGCGCCTCTGCCCGGCCGCCCCGTCTGGGAAGAAGTGAGGAGCGCCTCTGCCCGGCCGCCCTGTCTGGGAAGTGAGGAGAGCCTCTGCCTGGCCACCCATCGTCTGGGAAGTGAGGAGTGCCTCTGCCCGGCCGCCCCATCTGGGAAGTGAGGAGTGCCTCTGCCCAGCCACCCCGTCTGGGAAGAAGTGAGGAGCGCCTCTGCCCGGCTGCCCCGTCTGGGAAGTGAGGAGCGCCTCTGCCCGGCCACCCACCATCTGGGAAGTGAGGAGCGCCTCTGCCCGGCCACCTATCGTCTGGGAAGTGAGGAGAGCCTCTGCCCGGCCACCCATCGTCTGGGAAGTGAGTAGCGCCTCGGCCCGGCCGCCCCGTCTGGGAAGTGAGGAGCGCCTCTGCCCGGCCGCCCCGTCTGGGAAGTGAGGAGCGCCTCTGCCCAGCCGCCCCGTCTGGGAAGTGAGGAGCGCCTCTGCCCGGCCACCCATCGCCTGGGAAGTGAGGAGCGCCTCTGCCCGGCCACCTATCGTCTGGGAAGAAGTGAGGAGCGTCTCTGCCTGGCCGCCCCGTCTGGGAAGTGAGGAGCGCCTCTGCCCGGCCGCCCCGTGTCTGGGAAGAAGTGAGGAGCGCCTCTGCCCGGCCGCTCCGTCTGGGAGGTCTACCACGGAGGCCAGAAGCAATGTGGGGGCTGGACGTGGTGGCTCACACCTGTGGTCCCGGCACTCTGGGGGGCGAGGCGGGTTGATCACTTCGGGCTAGGAGTTCGAGACCAGTCTGGCCAACTTGGCGAAACATGAAAAATACAACAGACAAACCAACCAACCAACTCAGTGACAACAAAACAGGTCTACCCTGGAGTCATACTCTAATTTTTCTATTTCCTCCCTTTCTGATCCTTTATCCACTTTTTTTCTTCCTCTTCCTTCTCCCTCTTCTTTGTCAAATAGAGGATTGAGTTATTATCACTGATCCTATAAAGTCCCTCTCTCATTTAACTCCCACCCCCATTCTATTCCCCGACTTCCCATGTGTAACCTTCCTAATATGTTTAATACGCATCTTTTTGTTTGTATGTATTTTTAGAAAATGTTTATTGTTTTTGTGTGCAAAAAAAAATTAAAAAAAAAAAAAAAAGCTAAAAGTTAAAAGTCGTTTCCTCTGGAGAACAGGAATCAGACATGAAAAAGGGGAGGGTGCATCCGTGCTAGTTTTTGCAATAAATCTATGGAACTATTGGATTCTTTAAACTATTTACATGGATTGCTCTGGTAAAACTTGCAGAGAAAATACACACACACAGAGAGTAGGAGATAAGGACATGAAGATAGTGTTTGTACGGGATGGTTTCAAAAGGCTTGGTGATGAAGGGGAGCTGATGGGGGCAGGGCTGAGAAGATGTGGGTGGGGGTCTGTTAAGATGGCTGCCAGCAGAGCAGAGTTTTCCAAAGTGTGTCCCTGGACCACATCAGGAGTGCCTGGGGAACTTGTTAATTTTTTTTTATTTTTTATTTTTTTATAGAGACAGTGTCTCGTGATGTTGCCCAGGCAGGTCTCTGACTCCTAGCTTTGGGCAGTCCTCTCACCTTGTCCTCCAAAGTGCTGGGATTACAGGCCTGAACCACTGCAGCCAGTGGACATCTCCATTTTATTTATTTATTTTTTATTTTTTTGAGACAGCATCTCACTCTGTCACCCAGGCTGGGGTGCACTGGCACAGTCTCAGCTCACTGCAACCTCTGCCTCCCAGGTTCAAGTGATCCTCCTGCCTCAGCCTCCCAAGTAGCTGGGATTACAGGTGTGCGCCACCACACCTGGCTAATTTTTGTATTTTTAGTAGAGACGGGGTTTCGCTGTGTTGTCCAGGCTGGTCTCAAACTCCTGATCTCGTGCTCTCCCCACCTCGGCCTCCCAAAGTGCTGGGATTATAGGCATGAGCCATCGTGCTGGGCCTTTAGGAATCTACTTTTTAAAAATACTCTCCTCTGGGTGCTTCCTGTGCACACTGCTTAGGGCTTATTTGGCTGGTTATGGGAAGGACCCTGTAGAAGGAGAAGTAAAAACTGGAAGAGGAAGAAGCCCATGAAGAAAGCAGGGGGGTGGGATGGGGGAGCCGGAGCCACAGTGCACGAACACTCCGATATTAGTGAGGGAGAATGGATGCTGATGAAGGCAGCTTTAGACTTGATGATGGGAAGACGAGATGGGTCCTGACAGTATTTTGCACACCTGTGCCTCTCTTTTATTATATGCCTTCTTTGCGTGATCTCTGCCTTTCCTAGTGAACTGTGAGCTCCCTGAAGGCAGGGCCTGTTGCTGTTTTGTTCACTGATTTATCTTCAGAACCCTGTTCCTTAGGTGGTCCCTATAACATCCCACCCATCCAGGTGGGGCTGCCTCGGTGTCAGAGAACCTGGCTCCACTGAGGAACAAAGTGAAATGGCTTGGAGAAAATAAAGCAAGCCTTCTGTTCCATAGGAGCCGTGTGGGTTTGAACAGGGCTCTTCTCTGAGCCTCGGTTTTCTCATCTGTAAAGCAGGCCTTACAAGAAGAACTCTTATAAGGTCTGTAATTTCTTATAAGCCTTGTAAAGCAGGCCTCAGAACTCGCAAGGTGATCGGAGGATCACAGGTGCGATGTACGTGAAAGCACAGCACAAACGTGTCAGTTTTATGGCCAATGTCACGGGGGTAGGAGCGACGCCCAGGCCTATCAGTCCGGGCCCCTCCCTGGGGGCTGTGGGCTGGGAGGAGGGGATTCGGCGCAGTCGGGCTGGGGCGCTGCGGGGGGCGGTGGCCTCGAGCCACTAATCTGAGCTGTCCGCGAGAGATCAGAAGCCGCCCGCAAAGCGGAACCTGGGGGAACGAGGGGGGGCCGCAGTCTTCGGGAACCGGAACCCCCGCTGCGACTCCGCCGGGACAGCAGCTTCCGGCGCCCCGGCCGCCTCCTGCCCTCGGGGCACTCGCTCCCCTGAGGTGTACTCCCCGAGGGCCGAGGGAGCGCATTCCCTCCCGTCCTACTCATTAAGTAATTATCCCTAATGAGGGCCCATCCCCGGAGCTTGTTAAAGGATTTCCGCCTAGATTTCAAAGTGATAATTAGCGAGGAATAGAGAGGGAAGTGGGAAGGAGACACCCGCCGCGCCCCAAGGCCCACAGTCTGCGTTTGCCGGGCGAAGAACCTCCCCATCCCCCTTATACACCCTTTGACCCCCAGTGCTGCATTTTGGTGTCTTGATAAGAGAGGGGTCTGTCCGGTTGGATGTTTAAGACTCTAGAGGCAAAGGTGTTTTTATTTCGTTGTGTTTTTGAATTGGGGTCCAGGCTGAGTTTAGGGGTCTCTGCATCCCTCCCAGGGCAGAGAGACACTCTTGTCCTGGCAGATGCCACAGGCTGAGTCACCGTCTACCCAGACAACTAAAATCCAGGCATCTTCCTCCTTTTCTCGAGGGCTCTCCAGCCCCTTCCAGAACCCAGGTGTCCCTCTGCCTCCTTTCTCCAGGGGCGTAAATCTGGGTCCCTCTGGCACCCGGCATGCCTGCTCTCTAAGAGTCAAGCTTCAATCTTGCCCTTAGCAGAGCGGGTCTCTGGTGGGAGATTCAGTAATAAGGGCCTTCCCAGCCCAGCCAGGGCCAGATAGTTCAGTGACATCAGTGTCAGGGTTGGGATTACTGACCATGATAGGTTTCCAGCTTTCAGCAAATGGGGATGCCCAAAGGAGCAGATAGCGAGTGATCTGTGGCCCTGCTGTTTGATTCTGGATGGAGTTAGGTTTAGGAGCCTGGCAGCAAGCTAGAGCACCTGTTCTGTTAGTGACGATGCCATACTCCTCTGGTAAGAGAGCCAAGGCTGCATGGGTGATGGGAGGTTTCTGTTGGGACTGACATGGGCACAGAACGGTTTTGGAGCAGGGCTGGTGTCCTAACATAAATAGGGGGCACAGTAGATGCTCACGGAGTTGGGCTTAATGAATTAGGGTGTTGTTTTATTCTATATAGCACCTAACTTGTGACAACTCTTGTTGAATTATTTAATTTTAATTTTCATGTCTTTGTGTCTCAGGTGAGAACTATATCTTATACTTCTTTATATCCTCAACAGAGTATATAATAGTTGCTTTAAAATACTTGCTTATTAATTGACAGGTTTTTCTACTCATTTTGTCACCATGCAAATAAACCCAGCCTGGACTGAGGCTGGCTCTTATCTAAGCCCAGAAAGGAGCCATTTTTGGAGCAATGGAAATTCAGCCTCCCCTTTCTTGACCCTCCATAGATTGCCAGTCCTGCCCTCCAGCTCCTCTCGCTCCTCCTCTTCTGTAAGATCTCAGCCAGAGCCAGGAACGCCAGTCAGAACTTTCTCCCAATGGATAGTCTAATAACTATGATGCCCTTTATAAACATGTTATACTTTATTATAAAAAAGGTCAATAGACAGAAGGAAACTATCATCATCATTCTCCTTTTCCCCCTCTGCCCAATCAGTAATAAGGTGAAATGGCCGTAAGAAGAGAAAGAGAAAATCCAAAAAACACACACAGATGAAATGCCTACAAGAAGGAAAATTGGAATCTGGGGTGAAGGTGGGAGGAGAGAGGATGGGGATGGTAGAGAAGATGGGTAACTTTTACAAGATAAAGCTACAGCTGGCTTTTGATGGAAGAGACAGGAAAATAAATGCTGAGACACCATCAGGGAAGGTCTGGGATGGAGATCAGTGGGTGAGACTGCTGGCCAAATAAAAATCCCCTCCTCGTGTGTCCACCCACAACCCAGCAAGCCAAACCAACAGAGTGTCCACTGTAGACGTTTAGGAAAACTAAGGGATTTGGGAGGAAGGGGAAGCAACCATGTGGATGAGAGATATTTATGATTTCTTCTGGACTTTTTTTTTCTCCACGGCATGGAGAGAGTGGAGAAGGAAATAAATTCTCTTTTCTTCTTGGATCCGTTTTTTTTGTTTTTTGTTTTTTTCATTAAAAAAATGGGGGGGGCAAGGGTCCTGAGAACTCAGAGATGAGCCTGTTTACACACAAACTCTTAAGTAATAGTGAATGGAAATAACATAATGCTGTCCTGAAACCCAGAGACTCTGCCCTCAGTCCCTCCTTTCCCCATAATCCCCACTCACAGGTCAGTCTGGGGCATTGCCTATAAGGCTCCTGTCCTTCCTTTAGGACTCAGTGCAGTGTTCTGCATTGGTGCCCCCACGACATGTCCATCAAACACCTTTTCATTCTCAGACCATCACCTTCTACAGGGAATGTCTGCTCATATTATTCATTCTTTCTTCTTTGTCCCCTAAACTTACACCCTCCTTGCTTATCACCTCATTCCCCAACCAATTTCAATTAAGAACAGAGGAAGGGTTAATACTGGTAACCATCAGTATTCTTTGCCCTTCCTGTAGTCCAGGAAATAGAAATTGTGAGTCCAGTTCCTCATCCAGGAAAGGGGCAGAGCATGGAAGAGCCAGGGCTGGGCGCCTGCTCCAAGATCACCGTGGGGAAGGGATCTGGCCCGTGCCAAGATTCTGCTGCTCCATCAGGTAGACCGGGTAGGAATTGGGGCCACCCTCATCCTCTGGATCATTGTACTGGGTGTTCTGGGTTAGTGTGTGGCGTGTCCGCATCATATAAGAGACCTGTGATTGGGATGAGAAAGGAGGAATGAGAACAATCTGCGATTTTTCTGCAACACTCACCTCAGGTCTTGATTCTATTCTCAAGATTCCATCCAAACCTTGATGTTTATTCCAGCTCCAGATCCAATACAATGAGTCCCAGCTCCATCTCCAGTTCCCCACTCTATCATATTCTCCTTGTCTTTATACCTCCTATTATCATACCCCAGACTCTCCACCCCCCACACTTTCTCTTTCACACCCTTTCATTCTCAGCCACAGCCTTTTCCCCAATTCCAGCTTTTTGCCTCCTGTGTATTTATTGTCTTTCTCCTTAGTTTTCACCAAAACTCTCCCTCTATTACTGTTCCTCCCACTTCTGCCATGTCTCTTTTCCTAGACTCATTATTCCCTGTAACTCTGACCCCTAATGTGTCCTCAATTCCCTATCCCATAGGTTGATTTCTGTGGGGCACATCTGTCCCTTACCAAGAAGATCAGGCCAAAGAACACCAGGAGGAGAATCACAGCCACCAGGACCACAATAACTATGGCCCATGCAGGGAATGAATCATTCTCCCCTATCTGTCCAGCGTGGATACCTTTCTGTGAGCCATCTTTATTGAGGTATGGATGGCTCTTGTTGCCTGGGGCTTCTGATGTGATAGAACTCAGCTTCATTCTAGATGTAATGAGGGTGAAAGAACCAATGGGCACCTGATGAGTAACCTCAGTTTTATTTAGATGAGAAGAGGTAGTAGTGAGAGATTTGTCTCCTGTGACCTTGACTGAAGGTTTTATAGTCTTTGTGACTGCTGCTGTTTTTTCCGGGTTTTCTGTGGACTTCACTGGGGCTTTTATGGTCTCAGTGATCAGTGTGGTGTTCCCTGGGTTTTCTGTAGGCTTTTCTGGGACTGGTGTGTTTTTCCCTTTGGTGCATGTGGTCTTCTCTGAGTATAGCGTAGGCTTTTCTGGGGTTCTTGTGGTTTTCTCTGTGGATGACGTGGTCTTTTCTGGGTGTTCTGTGGACTTTTTTGTGACTTCTGTCATCTTCTCATGGGCCAATGTGGTCCTTTCTCCGTGTTCTATAGGCTCTGCTGGGGCTGGTGTGATCACATTGGCTGATGTAGTCCTTTCTCTATGTTCTGTAGACTCTGCTGCAGATGAGGTGATCTTGTCATTGGGTGATGTGGTCCTTTCTCCATGTTCTGTAGGCTCTGCTAGGGATGGTGTGATCTTCTCATTGGCTGACGTAGTTTTTGCTCCATGTTCTGTAGGCCCTTCTGGGGATAGTGTGATCTTCTCATTGGCCAATGTAGTCTTTTCTCCATGTTCTGTAGGCTTTACTGGGGATGGTGTGGTGTTCTCATTGGCCGATGGGGTCATTTCTTCATGTTCTGTAGGCTCTGCTGGAGATGGTATGGTCTTCTCATTGGCTGATGGTGTCCTTTCTCCATGTTCTGTAGGCTCTGCTGGGGATGGTGTGGTCTTCTCATTGGCTGTCCTTTCTCCATGTTCTGTAGACTCTGTTGGGGATGGTGTGGTGTTCTCATTGGCCAGTGGGGTCCTTTCTCCATTTTCTGTAGGCTCTGCTGAGGATGGTGTGGTGTCCTCATTGACTGTCGTTTGTCCATGTTCTGTAGGCTCTTCTGAGGATGCTGTGGCCTTCTCATTGGCTGTCCTTTCTCCATGTTCTGTAGGCTCTGCTTGGGATGGTGTGGTGATCTCATTGGCCAGTGGGGTCCTTTCTCCATGTTCTGTAGGCTCTGCTAAGGATGGTGTGGTCTTCTCATTGGCAAATGGGGTCCTTTCTCCATTTTCTGTAGGTTCTGCTGGGGATAGGGTGGTCTTCTCATTGGCCGATGGGGTCATTTCTTCATGTTCTGTAGGCTCTGCTGGAGATGGTGTGGTGTTCTCATTGGCTGCTCTTTCTCCATGTTCTGTAGGCTCTGCTGGGGATGGTGTGGTGTTCTCATTGGCTGTTCTTTCTCCATGTTCTGTAGGCTCTGCTGGGAATGGTGTGGTCTTCTCATTGGCTGTCCTTTCTCTATTTTCTGTAGGCCCTGCTGGGGATGGTGTGGTGTTCTCATTGGTTGTCATTTCTCTATTTTCTGTAGGCTCTGCTGGGGATGGTGTGGTGTTCTCATTGGCTGTCCTTTCTCTATTTTCTGTAGGCTCTGCTGGGAATGGTGTGGTCTTCTCATTGGCTGTCCTTTCTCTATTTTCTGTAGGCTCTGCTGGAGATGGTGTGGTGTTCTCATTGGCTGCTCTTTCTCCATGTTCTGTAGGCTCTGCTGGGGATGGTGTGGTGTTCTCATTGCTGTCCTTTCTCTATTTTCTGTAGGCTCTGCTGGGGATGATGTGGTGTTCTTATTGGCCATTGGGGTTCTTTCTCCATGTTCTGTAGACTCTGCTGAGGATGATGTGGTTTTCTCATTGGCAAATGGGGTCCTTTGTCCATTTTCTGTAGGCTCTGCTGGGGATGGTGTGGTCTTCTCATTGGCTGTCCTTTCTCTATTTTCTGTAGGCTCTCCTGGGGATGGTGTGGTGTTCTCATTGGCCAGTGGGGTCCTTTCTCTGTGTTCTGTAGGCTCTGCTGAGGATGATGTGGTCTTCTCATTTGCAATGGGTCCTTTGTCCATTTTCTATAGGCTCTGCTGGGGATGGTGTGGTCTTCTCATTGGCCAATGGGGTCCTTTCTCCATTTTCTGTAGGCTTTGCTGGGGATGGTGTGGTGTTCTCACTGGCTGTCCTTTCTTTATGTTCTGTAGGCTCTGCTGGGGATGGTGTGTTGTTCTCATTGGCTCTCCTTCCTCCATGTTCTGTAGGCTCTGCTAGAGATTGTGTGATCTCACTGGCTGATATGGTCTCTTGTATGTTTTTTGTAGTTTTTGTCAGGAGCTTGTCTGAGGCAACTGTTGTTCTGGAATCTTCAGTTTTTTCTGACTCTTCTGGGGTTCCTGTGGTCTTGTATGTTGTTTTTGAGGCTGCTGTGATTTTTTCTGGAAAAGATGTGCTTTTTTGCTTGTTCTGTGAATTGCCTGAGTTGTGGAAGGAAGTTGTAGTCTTATGTGAGGTGGTACTTGTATTATCCAAAGTACTCATGGACTTTTCCAAAGGTCTTCCAGTTCTATCTGTCTTTCTTGTTACCGTTGATTTGCCTATTGTGGACTTACGACAATTTATTTTGCTCTTGGGTGCTGGCGTTATATGTTGTTTTTCAGCGGATTCTTTATGTGTGGTAGTGGAGTCAGCAGGATCAACAGAGCGCTGGTTCCGGATCATTGGGTCTTTCCCTTGATTGCTGGAGTTTTCTTCAGAAGTGGGAGGAGCCTCATGATTATCTGTAGAGCTTTTGTGGTCTGTAGTTTTGGAGTTGTCTGTAGGCTTGTCAGTTGGCTTAGAATGGCGTGTGGTGTTGCAGTGGCGTTTTTGCTCATGGATTTCTGTAGATTTAGGGAGCTCTGGAGGTGTTTGTCCTGAATGCAGAACAATGTGATCAAAAGGGATACTATAAACAACGCCTGGAGTGAGGGGAAATATGTGATCGGATGTTGAGAGTTCCCCAGTTTTCTGATATTCTTGGAATGTAGTAGCACCTGTGGAGGGAGAGAGGCAAATAAGAAACTTCCCCCATGTTCTTCTCCAACTCCCCCTTCCCACCTCCTTCTCTAGGGGATCTCTTTGTTCCCCCCCGATATGACTCCCCAGCCAGTCTCCTCTGAATACTATGATATCTATTCCCCATTCTCACCTCCAGCCCCTAGGCTCAGGCTGTGCCTTCAGCAAGCATGCTACCTCATCCCTTTCCACATCTCCTCAACTCTCCATCTCAAGGCCTTCTGGCTTTAGGGCATCTTTTCTGATCCGTCTAAGCAGATAAAATCCAGCTTCATTTCCGTGCTTGAAAAGGTCTTTATTCATCATTCTGTCCTGTTACCTTCAACTTCACATTACAGTTGTTTGCGTGCCTGCCGACCTCCACTCCCTGCCATGCCTATCCAATGGTAAGGTTTGAGGGCATGTATGGACTAGCATTTTACTTTGCAGATGCCCCTTTAGGGTCTGTAACTTATGGAATGGAGTCTTCTTTCTATGGCATAGCTGAGAAGACTAGAAATAAACATTAGACTCTTCACCTTTCCATAACATTCTAACACCATCCCAAATGTAACAGTGTGAAAAATTGAGGTAAGACCTCTGGCAGAACTTCCCTAGGGATTAGCAGGTAGACACAGGTTGTGAGTGAGAGATGTATAAGAAGAATGGAGGATGGGTAAAGGAAGGAGATGGGAAGCTTTCATTTCAGTGATAAAGTTGGATGAGGGGAATGGATGAGATGACCCAACCCTTATGGTCACCCCATTGGGTCCCCCTCTTCACACATTTCAAGCCAACTGGGGATAGATGAAGGGGGCCATCTTGAAAGGAAAAGATATCTGCTTGGGGGTCCTGACAGGAGTAAACGAGGCAACTAGATTGTGGGAGGGACTGACTATGTTTAAGGACAGGGTGTGAGAGAAAACACCCCTATCAGTGGACAGATACACGCCTTAATTCCATGGAAAAACAACCTGATGGAGACACAGGAGATGTCTCTTGATACCTAGCCAAAAGAGTGAAGGCCAAGAGATCACCAAAGAGTGAAAGAATTAGTGTCATTACATAACTGAGGTTTCTGGTCCCTGTTAGCTCAAGGCGGCAACTGGAACCTGGACCTATTCCCAATCACAAGAAACCACAGTCCACCTGCCTGCTGATGGGCAGAATCGGCCTGGGGAGCTTAGTCCTTGAAAGAAATATGGGCGGGACAAGGAGAGTATGAAGGTAATAGAGAAGCCCAAGTCTCTGAAAGGAATTGAGAGTGAGGGGAGAGAACGGGGCTGAATGATCAGGCCTGCACTCCACTGTCCCAATCCCATACCTGATCTCCTTGGCAGCAATACCAGTAATAGCTATTGTTTATTGGACACCTTCCCTGGCCCCAGGACATGGCTGGTGGCCTCACAGACATTCTCTTTCTGGATTCTGTTCTATGGTGATTGATCTCCCAATGCTCCATAAGGCTCTTTAGAAGCGGTCAACTTCCCCTATTTTACATCTGAGAAATTTACATTTCAGAGAGGAAAAGTGACCTGTACATAGTCCCACAACAATAGCAACAGGCAACCTTTCTGGAGCTCTACAATGAGACAGGCAGGTTCTACAAGTGAGGGCATACATTAACTTATTTACTTTTCACAAGAACCTGTTGAGGTTGAGAACTATCCTATTCTCCAAACTTTATAGATGAAGAAACAAGGTTCTGAGTGGTTAAGTAATCTTCTCAAGGACACCCAGCAAGTAAGAGGTCGAGACAGAATCTGAACACACATCCTGGGCTCCCGGGCCCAGATCGTTGCTGGTTAAGACCACAGTCCACAGCCAATAGGTCAGCCCAGTCTTTTAAAGAAGGAAAGACACTGACATGTGTGGACTCCCTGAAAGGTGCTGTTCATATATTTGTTTATTTAATCAAATAATTATGAACCTGTGAAGTGAGGATTGTGATCTCACTGTTTTACAGGTGGGGAAAGGAGATGCAAAGAGGTTAAGTAATTGGCAAAATTAGACTTTTCACTGTGCCCCAGATGTTTTTAAACATGATAAGGGATGAATGACCATCTATTGAGTGAATAAATGAGCTGGCAGCAATGCAAAGGGCAATTTCCACTGGCCTTAAAGAATCAGAAGACAGGTTTGACATCCAGGCTCGGTCCCTCAGTGGTCTTGCATTCTTGCTCAGGTCACTTAAGTGCTCTGAAGCTCCATGTTCTCAACTGTAAATAACCATGATGCTGACTGCACCAGCTTAATGTGAGAATTAAAGGAAGAACAGACCATGGAAGACTCTGGAGCACAGAAGCTGTTTAAATGTTTGTTGAATCCACATTGTAGTCTCTGAAATAATCTCATGCTTTGCCCTGTCCTTCTCCTGGTAGTAAGGGGAGCCTGAGCAGTGGCCCTACCCCCGTGCCTACTCCATCCACCTCTCACCTGCTGTGGCTACCTTCTTGAAAACAGCAGCCTCTGCATTCCTGGGCCACTTTCTCTGCTGTGTTTTAATAACACAGCACTCGTTGCTTTCTGATATGTGATAAATACAATTAAATTTCCACAATGGCAAGGTTTTTTGTTTGTTTGTTTTTTGAGATGGAGTCTCGCTCTGTCGCCAAGGCTGGAATGCAGTGGTGTGATCTGGGCTCACTGCAACCTCCACCTCCCAGGTTCAAGTGATTTTCCTGCTTCAGCCTCCTGAGTAGGTGGGACTACAGGCACGTGCCACCATGCCCAGCTAATATTTTGTATTTTTAGTAGAGATGGGGTTTCACTGTGTTAGCTAGGATATTCTCGATCTCCTGACCTCATGATCTGCCTGCCTCAGCCTCCCAAAGTGCTGGGATTACAGGCATGAGCCATTGCATCCGGCCAGGGTTTTTGTTGTTGTTGTTGTTGTTTTGTTTGTTTGTTTTTTTGTGTTTTTTTTGAGATAGAGTCTTACTCTACGCCAGGCTGGAGTGCGGTGGCATGGTCACAGCTCACTGCAGCCCTGACCTCCTGGGCTCAAACAATCCCCCTGCCTCAGCCTCCCTGTCAGCTGGGACTACAAATGTGAGCCACTATGCCCCGTCCCCACCTTTTTTTTTTTTTTTTAATATGCAGGGTCTCACTATGTTGGCCAGGCTGGTCTCAAACTCTGGTCTTCAGTGATCCTCTCGTCCCAGCCTCCTAAAGTATTAGGATTATAGGTGTGAGCCACTGCACCTGGCCTGGCCTGGCCTGGTAGGGATTTTTATTTGTTTTGTTCATTGCTGTCTCCAGCCTAGAACAGTGTCTGGTCCATAGGAGGCATTTTGTAAATATTTATTGAATAAAGAATGAAAGAATAAGACTGATGAAAACTCCTTAGAAGCCTTGCCAACAACATTTCGTCATGCACATTAAGTAAAAACCAAATGTATTTGTGACCTCTGCAGGCTGGAAGACCAAAGGGCAACTTCTGCTGTTAAGTAATTGAGCTCTGAGATTAAAAGATGTTGAAAGAAGGCCTCTGGCCCACCAATTCTGGGATACCAGTTGTCATTAAACCACAGGATCACAGTCCATAACTAGACTGAGATAACAAGATTTTAGAATTTTAGATCTGCATCAAACAGTTGTGGAACCATAGATTGTAAAAAGCTGAGGTAAAGCTCAAGGGATTCCTTGGTCCTGACGCAGCTAAGAGGCAAATCAGTGTAAACCCCCGGGACAAGAGGAGCATCTCTTCCCCAGACAATCTACTTTGGTAGTGACTTATTTCCCTATGAAGTTTTCACCAGGAGGTATTCATTCCACATACAACCATCATAGCCCGAAAAGAACTGTTTTGGTCACTGAAGAATAGGCAGGAGGTGCAGAGAGGGAAATCCAACTTTAGCACAAGACACTGTGGGTGGTTGCTCAGCTGGGATAAAAGAATAAGAACAAATCCCACAACATCAAAACGATGCACAATGCCAAAGGTCCCCGCCATCTGCTTCGTTCACTCATTTGAAAGGGAGGACATCGGCTGGGCACAGTGGTTTATACCTGTAATTCCAGCACTTTGGGAGGCCAAGGTGGGCAGATCACCTGAGATCAGGAGTTCGAGACCAGCCTGGCCAACATGGCGAAACCCCATCTCTACTAAAAATATGAAAATTAGCCTGGCATGTTGGCAGGACCCTGTAACCCCAGCTACTCAGGAGGCCGAGGCAGGAGAATCAGTTGAACCTGGGAGGCAGAGGCTGCAGTGAGCCAAGATCATGCCACTGCACTCCAACCTGGGCCACAGAGCGAGACTCTGTCAAAAGAAAGAAAGGAAAAGAAAAGAAAAGAAGGGAAGAGAAAGGAGGAAAGAAAGAAAAGAAGGAAGGAAGGAAGGAAGGAAGGAAGGAAGGAAGGAAGGAAGGAAGGAAGGAAGGGAGAACATCTTGCTAAGCAACTGATGCCTTGGAGTCTCTGTCAGGGCACGCTCTCCCAAAAGAGCATCTCTAGTGTTTCCTGGTATCCTTACCCCCATAAATGGCATGCTCCATTTGCAATAATGTGGGTAAATGCTTGTTAAAATACCTATACAGTATGAGTTCAATAAGTGGCTTAAAACACAGACATAGAAAAAGAAAAGCTGGTGGGCACAGTTGCTCACACCTATAATCCCAGCACTTAGGGAGGCTGAGGCAGGAGGATCACCAGTTTGAGACCAGTCTGGGCAACATAGAGAGAACTGTCTCTACAAAAAAAAAAAAAAAAAAAAGGAAAGCTAAAGGGAGATATAATCAAATGATTGCCTGGGGACTGGGGAGTATACAGAGAGATTTTATTTTTCTTTCAAATTTTTTCTATTTTCCATTTTCTACAATGAGCACACATTATTTGTGTTATAGAAATTAAATCAAATAACATTTGTTATAGGAAAATGTTCTTGTTAGATTCTTCCAAGGACCCCAGCCCCAATTCCCATCTCCTGCCTCACCTGTGCTCCCTCAGATGATTTCATCTGGACTACACCTGTGCCCCCTCTGCTGATTTAATCTAGACTGCACCTGTGCTCCCTCTGATGATTTAATCTAGACCGCACCTGTGCCTCCCTGTGGTGATTTAATCTAGACTGCACCTGTGCCTCCCTGTGATGATTTAATCTGGACTGCACCTGTGCCTCCCTCTGATTTAATCTAGACTGCACCTGTGCCTCCCTGTGATGATTTAATCTGGACCGCACTTGTGCCACCTCAGATGATTTAATCTAGACTGCACCTGTGCCTCCCTCTGATGACTTAATCTGGACTGCACCTGTGCCTCCCTGTGATGATTTAATCTGGACTGCACCTGTGCTGCTCTCGGATGATTTAATCTAGACTGTACCTGTGGTTCTGTGACTGCATGATGCAGACTCCTGGGTTCCAGGATCTAATTATCTGTCTAGATGTTGACTGGTCCTGTGGACAAATATCAGGGCCCCCTCACCAGAATGGTAGACTAAAGGGCTTCATCCATCCCAGTTGTCCCTCTTTGCTTCCTGCCCTGGCCTCTCTCTCTGCTGGGCACAGCCATGCACTAGCCCTGATTCACACTCCAGTTCCACCCGACCTCATCACAACCCGAGCCCAGCCTCAAGCCCTCCCCACCTGTAACCCACTCACTCTTGTCTTCAAAATCTGCAGAATGGGAGCAGCCAGCTCCCATTGTCCTCCCCACCCCTCCCTCCATGCCGCCCAGCCACGCCTATCTCCTCTCCGAGACCACACCCACATGGCCCCATCGGAATCTCAGGAATTCAGATCTCCACCCTGAAGCAAATCTCAGAGCGACTGTGTATGGAGTGGATTCCCTTCTGCCCCCTGCAGGTTCCTCTTCCTTAAGCTGCAAGATGGAAGGAGGAGAGAGCAGCCAGTGGACAATCCGCCTGAGAGGAAGGGGAAGGAAAGGCGGGAGAGATGGGGCCGGGAGGTGTTGGGCGGCTCTGGTACCTCTGTCTCCAGACCCTCAAGGTAGGGGAGACAGACATCAAGTCAGGGCACAGACAGGCTGCACTCCTGAGACCTTTCAGAGGCAGCTCAAAGATTCCTCAGTCCCCGCCATTCACCACCCACCTGCCCCTGCCTCCACCCCTGGCCACAACCTGACTGCGCTCAGGGAAGGGGCACTGCCTCTAATATCACCCTGTGGATGGCTCTGTCCTTGGATGACTGTCCAGTGGGTAGACAGTGTCTCTGAATCTGCTGTTCTACATCTGCCTTGTGGAGACCCTCCTCCAAATTGCCCGGACCCTCCACATCGCCCCTGTGTTCAGCATCTCTGCTCCCCGGGTTCAGTCGCAGTCCGTTTCTTGACTAAGTGAACTAATTTCACAATTTCATCTTATCTTTAGGGTTTGTTTTGTTCATTAAACTTGTCCATAGTCATTTTCTCATCAAAGCCCTGAGATGTTTCCCAACTGTAAGACAGGAACAGAGCCTTTGACACACACTTTTCTGAGTCGCCATGTGGATTAAATGAGTAAACGTGGATGAAGTACCTAGAGCAACACCTGGTGCAGTGTAAATGCTCTGTAGGCATCAAATATTGGTACAGCCGGGCAGCAGCATCCAGCCCATTTTACAGATGGTGTGGAAGGCCAGAGTAGGCAAATGGGTCTGAGTCAGGACTGGAAGCTAGGTCTGCACAAAACAGAGCTCTCAGGAGAGAAGCTCCACCTGTCCCCCCAGGGCTGGGGGCAGTGGAGCTGGAATCCCTGCTTACCTCCCTCTAGCTGTGAGATATGGGACATAATCACTGTGAATCCACTCTCCTCAACTATAAGATGGGATATTATTAGCCACCTTAGGGGATGCTGAGATGAAATGAGATGAGTCTCTGGGCACGGTGGCTCTCACTTGTAATACCAGCACTTTGGGAGGCCGAGGCAGGCGGATCACTTGAGGCCAGGCATTTGAGACCAGCTTGGCCAACATGGTGAAATCCTGTCTCTACTAAAAATACAAAAAAATGAGCCAGGCGTGGTGGCAGGTGCCTGTAATCCCAGTTACCCAGGAGGCTGAGGCAGAAGAATCGCTTGAACCCGGGAGGCAGAGGCTGCAGTGAGCCAAGATTGCGCCACTGCACTCCAGCCTAGGCGACAGAGCAAGACTCCTTCGAAGAAGAAGAAGAAGAAGAAGGAAGAAGAAGAAAGAAGAAGAAGAAGAAAAAAAAAAAAAAAAAAAAAAAAAAAAAAAAAAAAAAAGAAGAAGAAGAAGAAGAAGAAGAAGAAGAAGAAGAAGAAGAAGAGGAAAGAAATCACCATGAGTAGCTATGAATTCCATGCACAGAGCTAGAGTTGGTGCTCAATGAATGCCAGGTGCCTACCCCCACCGCCCAGGGCTGCCAGCCTCTACAGTGTCTTTATGCAAACTTGAAGAAACCCCCTCTGGATGGGTGCAGCCCTGTGAGCCATGTTTTAAAGAGCAGAGCACAGGCTGGATTTCATCTCCTACTACATGTCCCTTAGCCAGCAAACTTGAGCAGAGAACACTCTAGACAACCGTCTGTAGCAGCCCGGTGCGCGCTCCCTTCATTCATTTCTATTTGTTGTCCAACCCTGTGAACACTAAGAAACAAGCTGTTTCTGTCTTCTGTACCCCCTGTGGGCATCTTACCTGCCTCCCAAGAAGCTAGAAGGAAGAGGAGGCAGCACTGGAGGCCAAAGGCGGAGCAGAGGCTGTGGACCGGCTGGGCCATGTCAGAGCTGGGTGGCTGCTTGGGGACCATGGGCTGCGGACCCCTCACCTTATATGGAGCCAATCTTGACGTCATGGGGGCTGGGGCTCCTCAGGACTAAGTCTTAAACAAATGGAGCCACCCCAACCCACAGGGGAGCCCTGATAAGAGGAGACCGCAGCTGCTGCGTCATGGAGCCAGGCACCTGGGTGCCTGCCAAGGGGTGGGATTTGGGGGCAGGGCAGAGGAACCAGAAAGGAGCAGGCACCGGAGCCAGCCCCAGTGGAGGGAAGCGAGGGTGGTGCCTCCAGGGCTCTGGGGAAGTGGGGAGCGAATGGCCTGGTTCTAGAAGGACTGAGCTCTGGCTGGGAGCAGGACGGGGTGGGGTTCACATTCTGATCTGTGTCCAGCTTCACGCGCACCCTCCCACCTCTCCTGCATCAGCCCAGCTTCCACACCCCTTATTCACACATGGTCATTCTTGCCACCTTGGGTGGAGCTGTCCGCGAGGATCAGGTGAAAGAGCAAAGGCGAGAGAAAGCCCTCGAATGACCCTCGCTGCAGAGAAAGGTGCTTCGTGATGTTCAGAGGTCATACAACAATATGTGGAGAGTGCAGAGGCAGTGACAGAGACAAGACACAGAACCACAGGGACATATGTCACACCCCTCACCAGGGACACAGACAGGTCAGGCCACCCAGAGGGACTGAGGCCAAGATCTTTGGCCAAGAGATGCTCAGTGTACAGGGGCTTCTGCTTTCGCTCTACCTCTTCCCTCCCACCTCAGCTCCGCGGCTGTCTCTTTGCCTCAAAGTCCCCATTCACTCCTATACAGAAATGCAGACATCTCATTTTTAGGAGCACCCCAGAGCTCCTACTTCCCTTCCTCAGTTCCTGCCTAAAGCAAGCATTAGCTCAGAGACTCACTTGTCTCCCCAGTGACAGTGCCTGGGGCTGGAGTAGGGGAGGACAGACTCCCTGGGTCTCTAGCACAGAGAAGTCACAACCCCTTTCTGCCCACTATGGGTCTCCATGGAAAGTAAGCACCTTGGATCCCTGCTGTGTCATCAGAGCCTGGGACAGTGTCTGGCACACAGTAGGCAATCAATAAATGTTTCCACTCCGCCTGGACGGAGTGGAAGCCAGGGCCAGAGGATGCCTTTCTGAGGGAAGTGGGGGCAGGCAAAGGCCGTAGAGAGGTCCAGGACCTGAGGGCAGGAGGCCAGGCCCTCAGGGCATTTGGGCTCATGAGAGGAGTGGAGAACTGGACACGTGGGTTCCTCTCCTTACTTGGTGTGACTTGTCCCTAAGCCCTGGGCAGGGCTGGAATAGGTGGGAAGAGGAGTGGAGGCCAACTGCTTATTAATGTGGTTAATGGGAGATTAATGAGGCTCCATGGAGTCAGGCCAAAGACTGACTACTCAGAACTGGGCAGCCTGCCTCCCAGGCAATATATCCTGCAGGATGGAGAAACTAAGGCAGAGACAGGCTGTCCTCTGCAACTCCATGTGGACACGGGTGACTGACAGTCCCCCTTTTCACTGGTCCCCTTCCCCCCTGCCTTTCCCCAGGGACCCAAGCCTCTAGGATGGTGGTTCTGTACAGGGAGGAGCAATTTTGCCCACACAAAGGAACATTTGGAAATTTCTGGAGACATTTTTGTCACAATTTGGAGTGGGATGCTACTGGCATCTAGGGGGTAGAGGCCAGAGATGCTGCGGGACATCCTATAATGCCCAGAGCAGTCTCCACAACAAAGAATTATCCAGCCCAGGACACCAATTTTGCTGAAGTGGAGGATCTCTGCTTTAGAATAAGCACTAAGCAGTGTTTGTGAACGAACACCCCCTTCCCTTCTCTCTGAGCTACAACTCCACCCCAAGGACCCTGGTGTCTGGGGTAGAGAAACCTGGAGATAGGTGGAGGCCCAAAACAGTCTCTTACAGTCAGTCTATGTTGCTTTGTCTGAGCTGGAGGCTGAGAGGCCAGTCACGAAACAACCCTGCCAGCTACCAATGTTTGGGCATTTCTATGTACTGAAGAATGTACTAAGCACTTCACCTATGAGTTATCACCTGTCACCCTCACTTTACAGGTGAGGATAAATGAGCCTCGGATCAGGGAATGACTTACCCTGGTAAGTGGCAGACCAGACTTGGCCCTTCCGGGCCTGCATGACACAAAAGCCCATGCACTTGGGCAAACCCACAGCATCTGGGAGACAAGTGGAGGAAGTACCATTTTATTTAGCAATAACTTGTTCACCACCCTCCCAGAGCGGACCGAGGGGGCACCACAGAGGAGGGTTCTGCACCTGCCCTGAGGGGAGAGAATCGGAGGGCCTTGGGAGCTCAAGAGCCAGCCTGAGGGGGCTCCCTGTGGAGGGAAGTGAGAAGGGAAGCTGTGAGCAGACTGTCCTCAGCGAAAGAGCTTCTCTGATTGTCAGGGAGGAGGGTGGGACTGGGAAGAGAAGGTGATGAGCAGGGGTTCCAGCTGTCCAGACCTGGGTTCCGTGAGGGCTGGAAGGGGCCTGCAGGCCACTTAGCCCTGGTCCTTCCTTCCACAGATGAGAAAACTGCCCTCGGAGAAGCTGGGCATCTTCCCACAGTCTGCATGGCTGGCAGCAGTACAGAGAGCAGAATCTTGTGACTGACAGTGGACTCCTCCTTACGCTGTGGGTGGAAGAGACCTGGGGGGCCAGTGACCCCAGGAATCTACCTGCAGGAAATGGTCCCGGCTAGGGTGAATGGGATAGGGGAGTCTGGGAATGAGACTATTTGGGAGAGGAAGAAGGAAGGCGAAAGGGTAGGCACTCAGCTGCCCCTGCCCCACCTTTCATTTGACAGAGTAGCGCTGGCTGGCAGCCTCCCCTTCATGGTGGCAGCTGAAAGGGGTCACGGAGCCACAGCCCCACCCCAGACTCATCTCCCTCTGGAATTGGCAGGCCTGTGAGATGAGGGGAGGGTACAATGGGTTAATCTAGGGACCCGGGAACCTGCTGCTCAGCCCAGCCCTTCCCATGAACTGCTGCTTCCTCTTGGCAACCCAGGCACTCAGCGTTCCTCTTTGAGCAAAAACAGCAATAATAATGAATAAGGCTGTATATTGAGCACTTACTATAATACATGCCAAGCACCATTAGTGCTCTCTCTGCATAAGCTTATTTGATCCTCCCAACCACCCTTTGAAATGGATGCCATCATTTTCATTTCATCCAGGACTCAATTACCTCATCTGTAAAATGAGAAGTAATATTTCCTATATCACTGGCTTGCTGTGAACTAAAATATGTACAGCACCTAGCACATAATCAGTGCGATGCAGTATTATTATTATTTAAGTATTATTATTAATGAAGAATCCGGAGCACAGACAGGTTAAGTAACTTGCACAAGGATTCAAGCCCAGGTGAATGTGGCTCCACAGAACTGGTCCTTCATTGCCTAGAGCTGAGTTGAGTGCTTCCATGTGCCAGTCAGCCTCCAGCACTCCCCCGCCTCTTTCAGTGGCCCCAACACACCGTCCCTGCCAGACTGGTGTTTTTCTCGGCCACTGAGACAAGGGCTGTCTTTCCCCTCCCTGCAACAAGCCCTCCAAGCTGTCATTCCCCTCCCCAAAGCCCTGTTCTCCTCTGAATCCTGGGGCACCAGGTCCCAGCCCCACTGGCACAGGGATCCCACACATTGAACCACAGCGTTGCTCATCTTCTTGATACCGTACATTAGGCTGATAATTGCTGCCAACAATGTGAGAGTGATCAACACAATGGCCTAGTCCGAGACAGAGTCCTTCTGGGGCTTTGGACCTGGGGCACAAAGACAGGGCCAGTGACGGAGGTAAGTGGTGCCTCCAGCCCCCCAGACCCCCACTGCCCTCTGACTTTCCATCTTTCTTTCTGTGACTGATGTCTCTGACTCTGAGACCTCATCTCTCTGTGTTCTCCTATCACCTTGGGAGCAGAATCTCAGAGGGGCTGGGGGTGGGGGTTTAAAGGGCTTCAATCCGAGTCTCAATTGCTTCTTCCCTGTGGACGCATCTGTCAGTCCCAGACTCATCACTGAGGTCCTCACCTCGCTGTCTTTCTCAGGCCCTATTTTCTGCATCCCTGGGTCTGTGATGCCTCTGCACTGGGAGGGTCCTCAGTAGGCACTCTCCTTCCTCCAAGCCCCAGTTCTCCCCACCACTCCACCCTGATTCTTGTCCTTAAGGGGAACCAGAGCCTGATCTGTCTTCCTTCCATTCGTTTCCTGCCATCAGACTTCCTGTGTGGTATTCCCTAAGCTCCCCTTCTAGGAATGAAAGGGAGGGGAGGAGGAAGATGGAAGAAGGAGGGGTGATCTCTGGAAGGAATGCCTCTCGCCCAGGACAGAGAGATTAGATCATGAGGAAGAAAGATTAAAATCTTTCAAGAAAGCAGCCAGGTAACAGACATCTGGCAGTTGGTCTGACCAGAGGCCACCAAAACCCCTTTGAGCTACAGACACATCCTCAGACAGGTTTAAAACACAGTTGAAAGCAGGTGCTAATGACTATCCCTGAACTCCTCCCAAGGAGCCAGGGGTGGCTGCAGGGGAATGAGAGAGAATAGGCCCACCAACCTTTTACTGTAAGTGACCCAATGCCTAGAAGAGTGCCTTAACTGGCCAGGATGCTGAGCCCAGGGGACGTGGTGGCCACCCAGCCATGGTGGCAGTGGAACCCCTAAGACAGCAACACTCAGTGCTGAAGTCCCAGGCACAGGTGGAGCAGTTCCGGGAGCACCGGAGGAGGCAGGTCCTAAGAGGGCAGAGGGAAAAAACAGAAGGGATTCAAGCAAGAGCAAAGCAGAAGTCACATCAAATGCACCCACAGGCAAGACCCTAGCAAGTTTTTGGAATAAATTGATGAACTGATGTTATGAAAATCAAGACTGAGAATAACCAAGACAGTCTCTTAAAAAAAAAATAAGGAGAACTTACACTATCAGATCTCAAGACTTGCTACAAAGCTGCAGTCCTTAAGCGCTGTGGCCCTGGAGTAAGAACTGACTGACAGGCCAGGTGCAGTGGCTCACGCCTGTAATCCCAGCACTTTGGGAGGCCGAGACAGGCGGATCACCTGACATCAGGAGTTCGACACCAGCCTGGCCAACATGGTAAAATCCCGTCTCTACTAAAAATACAAAAAAATTAGCTGGGTGTGGTGGCAGGTGCCTGTAATCCCAGCTACTCAGGAGGCTGAGGCAGGAGAATTGCTTGAACCCAGGAGGCGGAGGTTTCAGTGAGCTGAGATCGCGCCATTGCACTCCAGCCTGGGCAACAAGAGTGAAATTCCATCTCAAAAAGAAAAAACAAAAAAAAAAACCGACCGACAAACCCACACAAATACAGTCACTTGACTTTCAGGATAGATGCTCACCGTTCAATGGTGGGGACAGGGGAGGGTCCTTGGAAATAATGGTTCTGGATATTCATAAGAAGAAAAAATGAATCTTGACTTCCACCTCGCTCCATACACATAAATTAATTTGAGATGGATAATAGACTTAAATTTGAAAGCTAAAATATTAACGTTTCTGGAAGAATGCAGAGGAGAATATTTTCACGACCTTGAAGTAGCCAAAAGAGTCTTAGGATACAACAGGCACTAATCATGACAGAAAAAGGCGATGAATTGGAAAACAGAAAGAGAGGCCCTTGTATAGCCACAAAGGCAAGGGAGCTGCTTCCAGTGAGGTTCTGGGAAACTGCCAGGCTTGCAGGAAGCCCCACCCCAGAGCTACAGACCAAGCGGAAGGGTTCTCCAGAGATGGGTTGAGCAACAGAAATATCACCTGATGATGTGGAGACTGTTCCTGAAGTGCTCCCAGAAACAGCTGGAGCTAAAGGCTGAGGACTGCTGGGAAAACTCCCAGAGGTTGAAGAAACTGTTGAGACACTCCCAGAGGCAGTGGGGAGACTTCTAGAGATAGTGGGGACAGTTGCAGAGATAGTGGGGAGACCTCCAGAGACAGAGGGCAGACTTCCAGAGACAGTAGGGAAACTTTTGGAAATAGTGGGGACAGTTGCAGAAACGGTGGGGAAACCTCCAGAGATAGTGGGAAGACTTCCAGAAACAGTGGGAGACTTCCAGAAACCGGGGAGAGCTCCAGAGACAGAGGGGAGACTTCCAGAGACAGTGGGGAGACTTCCAGAGACAGTGGGGGAAACTTTCAGAGACAGAGGGGAGGCCTGGGGATACTGTGTCAGAAGTCCCCAGTAGGGTCAGCTGAACTGTTGAAAAAAAAGAAAAACCATAGAACGGGGTTAGAAGAGTTGGCCATCCCACTGCGTCCCAAGTTCATGTCCTCCCTCAAGACCCCGTGTCTGGGCCTGAGTGCTCACTGGGTCCGGCCAAGGCCTGCAGGCCCAGGAGCAGCACCAGCACCGTGTCCGTGGCACCAGCTGAAGCGTGTTGGCCAGGCCCATCTCCCAGGCTCTTTAAAGGCTCTGGGGCCTATTACCAGTCCCGGGAGAACCAGGTGTGCCAGGGCCTCCACCAACACCAGAATATCCATCCCCGGGGAGAGGTCACCAAGCTGTCCCAGGGGATTAACCTGTCCCAGCCTGATCCCAGGAAGCACTGGGTGAGGGGGAGAGTAAGTAAGAGCCTGTGGGCTCCCCCACCTGGCCCTTGGGCTCTTCCCGGACTAGGGTCCTGTCCCCCAGGTCTGAGTCAATCCACAGCCCAGACCCTCCTTTAAAAGGGGAGACACAAATATCCTATCCCAAGGTCATCCTCTTGTTCCTAGAAGTACAACCGTTGGAAGTCAGGATGTATGAGTCCCTCAGGGAAGCAGGATTTGGAAGCTGGGGTTGTAGGGGGACCATGAGGGTCTAGGACTGCATCTGACCTTCTGGAAACCTAAGGGTGGGCTGGGAAGGTCAATACCTGAGCCATCTCTCACCCTAGATGGCTGCAGCTTACAGAGCTTTCCGTTCCTTTGACAGGGAAGGGGAAAGGGGAGATTAGGGGCACCAAGGAAGACACATGTCATGTTTGGGGACAGTGTGATATGGAAGGTCAGAACCCAGCTCTGGAGCCAGACAGCCCTGAGTCCTTGGAAGCTCAGCACCAGGGCTGAGTCCACTGCACTGGAATCCACCACTGCTGAGCTGTGCATTCTCTGGCAAGTCACAAGGCCTAAGTCTTAATTTCACCTCTAAAATCGGGGTAATCTAGTACCTACTTCACAGGTGCTTATGAGCTATAAAGGAATACTCAGTGATGAGCCTAGCACATGGCTGCAGAAAGTGTTGGGGAGGCCAGGTGTGGTGGCTCACGCCTGTGATTCCAGCACTCTGGGAGGCCAAGGTGGGTGGATCACCTGAGGTCAGGAGTTGGAGATCAGCCTGGCCAACATGGTGAAACCTCATCTCTACTAAAAATACAAAAATTAGCCAGGTGTGGTGGCGGATGCCTGTAATCCCAGCTACTCTGGAGGTTGAGCCAGGAGAAGATCGCACCACTGCACTCCAGCCTGGGTGACAGGGATGAGACCCTGTCCAAAAAAAAAAAGGAAGGAAAGGAGGGAGGGAGGGAGGGAGGAAGGGAGGGAGGGAGGGCTCCTACTCTTCTCCGAGGAAGATCTCTCTGCGTTCCCAAATTCTACCTCCCGTTGTTCCTCCTGTGCCTGCTGCTCTTCTCCTCCATGCTTTCTTCCCACTGTGGTCTTCCTGTTGTCCTGTGCAAGTCTGGGAGTCATTGGTTGCCCCACTTTACACTTACAGTGCAGACCAGGCCTCTATCTCGGTTTCCCCATCTTGCTTTTGCTCTCCCCGCCTCTGCCCAGTGCTCTCTCTGCCTCTGTCCGTCTGTGCTCAGTCCCGCTGGCTTTGGGGAAGGTGGAGAGGCTGCATAGGGAAGTGGCAGATAGGAAGATGCCGGCCTGTGCCCTTGTGTGTTCAAGCGAGTTTCCATGGCTGGTGTGTCCCTGTGTCTGGCTAGAGGGATGGGTTCTAATCTCTCTGCTACTTGTTGGCTGGGTGACCTTAGCAGGTCACTTACCCTCTCTGTGCCTTACTTTCCTAGTTTCTAAAGAGGGTCAGTAACTCCCTCTGCACATCTGTCCTGTGCTTGCCTGTCCCAGCACTTGCCTGTAGGCATCTCGGCCGGGAGTAGGTGGATGTCCCCTTTTCACGGGTGCGCAAGGCAGGGGTGAGAGGATGTCTGAGGTAACTCGTGTCTCCACCTGACAATCTAGGATGCATTAGAGTAAGTAAAACAGAATGTTCAGCAATGGAAGTTCCCAAGACCAGATTTTTCATCTAGAAAGCCACCAAGGCTGGGGGAGCAGTGTTCACAGTCCATTATAGACCCAACTCCTTGTTCTACTCCTTCTCCTCTTTTCACTACTGCACTTGACTAGTCTTTAAAAAAAATAAAATCCTGAGGGAGCAGGACACATGGGTTCTGGAAGAAACTTGGCTTAATCCACCCCTCCCTTTTGGGCCCACATTCCTGAGCCCTTCGGTGTCAAGAATGATGAAAATTAACTGCAGTTAATAATTAATCTCTAAAGATCCTTGGGAGGCCCAGGCCTGGGTGGGGGCCCAGACACCTGCAGGAGGGACACCTCCCTGGTCCCTGCTTCCCTCTCCATTTCCCTGTCTGTAGGACCAGCACTCACTCCCTCAAACCTGGAGACACAAGGGAGGGGTGGGACACAGAGTGGAAGAGAGGGGACCTCCTTCTATTTTCCCCAAGAGCACAGTGAATGGTCCTCTCCTGGGTCCTCTCTTACTGGGAGAACTGGAAAATCCAGTTGACCAGATTCCCCCTCCCATTTCCCCTCAAACACTTATGCTAAGGCTTGAGTGGGGTGTAGAAAGCAGGCCCGGTAAGGAGAGGCCACCGGGACTTAAGTGTCCCCTCCATCCCAGGAGCGCGGTGGCCACTATGGGGTCTGGGCTGCCCCTTGTCCTCCTCTTGACCCTCCTTGGCAGCTCACATGGAACAGGTGAGGGCTAGAGGGCAGGACTCCTGGGTCCCTGTTGCAAGAAGAGGCCAGAGAAAGGGAGTGGGACTCCATGGTCCCTGAGAAAGACAGAGACACCCCAGTCCTGAGCTTCCAAGAGGCTCTGGAGGGGCATTGCTGGGGAAGAGGAACTGTGCCGGGGAGCGTGGGCAGGAAGGTGCTGTGTCTCCGGAGGAATCAGCCCTGACTGCTGGGTCCTAAGCTGTACTTCTGGATCCGCAGGGCCAGGTATGACTTTGCAACTGAAGCTGAAGGAGTCTTTTCTGACAAATTCCTCCTATGAGTCCAGCTTCCTGGAATTGCTTGAAAAGGTAGTTCTTTGGGAGGGGAAAGGATGGGGCTGTGTGTCTGTGAGTCAGTTTTGGCCTCTGCTGGGGTCTGGTTGTCTCCGTGGTGGGAATGGAGAGCTCTCTTACAGCGCGCCCTTTAACCCTTTGTTACCAGCTCTGCTTCCTCCTCCATCTCCCTTCAGGGACCAGCGTCACCCTCCACCATGCAAGATCTCACCACCAGGTTGTCTGCAACACATGACAGCCACTGAAGCCTGTGTCCTTCTTGGCCCGGGCTTTTGGGCCGGGGGTGCAGGGGGCGGGCCCTGATCCTGTCTTTCAGCAGGCCCCCACCCTCTTGAGTGGCAATAAATAAAATTCAGTATGCTGAATTCAATAACTTGCTTGATTCTGTGGGTCCCTGAGCACAGAGCTGGCAGGAAGAGGGGGTTGGATGCTCAAGTCTCTGACTGTCCCCCTGCTGAGCAGAGGTTTCCAGGGATGGACACTCTCTCCCTCAACGCCAGTGTCACAGGCCTAGAAGGCATCTGGGGAGTTGTTTGGGGACACTCACACACCACACACATATACGCATGCACAGGAACACACACCGAATTGAGATCTTCAGAACACCTGGGAATAAAGAGAAGCAACATTTATTGAAGTCCTGCTTTTCTCCTGTGTCCCTATTTCGATGCTTGCAGCAGTCTTGAATGTGGCATACTAGGTATCATTATCCTATTTTACAGATAAAGAAATTGAAGCTCAGAGAGGGCAAGTCACTCACCTGAGATCTAATAGCAGTGGAGAAGTCAGGCACCAGACAGAGGTCTTGGTTTAAGCAAGATTTTTATTTCATTTCCCTTTGCTTAAGCATTAGGGCCAGGGGCTCAAAAACCAAAGAAAGAGACATAGGCAGAACACCCCCAGGACATGGTTCCCCTGACCCATGGATCCACACATGTAATCAGGGTGGGAGGTGGGTGGGCACTCAGGTGAGAGATGAGGGGTTCAGCTTGTGAGAGAATGCCCAGCCAGGCGCAAGTGCTGGGGAGGAGAGGCCAGGTGCAAGCTGAGCCTGTGCTGGCTAACCACATGAGTATGAGGTAACACCAGCCCAAGGTCATGGTGCCTGGCCGAGGAGCAGGTGTCCCTGAGAACCCAAACATCCTGGAGAGTATCTGGGAACCCACCAAGGAAAACAGTCCATTCGCACACACACAGTAGGCAAAGAGTCAGAAGATTAGCTTGAAAGCAGCTTTAGCATGGGAGGCAGCACGGATCTCTAAAGCTGTCCTGCTGCCATCCAGGAGTGCCTTGTATGTAAGTCCTAAAAAACTCACCAAGCTGGACTTGTCTGAGTCACTTTTTGGCCTCTCAGCTCCCTCCCAGTTTGGGGGAAGGTGTTTTGTTTTGTTTTGTTTTGTTTTGTTTTGTTTTGTTTTGTTTTGTTTTGTTTTTACACTAAGTTTTTCTCATTATTCCTGCACCATCAGATTGTTGTGAGGATCGCACAGGTAAGCTACTTAGGGACATATCGCAGCCTGTCTTATAGGTCGTTGGCAGGATGGTAGGGATTGCTGTTAGGATGGAAACCTGGTCCCAACACATAAGTCCTAGTCCCCTGGGTTCAGGGTCCTCCTTATCCTGATTTCTGAGGCAGGAACTCCCGACCACCTTCTCAAGATTATGTTGGCCAGGCACGGTGTTTCACACCTGTAATCCCAGCACTTTGGGAGGCCAAGGCACGTGGATCACCTGAGGTCAGGAGTTCAAGACCAGCCTGGCCAACATGGTGAAACACCGTCTCTACTAAAAACACAAAATTAGCTGGGCATGGTGGTATGCGCCTGTAGTCCCAGCTACTCGGGGGAGCTGAGGCAGAATTGCTTGAACCTGGGAGGCAGAGGTTGTAGTGAGCCGAGACCACGTACTCCAGCCTGGGATACAGAGCAAGACTCTGTCTCAAAAAAAAAAAAAAAAAAAAAAATTTGATTTCTCACCAGCTCTCAAAACACAAACTTGCAGCTCAGACTTGAGCAGTGGGGGGTACTGATAGGATAGCTCTCTGTCCTCTGTGGTACCCACCCTGCCCCCCATACCTACGCAACCCTCCATTATCTGCATATGAAATTGGAGACTGACTCCTTTGAAGACAGAAGACGACAAGAGTTCAGTATGGAGCATCATTGAAGATGAGGGGAACATAGAAAATGGCAGAGTGGAAACAAACACTTAAAAAATTGGTCTACCTTCCTTCACAACTGTCCTGGGACAATTAGCCCCCAAGGAGAGGTAGCAGGAGGCTCCAAAGAGACTAGTATTTTATGACTTGCCCCTAGCCTGTGGTAGTGGGCAGGTGACACCCATGGGGCAGCTGTGAGGATCCCCAAACAAGTTGGGGGTCTGGATATCTGAATGTCCAAGAAGTTGGTAGAGCAGACAGCTAAAAGCACCTCAACCTGATTCCTAGACCTCAGGGCCTGAGATCACCAGGATGTGATTTCCAGATTATTTTTCTCAAAGAATTGTCTCCCACGACTCAAAACAGAGCAGTGCAGTGAAGAGTGCTTTGGGGTTAACCAGACCTGGGGGTGGCAGAGACTGCTAACTGGCCCCCCTAACAGCCATCCTCCTCCTTTTGGATAGTCATGTAGATTTCAACTCAGCATGTGGCTCATTACATTTCCCAGCCTCCCTTGCAGCTAGCTGTGGCCATGTGATCACGTTCTGTCCAATAGGATGCAAGTAGAAAGGAGATGGGTGACTTCCTGGTAGTATCCTTGAAAAGAAAGGAGCTTCCATTCCAGAGGAGGAAAAGCAAAGTTCTTGAAACAGCCTATAAGGTCTTAGATCAGTGCTTTCCAGTAGAACTTTCTGTGATGATTGAAATGTTTTATAACCATGCTGACAAACATAGTAGCCACTGGCCACATGCAACTACCAAAACACTTGAAATACGGCAAGTACGACTGAGAAACTGAACATTTTATTTTAATGCTTTAGGTAGCCAACCGGCTACCATTTTGGACACAAGCCCCAGATTGCTCGCCTTGAGTCTTCCCTACCCCCCACCAATTCCCCACCCTCACCTCTGTTTCTCCACCTCCCGCCATCCTCCCCTTCTCACTCTGCCCCACCACACTGATCTCCAGGCTACTCTTCAAGCTGTCTGAGTGTGCCTCTGTTTTCCTCTGGCCCTTCCCTTTGTCTGGAATGCTCTTCCTATACCTCCTACAAGCCTTTGCTTAAACCTCACCTTTACAGTGAGTTCTGCCCTGACCCACTATTTAAAAGTACAACCTGCCCCTCCATCACACAAACACATTAGAGTCCCCTTACCTTGTTCTATCCTCTTTTCCTCCCCTGCATTCATGACATTCAAACACAGTATATCGTTCACTTATTTGTATGTTATTTCTGACTGTCCTGCTAGAAGGAAAGTACTACAAGGGCACAGAATTTTGTTTCGTTCACTGATGAGTCTAAGTGTCCAGAATAAGGCCCAGCCCATAGCAGGTGCTCAAAAAAAAAAAAAACCTTGTTGAAACAGAGTAAAAAGAAAAAGAAAACTGCCCATCCCCATCTTTCCCTCCTCCTTCTGGGTGGAAATGCAGACACAGTGATGGGAGCTGGTGCAGACCTTGGACATGCAGTTTGACAATGTATCAGAATGGCAGGAAAATAAGATTGAAGGAGGTGTGGGCCCCCCATTACTGCAGATCTCTGCACTACTTATGCCCAGCAGAAGAAACATCCACCTCATCTAAGCCACCATTATATTTGAAGTTTAGTTATAGCAGCCAGAAAGAGCCTGCACCTAATTAATTGGGTTAGGTCCCAGTGGAGACTTTTCTCTGAGTATGCGTCTTCATCTCCAAAATGGGGGCTGGGTGCAGTGGCTTACACTTGTAATCTCAACACTTTGGGAGGCCGAGGCAGGCAGATTATTTGAGCCCAGAAGTTAAAGACCACCCTGGCCAACACAGCAAAACCCTATCTCTACAAAACAATTTTAAAAATTAGCAGGGCAGGGCCGGACATGGTGGCTCACGCCTGTAATCCAAGCATTTTGGGAGGCCGGGGCAGGCAGATCACTTGAGGTCAGGAGTTCAAAACCAGCCTGGCCAACATGGTGAAACCTTGTCTCTACTAAAAATACAAAAAAAAAATTAGCTGGGTGTGGTGATGGACAACTGTAATCTCAGCTACTCAAGAGGCTAAGGCAGGAGAATCACTTGTACCTGGGAGGTAGAGGTTGCAGTGAGCCAAGATCTCACCACTGCACTCCAGCCTAGGCGACAGAGCAAGACTCCGTCTCCAAAAAAAAAAAGTAGCAGGGAACAGTGGTGCACACCTGTGGTCCCAGCTACTCGGGAGTCTGAGGTAGGAGGATCACTAGAGCCCTGGAGGTTGAGGCTACAGTGAGCCATGATTATGCCACTGCACTCCAGCCTGAGCAACAGAGCGAGACCCTGTCTTAAAAATAAAAATCTCCAAAATGGAGCTAACACCCACCTCATGAGGTTTTCAGTAGGAAGAAATGGCATCGTACATCTAGCACCATAGAAGACTCAACCCAGGACAGGCTACTCAGAGCTGCTGGACAGAATGTACTCTGGGCGTGGAAGGGCCAGGCCCCTGAATTCCATGGAGATGAGACGGTGTTTGGCGTGGGTAAGGTGGCTGGCTGTGCTGTGAATGTGTAACTCAGAGGCTGGGCACTCAGGTGTCAGAGCACAGAAGGTGGGGGCACGCCATCTGCAGCACAGCTTGCAGCCCATCAGGTCTAAAGGAAGTCCTACTTCTCTCAGCACCTCTAGGGATACGGCCAAGGAGCGGGGAAGCTTCCATTTAGTGAGAAGTGGAGGAGAAAGAGCCTGCAAAAGCCAGGGCATTGTCAGTTAGTCCAGAAAGGAGGTAGAACTGGAACCACTGTGCCCATACCCTACCCATGACTAGAAAGTTCCTCTTCCTCCAGCGAGGACCCCCCTCCTCTTTTCCCAGACCAAGCTCTCAGGGGACAACTCAGAAGCACAAAAGTCGCCACTAGGAGCAAAGGGGACCAAAGAGCAACAAACAGACATGTTTGGGATTTCAAAAGTTTATCTGAATCTCCTCATTCCCAGACTTCCAGGTGGGAGGCAGGCCAGGCAGTAATGTGAGCATCTCAAGGACACCACAGTCACTGCAACCAAGCCAGTCTGTGTCCTCATTTACACAATGAAGGCGATGGACCACATAGTCTCTGACGTCCCACTGCACCCTGACAGCTGACAAATCTGTTTGTCCTCAAAGACAGGTCTGAGAGGGAGGAAAACTGATAGGGATGATGAGTTAGAGCTCCGGGCTCCCTGGGGCTGGAGGCTCATCCATCAGCTGCCGGAGGTGAAAGGCTGCCTTGTCCAGTTTTGACAATTCCAGCTGGAGGGAAGAAAGCTGGACAAGGAGAAAAGGAGGTGAGGATCCAGGAATGAGGCCCCTCCTGGCCCACATGCCCTCAGGGGTCGAGCCTTCTGGGGGCCTCCCTCAGCCTTACCTTTTGTTGCCTCTGAGTCCCTGCCTCCCCTTCTGATGGGGTCCTGGCTGTGAGGCCATCAAGCTGCTTCTGCAACTTGTACCTTCGGGCAGCTAACAGAGGTAGCTGGATCTGCGGGTCCACCAGGCCCTGGGGAAGAACAGGGAGAAAAGGCTCAGACATCCGCCTGCTGCCAGGTCTCCATCCTCCATTAGAAGGTACCTTCCCCCACTTTATAGAGCCCAGCCCCTCCCTTCCTCCCAGCATGCTTCCCAAGCCTGCCCTAACCCTCCCCATCCCCTCTGGTCACCTGCAGCTCCATGTAGACCTGAGCCGTGTCACTGAGTGGAGCCTGGGCCCAGCCAGAGGGAGCTGCTGCGCCTGGGGGTAACAGGCCCACAGCCCCACAGTAGCCCAGGGTGCCCAGGGGCTCCAAGAAGGCCTCGAAGAGGCCCTGGTCCCCAGGCTCTGAGCTCTGCAGCAGCACTGGAAAGAAAGAAACTGTCAGGGGCAAGGCCTCAGCTCCTGCCTCCCTTCCTACCCTGCACCTCCTAATGGGGGGTCTGCCCTTCAGGCTCTCCTCTTTTCCCCATCAGCGCCCTTTTCCTGCAGGGATCCGAGCCCAGGACCCGCCTTGCCTCACCTCGCGGCCGGGCTTTGGTGAGCTGGTACGTGGCTCGGAGAGACCTTAGCACCTGCACGACCTCTTGGACCCGGGAGAAGCGCCGCTCCAGCTCTGGCTGGCGCCAGTGCTCCTGGCAATGGGGGGGACCCAGAGTTGGCAAAGGGGCTCCTGGGAGACTCAGCACCAACCCTTCTGGCTCTCTTTTCAACCCATCCACCCCATCTCCTTAGGGCAATGAGATCTGTCCTCAGCACCACAGAAAATCCACTATCTCAAGGAACATGACAAAAAATGAGGCATCATTTAAGAGGTTTTAGATGATCAGTGTTTGATGTCTGTTTAGTTGCTCTGATTGAAATGGCCAACCAAAAATAAATTAAAATTTAAAATGAATTAGTCAAAACTCAAAACCAAATAGGTATAAATTTAAATAGTTAAATTTTAAAATAATTTTTGGGTGAGTTCATAGCATTTATCCTTCTGAAGTTATTAAAGCTGCACTGAGATTTTGGGGACACCCTATTACTAACTTATCCAACTCTCATCACAACCATAACATATACTATTACTGTTCCTAGTTTAAACATGGGGAAACTGAGGCTCGATCACACAGCTCAAAAATAGCAGTCTAGCAACAGAGTCCTGCTCTTCAGCACTACGCTAATACTGTCCCTCAAGACCCTAGGGTCATCGCAGCAACCCTGCAGGAACAATCCATCCTCCCCAGGGCTCCACAGTAAAGTACGAACCATTCCTGCAGATAAGCCCCCTGCAGCAAACCCCTTCAGAAGGTGCTCCCCCCCTTCACCCCCAGGCCCACTCCGAGGTGCTTGGGACTCACCAAGCTGCAGGCGCTGGGGTAGGGGGCAACCGAGATACTGGGGGCAGGGGGGCAACCAGGCCTGGGGGGCAGCCTCTGCCAGAGCTCTTCAGCCAGGAAGGGCATCAGTGGGGCCAGGAGGCGGAGGCCGAGGTCAGCACAGGAGAACAGGACCTGAGGGGGCCCCAGGGGGCGGGGCAAGTGCCACAGCACAGGCTTCACAGCCTCCTGGAGAGAAAGCCAATGGTCAGAGGACAGGTCCAGGGCCACAGCCCTCCTCCCTACAGCCACTGCCCTACCCGCCAGCGGGGCAGGCCATGGGTCCTGGGAGAAAGGGACAGGCAGAAGCACTTAGCACTTCTGATATGATCCACAGTCCTAGGACACGCTCAGCACAAAGAAGGGGAATCCAGGACAGCAATTCTCTGCAGTACATGGGGACAGGATTTCCAGGGAAACATGTAGTTTAGGGAAAAAAATCATTGAGTTTTTTGCTTATCAACAGGGGACAGAGGTTTTTAAAAGGCTGAGCTAGGGCAGTGGTCCACAGCCAGCAGCAGCAGCACCACGTGGGACAAGAAATGAATATTCATAACACCACCCACCCCACCCCAACCTGCTAAAGGAGCCACTCTGGGGTGGCAGGGGGATCCATGGTCAACAAGCCCTCCAGGTGCTTTGGACGTAGGACAGCGTGAGAACTCCTGGTCTAAAGATGGCTGCTAGTCCCTCCCAGGCCTTTCTCAGCACGCAGCCTGCCTATGGGCCAAACTCAGCAACTACAGGGACCAAAAAAATTCCCCTCTGCCTTCTGACACCGACTTGTCACACATTTCTAGAAGTCTCCCTTCTCCTCCTCCTCCTCCCCCTCCCCCCTCCCCCCTCCCCCTCCCCCTCCTCCTCCCCCTCCCCCTCCTCCTCCTCCTCCTCTCCCCAGTGACAGGCACGCAACAGTGCCTGGGCTGCATTGCCAAAACCAGTCCCAGGAAGAGGGGAACTGAGACTCCTTCGTCTCCTCTCCTCTCCTTTCCTGAGGGGACAATTGGGAACTTATTAACTCCAGAGCTCTCTGCCTTGGAATCGGATTTCCAGAGGAATTCGAAGCAGGCATGGGAATACCAAGCCTCCCCCAGCCTCACTCACCAAGTAGACATCACAGAGGTTGTGAAGCCAGAAGTGGTGCAGGGCGTGAGTGACAAGCGAGAGCTCTCGGGTGAGGAAGCCCCGCTCACACTCCCGGGCGGCCAGGGCAAGGCGGCTCAGGATCCAGGCATCCATCGGGGAGGAGGGAGACAGCTGCGGGCAGAGAGGGCAGGATGGCCTGACTCCCCCTCCCCTGCCTCCTTTCCTTCCAGATGCCACCTTGGCCCTCTGACACCTGACTACCCTACTCCCAAGCACCTCTGCTTTCTCTTACCTCCTCAGCAGGCTGTGGCACAAATTTCTCCCCTAAAGCATTGAGGATAAAGCGCAGAGCATTCCAGATCTTGTTGCAGAAATGTCGGCAGCTCTGGACCTCAGAGACTGACAGGCGCAAGTCGCCCGCTGGAAGGGGAGAATCGAGGTAGTCTGCATGTAGGTGGCGGCAGCACCGGAAGTCCTGCCCCTGGCCTGCCCCTGCACAGGTGCCCGCTGCCCTCTGCTCACCCTGACACCCCTCACCCAGGCTTACCCTGAACTCCATGGGAACAGAGTGTGAATCTCAGGGCATCTGTCCCACACTCAGGGATCCCATGAGGAAAGTCCTTTTTCTGCAACCAGAGGAAGAAGAAGGGTGGCAGATGCCTTTGTGGCTGCAGGGCCAGGATCTGGGTTGCAGAGGAAGCCAGAGGCAGTGAGCTAGAGCTGGGAGGCGGCAGGCAGCGATGACTCACCTGTGCTGCAGCCACAATGGCCAGCTCTGCGGGGTCCAAATTTCCACTTCTCAGCTTTTCCTGCAGCACCTGGGGATGGAAGTGGGTAATTCATGGCCCAGGTCGAAGGCCCTGCCTCTGCAAGGGTCACACCTGCTGGCCTCACTCCTCCCTCAGCCTCCCTTCCTCTCTCCTGCAAACCCTGCAAACCCTGTCCTTCTAGTGGGTGCCTCATCCTCACCTGCATCTCCACCCCACAGATGATGTCTCTTGGGTCCAGCACATTCCCCAGGGACTTGCTCATCTTCCGGCCCTGCCTGTCCCGAACCATGGGATGAAGAAGTACCTGGGGGCAGGGAGGGGTTAGCAGAGGGGCGTTTCCTTGGAGGTCCCTTGGGATCTCTGGCCTCCATACTTTTGGGGGTAGGGTAGGAAGTCAATCAGGAAAAAGGAATCAGGAAAGTGGAAAGGACCACATTAGGGGTTAGAAGGGAGGACAAGGTTTGGGGAACACTGGAGTCACAGAAAGCGGCAGGGCACTGAAGGGTTGTTACCTTGCTGAAGGGCAGCTGCCCTGTGAGCTGGGTCCCCAACATGACCATGCGGCCCACCCAGAACAGCAGAAGGTCGCTGCCCGTTTCCAAAAGTGACAGGGGGTAGAAACGAGCAAGGTCTGGGGTCTAGGGGGAAGAGGAGCAGTAAGAGGCCCAGGCCCCGGGCCCCCCTCAAGCCTCTGTGGGGGCCCAGCCATCCCTTCCTTATCGTTTCCGCTTCACTTTTGCCCTCTCAACCCGCCTCACCTCTTGGGGCCAGCCTAGGGCAGAAAAGGGGAACAGGGCAGAAGAAAACCATGTGTCTAGGACATCAGGATCTGAGAAACAGAAAAAGAATGGGGACAGTTGGAACCTTGGCTTCTAGGACCTCAGACCACTGCTGCCACCATTCTAGGCCAACCCCCACCCCCAGAGACCAGGGCTGTCCCCTTTGGCTCCATTCCCAACTTTCCTGACCCTACCTTCTGTATCTTGGGATCTGTTCCCCTCAAAGGCCCAGCTGCCCAAGCCCCCGCTCCCCTGTACATCCCTCCCCAGCTCAGGCACTCACCCCTCTGCAGGGTCAGCTCTGCCTCTGGCCTCCCTGTCAGTTCTGCTGCTACCTCTCTGGCCTCAGCCTCTGACCGCCCAACCACCCAACAGTCCTCTTCTCCCTGCAAAAGTAGGAAGGGGTCAGGGAGAGTGAGGAAGAACAGCTGACAGGTGTAAATGTCACTTGGTTTTCACATCCTCTCATGTGGTCTTAGAGTGGCCAGGTTCCTCCAGGGGTGAGATAAAGAAATGCCACTTCAGGGATCCTTGATCACGCAGAAGGTTACATGACTATGAGCATGAAGCACATTACCAGGCAGGAGCGGGACTTGGCCCTGCGCAGCTCTGACTCCTGGCCTAGGTGCTCTGGGCCACACTCGGCCCTCCGGGTGCTTCTTCCTACCCACCTGCGCGTGGTCCTCTACAACCAGGTAGGCTGGAATCTGATGGCCCCACCACAGCTGCCGGGAGACACACCAGTCCCTGCCGAGAGGACATCCGTGAAGTCTTAGAATAACCAGTCAGTTCCCCCCTCCCCATCTCCACGAGAGCTCCCCTTACCCTATCCTTACCCAATATGGGAAAACCAGTGCTGCCAGTTCTTTTGGTGGAAGGAGGGACTGAGCTCCAGGGCCCCCGACTCCACAGCCTGGAGGGAAAGGGGCCTTTAGACAATGTTGCCCTTCCTGCAGGGCCGCACCTCCACAGATAGGACGAGTGGCCTCTGAGGTCATTTTAAAACTCGGAAAGGACCTCCCAAGCCTCTTGCCAGATTCTGGGCTTGAGTAAGGATATGAGCCAGCCCTTGCTGGGCCGCCCAGCCTGCATCCCACACATCCTCTCAGTTACACAGCTGGAGCGGTCTTCAGGGCAGGAGGTCTCCTGCTCCCCATTTCTTCATTCCAATTCTCAGGGAGCTCCCCCAACCCCTGGCCCCGGTCCTTCCTACACTGCAGCCTCACCTTGGCAGCTCGGGCCCCCATTTCCTGGCAGCGGACAAACCACTGGCTCTTCAGCAGGTATTCTATCACGTCCCCAGAACGGCTGAAAGGGAGACAGGGTGAGTCCACTGCTCTTCCGGCCCTGTGACTTCTCCCAGGGGCACCAGACCCCACGCCATGCCAGGCCCTTGGTACTGAGGATACAAAGTGAATAAAACCCACACGGAGCTCATACTCTAACGGAGGGGTGCAGAGCCCATCCTATTGTCACCCTTAAGCTTCATACATTCCCTTTTGGGGGTAGCCCTTCATAAAGGAGTTAAAATGAGGTTACCTGCAGATGGGCAGTACCATGGGGTGGTTCTGGAGGCCCCGGAACAGGCCCCGTTCACTCAGCACAGACACTATCTTTTCACGGGCCACAAACCGGTGAAGTCCCTGAAGAAAAAGCGGCAAGAGTAAAGATTGAAGGCCTCTAGAGAAATAAGAAACTAGGAGGAGGAGTAGTGGGACAGAGTGCCCCCAAAGGATGGGGTAACATAGGGTGGTACCACCTGCAGCCAGTCCCCGCAGAGGGAGGTCATGGTCCCATCCTCCGCAATGACATTCAGAGGGCTCAAGCCATGTCGGGCCCCCATCTCAGCATCGGCAGGACTGTGAGCTGGAGTCACCTTCACTGCCCCTTGGGGAGCACAGCCATGGTGAGTACTGAAACTGACCTTGGCTTTTGCTTTTCCAGATGTATCATCATCACCCGCACCGCCCCATCACCCGCACCGCCCCAGCCCCTGTGACTTTCTCTGTCTGTGCCTCCCTCCCATTCCCCACTCAGACCACCCTATATGAGGATCTCCCACTCCCACCTTCCTCTTCCTCCTGGTTCCCTCCCCTCTCCTCCAGGACCCCCAACTTTCTCTCCCTCCCCTGACTTCCACTCACCTGTGCCCACATGTGGCTGAACAGCATAGTCTGTGATGAGGGGAAGAGCCTGCCCCATCAAGGGGTGACGAAGCTGTCGCCCGTGGAGATGCTGAAGGGAAGGGAGAGGGATTGGGGACAGGCACCTGTGAGGGTTGGAAGGGTCTGGGCTGGGGCGTGAGAACCCCAGGAATAAGAAGGTAGAAAGTGGAAGGTAGCAAGCTAGAGCAAGGTCAGCACACTCTTAAGGGGCCAGAATGTAGATATTTCAGGCTTTTGGGCCTAGAGACAAATTCAATTTCTGCACAATTACTCTATTCTGCCACTGCAGCAGAGCTGGAGAGGGTATATAATAGCAGCCATAGATAATATAAAGGCTGCAAGCGGCCGGGCGCGGTGGCTCACGCCTGTAATCCCAGCACTTTGGGAGGCCGAGGTGGGCAGATCACGAGGTCAGGAGATCAAGACTATCCTGGCTAACACAGTGACACCCCGTCTCTACTAAGTAACATTACTTAAAAATTACATTACTTTAAAAAAATTAATTACTAATTTTTGTAAAAATACAAAAAATTAGCCGGGCGTGGTAGCAAGTGCCGGGCATGGTGCCACACTCCCAGCTACTCAGGAGGCTGAGGCAGGAGAATTGCTTGAACCCGGGAGGTGGAGGTTGCAGTGAGCCAAGATCGCGCCACTGCCCTCCAGCCTTGGTAACAGAGCGAGACTCCATCTCAAAAAAAAAAAAAGGCCGCAAGCTGGATTAGGACCATGGGCCAGTTTGTCAACCCCTGAGCTACAGAAAAAGTATAAGAGGAGGAAATCGAATCAGAACCACTGAGAGAAGTCTCAGGAAAAGGAAGTAGAAGCAAGAGAGAAAGAGCCACCACTTAAAACCCAAGAGAAGAGAAGGCCATAGGTGGGGCGAGCCAGAGTGCAGGAGCGCACTGGGTATTACTGTGTATCGCGAGTCGTCTGGATGAACAGCCACAGCCACATCTCCAGGCAGCGTCTCTGGCCTCGTGGTTCCTACCACAACCTCTGCATCTGAAGACAAACATTTAAATACTTACAGCTGGTCATCATCCTCACCCCTCACTGCCAACATGGCTAAAGGCAGTAGAACTGGAAAGGGGAAGGGGCAGGGAGTAGTCAAGGTGGAGGAGGCCCCCAGGAGTGACTAGAAAAAAGTAGGAGCAGTGTTTACAGGAACCCAGGGTTTCCCATAAACTGATGACCAGAGGTCTGAGAAGGTGTCTGGTGCTAAGGAATTCCCTGATCATTTGCATGGAAGAAATAGGGGCAGCATTAATTAAAGCAACTATAATAGAATTCTTGCTGGGTGCCCAGAGGACACTGGGGATTCTCAGTGTCCTAATCACAAACGCTGTACATTCTTCAGGGGGAGCACCAGCTCCTCCTACAAGAAGCTTCCTCTGACAATTCCAGCTCATCTGTCTTCCCTTTCTCTGAGCTCTTCAGAACATTTACCGTAAAAACCACACCTTAGAGGCCAGGTTCGGTGGCTCACACCTGTAATCCCAGCACTTTGGGAGGCCGAGGCGGGTGGATCATGAGGTCAGGAGTTCGAGACCAACCTGACCAACATGGTGAAACCCCGTCTCTACTAAAAATACAAAAATCAGCCGGGCCTGGTGGCACGCGCCTGTAATCCCAGCTACTCAGGAGGCTGAGACAGGAGAATCGCTTGAACCTGGGAAGCAGAGGTTGCAGGAGCCGAGATGGTGCCATTGCACTGCAGCCTGGGTGACAGAGTGAGACTCCGTCTCAAAACAAAAAAACAAACAAAACAAACAAACAAAAAAAACCATGCCTTAGAACTGATCTCTTTCCTGGGTAGCGCACTCCTGAAGAATCACACCACACTCTCAAAGGGCAGGGACCACATGCACTTTTTGTACATCCCCCAGAAGACCCTGGGTAAGTGCCCACGCTGAGGCGAACACTACCAAGGTTCATGTGAGAGATGGACTGATGGGTTCCTAGCAGCCCAACATAGGCTCCAGAAAACAGGAAAAATGGAGGTAAACGGGTGACCTTGCAGAGTACTATGCTCACCAGGCTCTCCATCCACGGGGAAGGCAACAGAAAACAGGAGGCCAAAAGACACGGGGGTGGGGCAGCCAGGCAGTCGAAGCTGTGTGTGGCCAGGCAGGGGCCGGTTCTCCACCTGGAGGCGCCGAGAAAGCTGGGTCAGAGGGCAGCCTTTCTGCAAGGCTCATGCCCAGGCTTCACTCTGCCACTCATCCATCTGCCCAGCCTCCCTGCAATCCATCTAAAAGCCATTTGGAGGATTCGGGAGCTACCTCCCTTTGCCCTCACCCAATGCTTGTGCAGTCACACTTCTAATAAATATTCACTGAGCACTTAAGCCATGGCCAGGTATCTTGCCAAGTACCTATGTGAATTCTCATTTAATTTTTACAACACCCCCACAATGCAAGCATTCCATCATCTCTAATTTACAGACTGAGGAAGCTGAGGCTTAAAGAGACTAAACAGCCTGCCAAAAGCCACACAGCTGTCACAGGCAGGCCTCAGATTTGAATCCAGGCACCCTGGCTCCAGAGTCTGAGCTCTTAACCATTGACCACTCTGCCTCAGAGCTCTCACAAACCTGCTTCCCTCTCTCCGCCTCACCTCGATGTCTGAGATGGCTGATCTTAAAGCACATGACCAGTTGACAAGCTGACGGTTCCGGTACAGCAACCCCGCCTTGTAGAGCCGCACAAAAGCTTCAGTCACAGCCACTGAGGAGCCCTGGAATGACCTGAGTGTCCACCTCTAACAGCCGCTTCTCAGCCCATCACCCTGCTCAGGGACCCAGGCATTGCTGCCTCCCTGCCCCACACAGATCCCTAAACATCGCCCAACACTCACAGGGACCAAGGCACAGAACACTCACAACATCCATGGTAAAACACTCTCGATCCCAGTCCAGGGAGGCACCCAGAGCTCGCAGCTGCTCACAGATCTCTCCACCTTTCCTGTGCCCAGAGAGATCCTTGTCAGCAAACACTTCCCAAGCACTTCCTATGTACCAGGCCCAGCGATGCCCCCAGCAATGCCAGGTGTTGGAGGAAAATCAAGTGAGGATGGCATTGATCTAGCCTCTAGAGGCTAATAGAAATGGACTTACAAACCCAGTATGGGGTTTTCTAAGATATTAAAAGAGGCAAAGGGTTCTATAGGAAGACAGGAGGTATAGCCATATTGTGGGAAATCCAAGGATGTTTCACAGAGATGGCATGAGATAACAGACCCAGAAGAATGAGGGTAATTCCATGGGAATTGAAAGGTGGGAATGGGCGAGTGGAAGAAGGTGAGATTTAGACAAGAGAAATTGGGGTAAGTAAAGAGAAAGAAAAAAATATATATATAAAAATACACACACACACACACACACACACACACGAATATTCTAATGCATATATAATATCCACACACATAAGGCTTGGAAACTCCACCAAACATTAAGGGGCTCCAGAGCTTCCATCTCTGAGGAAGTCAGAGCTCTGTCAGGAAGAGCCAAGGATTACAAGTCAGGAGTGATAGTGGTGGGAAGCAAGAAACCAAATCTGCCATCTGGGCCCCCCGAGCCCTGCCCATCATACTCACGCCTCCTTCCAATGCCACACCTCCCTAAGGAAGGCCTCCCGGCTCAGCTCATGTCTCCTCACTCCCCGTTCCTTCCACAGTTGTTTCTCCACCACAGCCTGCAGTTAGATTCAGGGCAAATGAACAGAGTCAGGTTGCTTTGGGGGAAGAAATTGCTTTCACCCAAGAAAAGGAACATGTAACAAAAGACATACTTGTGTAGCAATTCCTGCGTGATCTGAACCAGGGACCCACAGCACTTGATCCCCACGCATCCGGTGCCTGCAACAAAAATGCCCTCCTGTGAGCCCCTGAGCTTAAATGTTTATCCTCACTCATTCCTGCCCTTCCTATTTCCCTTCCAAGAACTCAAGCAGCCCCCACTCCCCTCTCACCAGCGCACGAGGGCATCCTGTATGGCCACCGTGAGTGCGTGGCCAATGTGCAGGGAGCCAGTGACATTGGGAGGTGGGATACACATGGAAAAGGTCTCCCCTGTAGCTTGGGGCAGCCGGGCCTAGAGGAAGAAAAAAAGTCAAAGGGGCAAGAGAGAATTGGATTGGGGAAAGAGCACCCTCTACTGTCTCCAGAACAGAAAGAACTTCAAGGAAGAATTGTCCTACAAATAACAGAGGAGAGTGGAGAAGAGGGAATTGGCCAGGGGGAATCTGCCAAGAGAAATCTTTGGAGACACCAGAGCCAGAAAGAAGACAAGGTCTACATTGTGAGTTCAACTCTGAGGTCCAGTTGTATTCAAGGGCCACTCTGTCCTGGAGACCATTTAGGACCCCTCCTTGCCAGATACTAACCTGATATTCTGGTTTGAAGAAGCCCTCTCGTACCCACCACGGGTACCAGGCAGCCTCAACATATCGGGGGCTGTATGCAGGAGGCAGGGGCCCAGAGACATCTGTGAAGGCAGAGAAGAGTTCCACTAACCACTGAACTTGTCCCCAGGCTGCATTTCGGCAGGCCAAATGGGCAACACATATGTGAAAGAAAAGGCCTTCTTACTTATTCTACTTACCTTTCTTTTCACCGGGTTTCGTAGGGATTTCATACAATACTACCTCCTTAGGCTTCCAGGCCTTAATGGATTCTGCAGGTGACTGAGAAGAGAAAGCAGAAGAGGCTGGGATCCAGTATACCCCAGACTGCATTTCAGCCCGTCTCCTCCAGCCCCTCCCAAGTCTCAGAAACCTAAGGACAAGCTGTCTGACCACTAACCTTGCTCTCCCCTGCTATCTCAGCCTCCAGAGTTGCCTGCTTCTCTCGCAGGCGCTTCTGTTTGGCTTCACGGTTCCTCTGGGAGATGGGAGATCCATGGGGCTCCGAATGTGTAGAAACAGAATGAAACCTGGGGAGGCCCCGTGAGTGCCTCAGCCCCCAGAATGGTGGTCGAAAAGAGGCGAGAGGCAAATGAGGCATCAGGAGTGTTTGGAAAGGGGCCGAGATCTGTTCCGGATAGAGAGAGTGCACATTAGGATATGGGGGTGGAGGAGGGTCACTCCCCTTATTCGATCTTCCCCGTCTCTAATTAGCACAGGTCTGTTATTCCAAGTCTCTATTCCCTCCCACACAACCTTTCCTCCTTTAGAGCTAGAGTGCATGATATCCACAGACAGCGCCATGGAGCCACGGAGACCAGGGCTCTTCCGGAACAGGGCCAGAGTGTCTGGATTTGGCGGTGACCACTGACACTTGAGAGATAGGGCTCAGAAACTCAGGGAGATGACGGGCATCAGCGCGCCGAGGAGCCAGCAAGGAGTCCCGCCAGGGCCGCCGCGATCTCCACCTGCCCAGGGGCCTCCTGCAGTGCTCACAGCCCGGCGCGGCCAGGCCTTCCCGCCCATCCCAAGGCCTGGGCCCAGGACCCGCAGCGTCTCCCACTTCCCAGAAGCCGCCCCGGCGCGCGCTCACCGGGAGGCCCCGCCGCTATCCCAGGGCGCCCCGCGGCGGCAGGGACTGGGGGCTCCACCAAACCCGACCCTGGAACGTGGCCCCGGAGCCGCGCGGCGCATGGTGGCGAGGCCTCGGCCGGCGCATGCGCAGCAGCTGGCTTCGGCCCCACCCTCTCCCTCCCGGTCCAATGGCTGTCGACAAGAGGAGCGAGTCCGCAGCGAAGGCAAACCCCACGGGGAGGCGCCCGGGACCGCAGTGCTAGCTATCACAACTTTATTAGACAAGAAAAGCCCTGACGCGTAAATAAAAAACACCTGAGTTCTGAGGCCCCGCCCCGCCCGGTCCCGCCCGCCGAGGTCCGGGTCCAAGTCCCGCGCTCTCAGGAGCTGTGTTTCTGCCGCTTCCAAAAGCGCTTGACGTCGCTGTGCCCGGCCGGGGTCACCACCATGAGCCGCTTGGCCGAGTTCTCGAACACCAGCACGCCCAGCTCCCGCGCGTGGGCCAGCAGCAGCTCAAAGTCCACTTGCGACAGGAACTGGTTATACAGGACACCTGGGGTCGGCAGGACGGGAGGGGCGCGGGGAGAAGAGGAGAAAGTGAAGCTCGGAGCTCCTGCTGGAAATCCCTCCAGCTCCTTCGTGGCAGCCCTGGACGCAATTTTAGAAACTAATTCTCTATGCTTGTCTGCTCAGGGGTTCATCTTAACACCAGTGTGATCCGGCCATATTCAGAAAGGCCTAATACAAATTACTGTCAATTATTCCCTCTCCTAGCCAAATCCAAAGTGCATTGATTTGGGACGATTTGTTTACTACCGACTCACCCCAAAAACAAAAAAAAAACTGTCTTGCCAGCTTTTCTCTCCTAGTCCATGAAGTAAAAAATAAAATGCATGAAAAGCTTTTACACTTTATCAAGACTGAATTGTCTGCCCTTTCTCTGGCCAATGACCAAGACTTGGCCACCAGAAGCTACTCACCCTCAGTGAACCGGAGTCTGTCCCTTTCCAGCTCCCAGAGGCGGATCTGGTCAGTGATGGTGGGGGGCAGCACAGGTGTCTGCAAGGAGCAAGGGTTGACCGTAGGGACTCAGAATACTGCCCCCAGACAACCTGGCCCTCTGCTCCTTCCCCAGATTTGGATGCCCCTTTTTTTTTCCCATCATCTCATCACCAGCTGCCAGCCTCTGACATCTTGGAGCCTGTCTGTACCTGTTTGAGCATCACTGGGTGGGCTCTTGTCCTTAGGAAATGGATTATCTAGGAAAACAGACAAGAATGGCATGAGGGCTCCAGCAAGAAGGCAGGAAAGCCATCTAAGCTGTCACCTAATGTCACTGGAACATCAGCTTATTCTAAAAACTCGTAACTCCTGTCATCAACTCCACGCATCCCAGTTCAGCTTTTATCCCACGTTGCTGCTCCCAGCAACGTGGGATATTCCTTTTCTGGCACATTCGCCCTTTCCAGTAATGTTTTGTTTTTCTTTCTTTAAAATAGCAGCAGCTACTGTTTTTTTTTTTTTTTTTTTTTAGCACTTATTGCATGGCAGGTGCTGAGCTCAATGCTTTGCCCCTATTCTTCCAGTGAATTATCCCAGCAACCCTGAGGTAAGAACTGTCATTTACTAGATGAGGAAAGTGAGGCTCACAGAGGCAAAACAACTATGTCTAGTTTACGCAGTTAGGATGTGGCAGTGCCGAGGCACAAATCCAGAGCTATACCTCCTCCCTCCATGTTTTTTTCCCCTCAAGGGTCTACCTATTCTCACACTCAAAGCCTTCATTTCTCTTCAAACACAGACAACTCACCACCACCTGTTATAACAGACTCAGAGCTAGCCTTCCATAATGTGACCCTCTGTCCCCCACAGCCCAAGTGCAGCCTGTCTTCCTGCTCTACCTCTCCCAAGTGGGAATACCTGCTGGGCTGTGATGCCACTGGCAATTGCCTGCTGCACACTCTCCCGGGTCACCTGCGCCACCACCATGTTGGGGAACCGATAGAGCATCTCAGAGAAGAGGGCAATGAGGGCAATCTGCAGCTCCGACTCTGAGCCAGGGATAGAAAGAGGATGAGGAGGCCACCCCCACACCCAGACTCCCTCAAGCCCTTCTTTCAAGTGTCATGAGAAATCTCAGAGAGCTCTGTAGACTGCCAGGTAAACATGAACATAAACTGGCATTCCCTCACCCCCAACCTTCTCTTCCAGGGACCCTCCGTCCCGCCTCACCCGTGTAGGCATACAGTCGGTAATTGGTTTCCACGACAATGAAACCTGGCTGATGCACAGTGCCCCCAGCTCCAGAGACACCTGATGAGAGATTGATGGCCAGGCGTGTGGGGTAGTAACGCCGAGATTTCCTCTGAAAAGAATAGGTAGATGCCTTGTCTCAGAAGTCACAGCCTTACATCTTCCTGCCTGAAATATCAGGTCCCTCCCAAGATGCAGAACTTCAACCCCCAACTTCTCTCCCCCGAGAGACCCAAGTATTCAGTTCTGGCAACTGCTTCCTGCTACTGCCCCAAGACCCCACTCCTTTTTAAAGGCGAAGGCAACACACCACCGTTTCTTCCCTGGAAGCCACTTATCTAGGCGCTCATACCTTCCTCTGGAAAACAAGCCCAAACTCACGCAGATGTTGCAGGAAGTTCAACAGAGAATCACTCATACCTTCCACAGAGTAATCCTGAGGAACAGAGGTTTCCAGCTGGGGTCCAAAACACAACCCATCCACCCCCAACCCCATACATTCATTCTGTCTTTCTCCATCTCTGTTCGTTCTGTGTTCATTCTTATCTTCTCACTCTACTCTACTGCCCCACAACTTGCTTTCCCCTTCCCATCTCTATACCTTCCAGCCCCCTGCTTACCTTGCCCAGAGTAGAAAAGCTGAGCTGGAAGAGGAAGGAGAGAATCTCTACTAGGTCCATGCCCCGGCTCTAGGGAGAAAGAGGCAGAGACGAAGGAGGAGGGATGGGAGGGAGACAATGGGAAGAAAGGGACAGAGAAGAGAAAATCAGGGAACAGTCCGTAGGCAGGAGTCTCTCAGTGAGACCTGAGAGGAGCAGAGCATGCTGGCAAGTGGCCCCGGTCTCCTCACCTGGGCTGTCTGCAAATACTGCAACATAAAGTACCAGAGCTGAGCCGGGGTGTCCAGCAACAGGAACTGGAAGCCAGCGGAAGTAATGCAGGGCGGCTCTCCAGGTTCAGTACTAGAGACAAAGACCGGGACAATGATGGTGATATGCAGAGAAAGACTACTATCCCCACTTGTCCGCTCACGTTTTTCTTGGTATCTCTGGCTATATTCTACTCAGCTTGCCTTTTCCAGCTAATGTCCTCTGATCTTGACTAGCCCCAGATACCATTTCTTAGGGACTCAAGGAGATGGCACAGCAGAGAGCTGCTATACCGCCGGCTTCCTCACCTCTTCATGAGCCCAGCCTGGCTGAGGAGCTGAGCCAAGTCCTGGCTGACAGCTGCACTGGGGGAGCCCACCATGAAGTGCAAGACCACCTGAAGAACAGAAGAGAACAGGGAGAGCATGCCCCAAGGGCCATGGGAAATAGAAGCACAAGCAGAGACACACACAGTCCCAAGTGCTTACCTCCCATCGCTCCTCAGCATACTTGTCAAGGGAGGGAACGTCCCGGGCATGCTTGTCTGGTCCCAGCTGACTTGTGTCATCAGACCAGGCCTTCCCCCTATGGCCAGGATGGGCCAATAGTAAGGAACCCTGGCCAGGCGCGGTGGCTCACACCTGTAATCCCTGTACTTTGGGAGGCTGAGATGGGCGGATCACTTGAGGTCAGGAGATCAAGACCAGCCTGGCCAACATGGTGAAACCCCATCTCTACTAAAAATACAAAAAATTAGCCTGGCGTCATGGTGGGTGCCTGTAATCCCAGCTACTCGGGAGGCTGAGGCAGGAGAATCACTTGAACCCAGGAGGTAGGGGCTGCAGTGAGTCAAGATCACACCACTGCACTCTGGCCTTGGTGACAGAGTGAGACTCTGTCTCAAAAACAAACAAAACAGACAACAAAAAAAGAGTAAGGAACCCTGTCTGTGTTCCTTGCCACCCTTCTGCCATCTTTCCACCCTTATCCTCGGGGCCATGAGTTGGGGACATTTCCTACACCACACACTACATCTGGTCCAACTTACTGCTAAAGGAGTTCCCAACGTGGAGACCACAAGATTCCGGGGAGGCCCCCAAGAGCTCCCCCTCCCAAAGTTTAATAAACAGCAGTTCCCCTGCCCTAGCTTAGGAAGAGAAAGAAGTGACATACCCACCCAGAAGAGCAATGCGGAGGTTCTGGCGGAAAATGGGGTTGAGGATGAGGCCCTGGAGCCCGCCTGGGAGCAGCTGGGTGTGCCAGATCCGGAGGCCACTCAGTAGCCCTGTACTTTCCTCCTGAGCCCTGGAACAGAAGCAGAGAGGTGAGTAGGGTATTTGGAGAACAAAAAGGAGGCCCATAAAAGCCACCATCTCTGCCTGTTCTGAACTTGCTGATCCTTGGAACACTGTTCCACAGAGTAAAATTAGTATCTTCTTAAGATAAATTCTTTACTGCATTACCTATCAGAGCCTCATTACAGATATCACACATAACTCTTTAAGAGGGAAGATATATTTGAAAGCAAGAGGTCAGCCGGGAAATAAATAAAAGGGAAAAGGCAGTAGCAGAGTTTCCCAAATGTATTTATTTTTAAGTTTTGTGATATACCTATTAACACTTCCTGGAAGTGCTCCAAGGAACAGCAGTTTGGGAATGTAGCTGTTGAGAAATTTGTATCTGGCTGAGACTTACTTGCTGAATTCCTTCTTTACCCACAGGGCTACAGCAGCTTGTGGCAAAGGCTGCTCCAGAAAGAGCATCCGCATCACCCAGTTCTTAGCCAAGGATGGGAGCTCCCTGTACAGGGATAGAAGTCAAAGGTTAATATGAGAAGCTGCATTGTATCTGCATCTCTGCCCTCAATTACCTCTCAAACATCTCATCTCACTCCACAACAACTTTACCAGTCCTGCTGTTTTGGTCCCCACATTTTGGAGCAATTTCCAACCCTCGCCCCCAGTCCCCACCCCCACTCCAGACTGCTAAGCTTTTACCTATGATATTTCATTCCAGTCCGCAGACCCCATTACATTTCCCTGCCATGAAGGGGCTCCTCACCTGAAGACAGCCAGACAAGTGGCAGGGTGCCCATACAATCGGTCCAATACCCCAGGGCTCAGGCCCCCTAAGAATTCCTGCAGATTCCTGCATTGTAGGTGTACTCGGTTCAGCCCCCTTGAAGGGGTGCTCTCCATCACCTGAGGAATGCAAACGTCAGAAGTGCACCCCCACCATCCATGCCAGTGTCACCCCTGACCTTTCTGATTCCAGATCCATCAGTCCCCACAATAACCCCACCTTTTCTGTGGCCTCCTTTCCCATGTCACTCATCTCCTCTGCTTTCTCCCAAACCTGACCAATCTCCCTCCCTTTCTTGCCTCCTCACCCTATTTCTGCCCTTCAACTCCAGTCTTCCTTCAATTAACAAGTGACAGAATTGTTAACTGTCCTGTGTTTGCAAGATCATTTTGTATTTCAATGACTTGTCTCATCTTTGGCTAAACAGGGACAAAGAAAATCGAGCCCACACCTCTCTCTTCCATCCCTCCTGGTCAAATCAGTCTATAAGCTCCAAATCTGCCCATGCTTCCTATCTTCTATCTCTTAGCCCACTTCTGCTAAGTACGGCGGTAACCTCTCCCCTCCATGCTTCCCAAATCTAAAGCCACCTCTTTTCCCTTCCCAAGTCTACTTCACGTCATTCACCCTGACCCACGCCTTCCGATCTCCTAGCTTCTCCCTGCCTTCCTCTCACTCCTCGCCTCTCACTCACCTCTCTCTCTCTCATACCTCTGCCACTCCCGCCCTCCTAGGTCCCCTCACCACTCTGTCGATCCTCCTCGCGCACCCCGAATCTCGGGCCGTCGCTTAATCGGAGCCAAAGTCTCGCATTGGCTCCTGGAGATTGAGGGAAATATGGTGAAAAAATGCGAGGAAAAGATGGGGAAAGCGACGAAAGATTTCACAGGCAAGAGCGCAGAATAGAGAATTCAGAAGAGAACGGAGGTAAGGGGAGGAGTGAAAAGTAAAGAGGATGAGAATACACGCAGCACTCTCCCGGCGCGGGGGATGCTGGGAATTGGAGTCTTGTCTTTGCTCTCCTTAGAGCCGGCTGAAGCGCCTCTGACTACAAATCCCGAAAGGCACCGTGGGGAAGCCGAAAGGCGAGGAGCCGGCTTTTAATTGAGCGAACGGGAGACACCAGAAGCCGGACCAGTTGGTTCCGCGAAGGCAGAACCAGCTCCGCCCACGCTGCTAACGGCGCGTGTAACCGGCTGGAGCGGGAGGCGGTTCCGGGAAAGTAGAAGTGCCTGGAGGGCTTCCTTGCGGAGGCGTGCTATGGCGACTTGGTGGTGAGCCGAGTGAGCACAATTACTCCCCGTAAAATTGGGATAATACACACTCCGGGCCGGGCGCGGTGACTCACGCCTGTAATCTCAGCACTTTGGGAGGCCGAGGCGGGCGAATCACCCGAGGTCAGGAGTTCGAGACCAGCCTGGCCAACATGGTGAAACCCCGCTTTTACTAAAAATACAAAAATTAGCCGGGCGTGGTGGCGGGTACCTGTAATCCCAGCTACTCGGGAGGCTGAGGCAGGTGAATCGCTTGAACCCTGGAGGCGGAAGTTGCAGTGAGCCAAGACCATGCCATTGCACGCCAGCCTGGGCGACAAGAGCGAAACTCCGTCTCAAAAAAAAAGAAAAGAAAAGAAAAGAAAAAGGAGAGGAGAGGGCAGGGGAGGGGAGGGGAGGGAGGGGATTCACACTCCGGACGGTTTCCACGAGTTAACGATTAACACGATCCAGTGCACCTTACTTGGCCCTAAGTACACAGTAAATCTTAATTTCTGCCTCCACCACTCCTCAAACCGTTTACTTAGAAGACCCAGATAAATACAGTTTTTAAGACACCAACAATTTGCTCTGATTTGATTTATGAACCTACTACAGAGAAAGGCAGAGGTCTTCACCCAAACCCAGAACTCCACGTTTCCCGAAATTCCTATAAGCAGATTTTGTTATTCCTATTTTATAGACTGGAAGACGGGAGCCTGGCGAGATTAAGAAATTTGCCTGCAGCTTGGCGAGGTGGCTCAGAGCTGTGACCCCAGCTACTTGGGAGGCTGAGGCAGGAGGATCACTTGAGACTAGGAGTTTGAGGCTACAGTGAGCTATGATTGTGCCAGCCTGGGTGACAGAGTGAGACCCCCATCTCTCTCTCTCTTTTTTTTTTGAAACGGAGTCTCTCACTCTGTCACCCAGGCTGGAGTGCAGTGGCATGATCTCAGCTCACGGCAACCTCAGCCTCCCGGGTTCAAGCTATTCTCTTACCTCAGCCTCCCAAGTAGCTGGGACTACAGGTGTGCGCCACCACGCCCAGCTAATTCTGGTATTTTTAGTAGAGATAGGGTTTCACCATGTTGGCCAGGCTGGTCTCAGGGTTTCACCATGTTGGCCAGGCTAGTCTCAAACTCCTGACCTCAGGTGATCCACCTGCCTCAGCTTCCCAAAGTGTTGGGATTACAGGCGTGAGCCACTGCGCCCAGCCTGAGACCCCCATCTCTAAAAAAAAAAAAAAAAAAAAAAATTAAAAAAAAAATCCCTACAATCAGACAGAAAGTGCCCAAGCTGGGATTTGAAGCACATTTGCAAGAGACCAGGGATCAAAATGGTAATGACTATGTAAGACTTCATCATACTTTGTAGCCCACCCATGTTTTCTGTTGTCCCTGTTTTTTTAGCAATTAATGTTTTAAAATCTTCAAAGAACAGCTAAAAATTGACAAAGCTTCTTTATGGCAAACTTTAGGTAAGGTTGAAAGACAATTTACAATCTAGGAAGAAATGGTTGATGAAATAAACAAAATACAAAAAGCTGTTACAAAGCAATAAGAAAAAGAAACATAATAGAAAGATTGGGACAGACCACTGCTTACTAGTTAGCCCTGCTCAGCAAGGAGCAGCTTAAAAAAAAAAAGAAGAAGAAAGAAAAGAAAAAGAAAAGAAAGAGGCCTGGTGGGGTGGCTCAGGCCTGTAATCCCAACACTTTGGGAGGCCAAAGAAGGTGGATCATTTTAGCTCAGGAGTTCCAGACCAGCCTGGGCATCATACAGAAACTCCATCTCTACAAAAACAAAACAAAAATTAGCTAGGTGTAGTGGTGTGCTCCTGCAGTCCCAGCTGCTCGAGAGGCTGAGGTAGAAGGATCACTTGGGCCCAGGAGATTGAGGCTGCAGTGAGCAATGATAGCACCACTGCACTCCAGCCCGAGCAACAGTGTGATACCCTGTCCCAAAAGGAGAGGGGAAGAGAGGAGAGGACAGGGGAGAATTGGGGAGGGGAGAACTGGGGAGGGGAGAGGAAGGGAGGGGGAGGGAGGGGGAAAGAAGGAAAGAGAAAGAAAGATTGGCCAAAGCAAAAAGAAGTTAAACAGAATATCAGAAATGTTTTAAAAATCAAAAAATTGGCTGGGCATGGTGGCTCACGCCTGTAATCCCAACACTTTGGGAGGCTGAGGCGGGTGGATCACCCGAGATCAGGAGTTCGAGACCAGCCTGGCCAAGATGGTGAAACCCGTCTCTATTAAAAATACAAAAATTAGCCAGGTGTGGTGGCAGGTGCCTATAATCCCAGCTACTCGGGAGGCTGAGGCAGGAGAATCGCTTGAACCCGGGAGGTGGATTTTGCAGTGAGCCGAGATCGCGCCATTGCACTCCAGCCTGGGGGACAAGAGCGAGACTTCGTCTCAAAAAAAAAAAAAAAAAAAAAAAAAAAAAATTCAAAAAAGTAGCCAGGCCTGGCCGCCCCGTCTGGGAAGTGAGGAGCGCCTCCGCCCGGCCGCCCCGTGTCTGGGAAGTGAGGAGCGCCTCTGCCCGGCCGCTCCGTCTGGGAGGTCTACCACGGAGGCCAGAAGCAATGTGGGGGCTGGACGTGGTGGCTCACGCCTGTGGTCCCGGCACTCTGGGGGGCGAGGCGGGTTGATCACTTCGGGCTAGGAGTTCGAGACCAGTCTGGCCAACTTGGCGAAACATGAAAAATACAACAGACAAACCAACCAACCAACTCAGTGACAACAAAACAGGTCTACCCTGGAGTCATACTCTAATTTTTTCTATTTTCCTCCCTTTCTGATCCTTTATCCCACTTTCTTTTTCTTCCTCTTCCTTCGCCCTCTTCTTTGTCAAATAGAGGATTGAGTTATTATCACTGATCCATATAAAGTCCCTCTCTCATTTATTTTAACTCCCACCCCCCATTTCTATTCCCTGACTTCCCATGTGTAACCTTCCTAATATGTTTGATACGCATCTTTTTGTTTGTATGTATTTTTAGAAAATGTTTATTGTTTTTGTGTGCAAAAAAAATTAATAAAAAAAAAATGGGAAAAAAAAAAATTAGCCAGGCCTGGTTCTGTGGTCCCAGCTACTCAGGAGGCTGAGGCAGGAGGATTGTTTGGACCCAGGAGGTCAAGGCTGCACTGAGCTGTGATCATGCCACTGCACTCCAGTCTGAGCTATAGAGTAAGACCCTGTCTCAAAAAAAAAAAAAAAAAAAGGAAGAAAAAAAGAAAAAAGAAAGAAAGAAAAAAAGAAAAGAAAAGAGAAAAAGAAATTAGCTGGGTATGCACACACCTGTAGTCCTAGCTACTCAGGAGGCTGAGGTAGGAAGATCGCTTGAGTCCAGCAGTTCAAGGCTGTAGTGAGCTACAATTACACCACTGCACTCCAGCCTGGCCGCAGAATTAGACTCTCTCTTAAAAATAAATATATAGGCCAGGCGCCGTGGCTCACGCCTGTAATGCCAGCACTTTGGGAGGCCAAGGCAGGTGGATCACCTGAGGTCAGAAGTTCCAGACTAGCCTGGTCAACATTTTAGTAGAAACCTTGTCTCTACTAAAAACACAAAAATTAGCTGGCGTGGTGACAGGCACCTGTAATCCCAGCTACTTGGGAGGCTGAGGCAGGAGAATCACTTGAACCCGGGAGGCAGAGGTTGCAGTGAGCTGAGACCACGCCATTGCACTCCAGCCTGGGCAAGAGTGAAACTCCATCTCAAAATAAATAAATAAATAAATAAATATAAAAATAAATAAATCGGCCAGAGGCAGTGGCTCACACCTATAATCTCAGCACTTTGGGAGGCTGAGGCGGGTGGATCACTTGAGGTCAGAAGTTCGAGACTAGCCTGGGCAGGTGAAACCCCGTCTCTACTGAAAACACAAAAATTAGCCAGGCATAGTGGCGGGTGCCTGTAATCCCAGCTACTTGGGAGGCTGAGGCAGGAGAATCGCTTGAACCCAGTAGGCTGAGGTTGCAGTAAGCTGAGATCACATCACTGCACTCCAGCATGGGCAACAGAGCAAGACTCTATCTAAAAATAAATACATAAATAAAATTAAAATATAAAAGTTTAGCAAAAAAGAAATTAAGAATTGACAACCTCAATGTTGACCAGGGTATAGGAGCATACTCATACACTTTTGCTGAAAATTGAGGCCAGGTCCAGTAGCTCATGCCTATAATCTCAGCACTTTGAAGGGAGGCCAAGCCAGGCAGATCGCTTGAGCCCCGAAGTTTGAGACCAGCCTGGGCAACATGGTGAAACCCTGTCTCTACAAAAAATACAAAAATTAGCTGGGCATGAGGGTGCATGCCTGTAGGCCCAGCTACTTGGGAGGCTGAGGCAGGAGGGTTGTTTGAGCCCTGGAGGTGGAGGTTGCAGCGAGCTGAGATCACACCATTGCACTCCAGACTGGGCAACAAAACGAGACTCTGTCTCAAATTAAAAAAAAAAAAAAAAAAAAAAAAAAAAAAATTGAAATAGGCACACCCCTTTCGGAGGGGGTGAGGGGACAGAGTCTTACAGTGTCACCCAGGCCAAATGCAGTGGCATGATCTTGGCTCACTGCAATCTCTGTCTCCCAGATTCAAGCGATTCTTGTGCCTCAGCCTTCCGAGTACTTGGGATTACAGGCATGAACCATCATGCCCGGCTTTACTGTTGACTGACTGTGCTACTTTGGGCAAGTTGCTTAACCTAACAGAATTTTCTTCTCTGTGAAATAATTTTAACTACTTCATATATTGTATTAAGTAAGATATGTAGTAATTTCAATACCTGGTATACAGTGGGTGCTCAGTAATATATTATCATCATTATTGTAACTTTCACTTATTAATCCTAGTTCTAGTTCTGTAACTACATAGAATCTATGTTAGTCCATCAGATATTTGATACAATTCTTTCTTTCAACCAATATTGAGCCCTGTGTTCCAAGATTTTGCCCTCGTGCAACTTATAGTTTAGTGGGGGGGCAAGTATAAAAAGATATGTAAAATTACACACCAATACATGTAAAAACTATGCACAAATACATGTAAAATTACACACGTAATAAGTGCTACAAAGAAGAGATTCATGTGCTCTGAGATTATCAGTAGGGGATTTGACCTGGTTGGGGAAGTCAGGAAAGACTGCTGAAGGGCAAGCGGGAGTTAACAAGGCACAGACTGCAGGGAACATTGTTCCAGGTGAGGGAACAGCATGCCCTGAAGGCCACGTGGCAGGAAGTACTGTGGCCCATTGGGTGAATCTGAAAGAAGGCCAGTGGTGCACAGAGGAGAGCAAGCGGGTGGGGGAGGATGCTAGAGAGGTATGTGAGGGCCAACCTTGGCCAGAAGGATCTTGTTCTTCATTTTAAGATTAATGAAAAGCCACTGCTGGATTTGAAGTGAAAGATTAGGGTCAGATTTGTGTGTTTTAAAGGTAACTGTGGTTGCAGGGCAGAAAACAACCCAGAGAGGAGCAGAGGCAGATCTGGGTGACAGCTGGGAGACCACTACAGGAGTCCAGGCAAGATGGAGGCAGCATGTGCCAGGAGGGCGATGGAGACAGAGATGACAAGTTCCAGGGAGATTTGGGAGGCACAATCAACAGCGCTTTGTGCTGGACTGGACTTGGGAGGTGGAAGGTAAGGGAGAAGGAGCTCGGGGATGCCACCTTGTGCGGCCTGTGCAGCTGAGTGGATGCTGCTGCCATTCACTGAGTCAGTAGACTGTGGAGGAGAAGCAGGTTTGGACAAGCAGGGCCTGACTTTTAAATTAACTGCAGGTGGGGCTGGGCGCGGTGGCTCACGCCTGTAATCCCAGCACCTTGGGAGGCTGAGGTGGGCGGATCACGAGCTCAGGAGTTTGAGACCAGCCTGGCCAATACGGTGAGACCCCGTCTCTACTAAAAATACAAAAACATTAGCCGGGCATGGTGGTACACACCTGTAATCCCAGCTACTTGGGAGGCTGAGGCAGAAGAATCGCTTGAACCCAGGAGGCGGAGGTTGCAGTGAGCTGAGATTGTGCCATGGCACTCCAGCCTGGGCAAGAGAGCGAGACCCAGTCTCAAAAAAAAAAAAAATTAACTCCAGGTATTTCTGTTTGAAAGACAGTTCTGGGCTCAGAGGTTTGGGTTATCAGGCTCACTGCCGTGGCTTCCATTGCTCATTATTCTGGGATCTGGCCTCTAAACTGTAACCTATCGGTGCACAATTTAAATCATAGTGCACAGTGGTTTGACCTGTGTAGGTTTTAGCAGGACTGTTAGATTCATGACCAAGGGCCTATTAATTCAACTTCACATTGATTTATCTTTATTGTGATCCTCATTATCCAATTGGCTCATTTTGTGAATATCATCAACCAAAACCCCAGGGTCTTTATGTCACATGAATGGCCATCAAGATGGGTCTGCCTTGTCCCATCCCTGCAACTGACTTTTTTTTAAATTTTCTTTTTATTTTGAGACAGGGTCTTGCTCTGTCACCCACGCTGGAGTGAAGTGATGCAATCATGGCTCATTGCAGCCTCAACCTCCTAGGCTCAAGTTATCCTCCCACATTGGCCTCCCGAGTTGCTGGTGCACACCACTAAGCCTAGCTAATTTTATATATATATGTATAAATGGGGGCCAGAGTTGGGCTCACTATTTTGCCCAGGCTGGTTCGAAACTCCTGGGCTCAAGAAATCCTCCCACCTCAGCTTTCCATACTGTTGAGATTACACGGCATGAGCCACCCCACTGGCCGATTTTTTCTTTCCAACCAAATTTGAACCCTTTAATTGTTCTCTTGGTGGTTGCAGCTCATCCTTCCAAGCCTCTGAGATAACTGAGGCTCTTGATTCTGGTTTCTGGTTCTGGTTTCCATTCTAACAACCCATCCCCCACCCCCAGTGGGGCATTTGCACACTTTATCAGCATAACCCAGGGATTCTCCCCTGGGATTTCCAGACCCTGGGGAGCCAGATGGGTTCTAGAATTTGGGCAAGAAAAAGAAACTACACCTTTTACTAACCTCTAATAGAAACTTAGCATTTCCTCCAATTATGAATATGGGTAAAACCGCCAGTAGTATTAGCAGTATCTGTGACTTGTCACTAATTGACACCACAGCTACTTTTATGTCTCACTGTGATTGTTGTAGAAATCTCAAATATGGCTTATGCTCATTAGTATTTGGAAAATGTCAGTAGTTTATTACACCTGTTTTTAGATCTTGTTATTAAATACATTAAAAAGAAGCACATTAGTTTCATCATTTTTTAGCATTTTGGTAAACTGTTTCCATTGGTTTCCCTTATAATCCTATACATTTTATGGGTTTTGTTGTTGTTGTTGTTTTGTTTTTGAGACAGTCTCACTCTGTTGCCCAGGCTGGAGCACAGTGGTGTGATCTCAGCTCACTGTAACCCCCACCTCCCAGGTTCTAAGCAATTCTCCTGCCTCGGCCTCCTGAGTAGCTGAGATTACAGGCACATGCCACCACGCCCTGCTAATTTTTGTATCTTTAGTAAAGATGGGGTTTTGCTGTGTTGGCCAGGTTGGTCTTGAACTCCTGGCCTCAAGTGATCTACCCACCTCAGCCTCCCAAAGCGCTGGGATTACAGGGGTGAGCCACTGCGCCTGGCCCATTTTATAAGTTTTAAAACCTAATTCTGAGGACTCAGTAGACCTCTACAGACTGCTAAAGGGGTTTATGGCACAAAAAAGGTTCAGCACCCCTGGCCTGACTGCATTCCTTCCAGGCCTCTGCCAGAGCACCCCTCTGAGTTGAGAAGGGTCATGCACTCAGACATTCATGCATCTCCTGAGGTCCCACAGGCAAAGGCTTGGATTATGCAGAAACAGAAACAATGCTGGGCAAAATAGGTGATGGCAAATGGAATGGGGAGAGGGAGGAAAAAAGGAAGATGGGAAGTGGGTTCAGAGGGAGGTGCAGGAGGCAGAGTTGCCAAATTCCCAAGGAACCCACTCACACAGTTGTGGAAAACTCAACCTTTATTATTACCTGCCTAGTGCAGGGGATTAAAATTGCCTCAAGCTAGGTCCATATATTAGTGTAAAAATCTGTGTCTCTCCCCCCAAAAATGTACAAACCCCAAGTGATTATAGAAAAATCAATGTGGCAGCTACACTAGAAATGTCCAACCCCAAGGCTATGGGCCATTGCTCCCTCTTTCCCCCTAATCCCAATATTTACTCCACAGAAACGTACAGGCTTAGAGAAGTTCTAGCTACAAGACTGCAGGTGGGAAGTGGGGGTGACTGAGGGCTGGGGCGGGGCTACCCCCAGGTCCAGTGTTTCAGGTGATGGAGGAAGAAGCCCAAGCTGAGGACAAGTCCAGGAGCAGGCACAAGGAAACATTTTCCTCTCCTTCTTGTCCTCCTCACCCCCAGATTCTCAGCCAGTGGGGTCCAGTGTGTGACAGGGAGAGGAAGCTGGGGGCGCAGCCACCTCTCCAGGAATCAGTGTTGTCCAGTGGGGCCCAGGTGCTCCAATGGGCCATGTCCAGTGTCTATCCTATATTTCCCCCCACCCTTCCCCAAGGGATGGCTGGAGGAGGTTGGAGAGGATCCCATCCACAGGGCCAGCTGGGTGGGCGACAGGGGCTTCTGGGAAGGAAGAACAGGAAGGGGACATGAGAGTGTGTCCAGGAAGGGGAGAAGGGGCATCAGCTCCCTGGGTGGGCCCAGCCCACCTGCAGTCTCACTGCCTCTATTAGAGGTGATGGGCTGTCGGGAGGGGAAGGGCAGAGGTGCCATTGGGTCCTCTTGTTTTAGTGTCACTGGCTTCCCCTGGATCGCTCCCTGAGGGAGGGGCAGCTGGATGTGTGATTCACACCGTGTTGAGTGCATCCTCTGCCAGGAACCGATGCAGCTGGGAAAAGGGTGGTCGCTGCTCAGACTCCCGGCTCCAGCACCGAAGCATCAGCTCATATAGGCCCTGCGGGCAGGCAGGCGGCCGGGACAGGTACACCTGCATTGTGGCAGTATGGATGAGAGTCAGGGAACAAATGTTCTTTAGTCTCCAAGATGAAAACTCTGCCCCTTCTGTCCCCCGCCTCAGACCCATCGTCCCTCTCCTCCACTCTGACCTGCCGGCCCTGGTCCCGGAAGAACTCCCCCGCATTCTCGATGACCTGCTCGTCGGTGAGCTGCCCAAAGGGCTGGGCCCTGCAGAGCATCAGCACCTCCCACAGGGTCACGCCAAAGGCCCACACGTCACTCGCAGTCGTGAACTTCCCCTGGGATGCAGAGAAGGCAGCAAAAACAGACAGGGACATCAGGCAACACAGACCCTCCTCCCTTCCTGTGGGAAGCCCCAGATCCACTCTGGGCTCCGCTCAGGCCTGATTCCTCCTAACGCCAGGCTCTCCACTCTCCTCCACTGGCCACCTTTTCCAACTCCTCTCCCTGGGGCTCTGCCTTTCCTCTCCATGCTCTGGTCTTCTCTCCAGGGCCCTGGCCCACCTCTTCTTTCTGCTCCTCCTTCCTCTCCATCCACCCCCACTTTCTGGTCTTGACCCTCAGTCTCCCTACCCAACCCCTTCTATCTCCAGCTTCCTCCCCCAACCTCGTCTCTTGAGCTCTCTGCCACCCTGTCTCCATCCCCAGTACCCACTTTTGGCTCCTAGACTCTTGCCCATCACACTGCAGCTCCTGCTTTCCCCAGTCCCTTGGGCCAGGAGAACCTCATTTTACAGATGAGATTCTGTAAAATGCAACCCAGAGAAAGTGCGTGACTGATGAAGACCAGGGCTGCTAGTGGCGGCCAGTGTTCTCCCACCTGCCCTGCCCCAACCTGGCTGTCCTCAGGCTGCTCACCATGAGGATGCACTCCCAGGCCATCCAGCGGATGGGCAGCACTGCCCGGCCCTGCACACGGTAATAGTCCCCAGCATAGAGGTTCCGGCTCATGCCAAAGTCTGCGATTTTGATCGTGAAATTTTCCCCAACTAGGCAGTTCCGCGTGGCCAGGTCCCGATGTACAAAGTTCAGTGTGGCCAGATAGCGCATGCCGGAGGCGATCTGGGCTGCCACATGCAACAGCATTGGGTAGCTGAGAAGGGAACCGACAGAAGGTCACTGGGGGCAGCTTCGCAGATTCCCATCCAGGAGAAGAGAGAGAGCCCACTCCCCGGGCATGGTCACTCCGGCTCCCCATGTGGAGGTGGAACGCCCACGGGAGGCCAAGGGCCACTTCCCTCTCAATCTCCCAGGCCTGGCCAACACTAGGGGGCTCTTCTTTTATTGTGCTCCCCAATCTGGACTCAGAGGGGAGTGAGGGTGAGAGAAAGCAGAAGGGACGTCATGGCAGGGCCCAAGTCCCTTCACCACTCTTGCGTAGTCACCTCCAGCCTTTCTGTCCATGTTCCTGGGTTAACTTGTCACACATTCCTTATCCCAGGCCCTCCTGGAATCTCTCCCTCCCTTCCCACCCCCATGCTCCCCTCTTTTCCTCCAGGCTGAAGCGAGGGGAGAGGAGGAGATCCCCTTGGGGAATTCTCAGCAAAGCCCAGCCTGGGTAAGCAGGTACCTGATGGTGGGCCCCTGCGCAGCCTGCCCGTCCCCAGGGGCCCCCTCGGCTGCCTTGTCCTCCAGCTGGTGGGCACTGAGGAACTGGTTGAGGTCACCGTTCTCCATGTAGTCAGTAATCATGCAGAGGGGGTCATCCTGCACACACACGCCCAGCAGCCGGATGATGTTTGGGTCCTTGAGCCTCGACATGATCTTCACCTCCTTCAGGAAATCATTCCTGGAGAACAAGGAGAAGGTGAAGAGGAATGCCGAGTGGGCCGCCTGCACCTTCCCCCACGCCCCCACCGCCCCCCCTGCCCCGCCTCAGGGGACCAGGCATCCCCACCCCCAGCATACATGCAAATCCCCTCCCAGAGACGCCACCCCTCTGTTGGGCTCTGCCATTATTCTCTCTAGGTGGCTCCCCACTCTTCACGGCCTCCCCTCCCGTCTTCCAGATGCCATCCCTGGTCCTCACCTGGCATTCTTGGTGGCATCTGGCCGTAAGATCTTGACAGCTACCAGCAAGGGGTGTCCCTTACGCACATTAAGGGGGAAATCAAGACTGACCAGATCTTGAGGGCTGTCGACCTCACACAGGTGCACCTGGAGAAAGAGGATCGTTTGCTAGGCGGTCACAGGGTCAAACGGATTAACACAGTCACAAATGACTAAGGTTCCTGGCCGGGGGGATGTGCAGGCATGGCATCAGAGCAACCCAATAGGGCCAGACACTACTGATGGCTGGGGAGGCACCCTCCTTACCTCCCCAAACTGGCCCTCGCCAAGCTTCTCCTTGAAGCGGAGCCTCGATCGAGGGAAATCCACTCTGGGGGGCCCATCCCCGACTGCCCCTGGGGGCAGTGCAGGCACAGCATAGGTGTTGCCCCCGGTGACGCCCTGCAGGGTAACAATGTCAGCCTCGGCATAATGGGGGACGCTGTTCTGGGGAGGTGGGGGCAGAAGCGGGGTGCCTGGCTTCTCAGGCTCCATATAGTCCCCACTGTAGGCTGCAGGGGTGAGGGGAAAGAAGACAGGACGAGGCATCAGGAACAGCCCGAGAGCTATAGTTCCTCATACCTCAGCCTCCCAGAGGGCCCTGTGTCTCCCGGTCTAGTGAGAGACTGGGTCTATGCTGTATCTTCCCAGTATTCCATGCACCGACCTCAAACCAGGAAGACACTGGCATGGGATGAGAGTTAGCTATTCCAGAGGTTTTCAAGGCAATGAATGTGGCTGAGCAAAACTGTTATAAAGTCTTACTCTTTAGGGCCTCCCTAAGGTCTCTCAAGAGACTGTGAGATAAATCTTGGCTGGAAGAAGAATTCCTCCCCAGAAATTCTCCCACCTCAGGATGGTCGCAGCATCCAGGCACCCTCCACCTTCCAAACCCTTGTCCCGTTCACCACAGCTCCCTCCCCTTCACTTAGCTGCTCTCCCGTCACTTTCAGCCTGGCTCCCCTGGGGCCAAGCCCTCCCAACTCTTTCAACCCAACACACCAAGCTCAACAACAAGCAGAGACAGAGGCACACAGAGAGGAGGGAGGGTAACAGCTGCTCACAGCCCCAACACAAGTTGTCTACAGACAAGAGAGGAAGCAGAGCTGTCCCCTCTTAGCCCTGGGGTAGGGGCCACAATGAGAAGGCAACACTGAGGAGAGGAGGGACAGATGGAAAGGGTTGGGGCGTGAGCCTTCACCTCTGGGACTGCAGAGAGAGGACACATGTTGGGGAGAGGGCAAACACCCAGGGTGAGAGCCCTCCTCCTCACAGCTCTAGAGAGAGTGGAGAATAAAGGAGGAGTTACAATAGTCTGGGGCCACCACAGCAACCTCCTGTCTAGCTCTGGAGAGCTGAAGAGATGGCGTGGAAGAGGAGGAGGGAGAAGAGTTGGGGACCAGTAAGCTTTCTACTCCTCAGCTCAAGGGGGGGACCTTTAAAAAGAGCAAGCAGCAGCAGAGATGAGCTAAGGGCACAAGAGCTTCCTCCTTGGGAGCTCAGGAGAGCAGAATAGGCCACAGTGGGGAGAGGAGGAAGTGCAAGGTGTGAGGGCTTTTCCCTGCCCCAGTAGAGGTATGGGGAGCCTGGCGGAGCCCAGGGGCAGAGGGGCTTACCCTGGGTGTTGGTGGGTTTGGCCCAGGCAGGTGTGGGGGGGCCCGGGCCTCGAGGGGGACGGGCGTAAGTGGCCAGAAGGAGGCGGTAGGCTGGATTGGAGAGCAGCAACGCTGTCGGGAGAAGGAGGAGGGGAAACACGGGGAAGGGATGAGACTCAAGGCTAGACAGACAGGGAGACCTTGAATAGGGCAAGACCAGGGCTGATGGGATGATTGCATTAAGAGACAGACAAGATAAAACAAGGATCTGCAGAGTGATGGATGGCTGGCTGGATAATGAATGCACGGACAGATGGGACGTATGAATAGATGGATGGATGATAAACAGATGTTTTGTTGGATGGATGGATAATAGATGGAAAGATGGATGTATGAATATAGATGGATAGATGAATGATGGATATGGGTGGGTGGATGGATGGATGGATGAATAGATTTATGAATATAGATAGAAGGATAGATGATGGAAGATTGATGGATGAATAGATTTATGAATATAGATAGAAGGATAGATGATGGAAGACTGATGGATGGATGCAAGGATGTAAGACTATGGATGGAAGAATGGGTGATGGAGGATGGATGGATAGAAGGAACAAACATGGTGAGTCTAATACAAAGCGGAGGTGCCAGGGAGACACAATGAGAGGGTACAACAAAGATAGAGAGATGTCTGTGGGACACAGACAAGATAGGACCACAGGGGACTATGGGCAATACATGGGGAACTCTTGAGAGAGACTGCATGGTAGGGACAAAGAGTGATATAGACAGTAACCAGGGGCACAGAAAGAAAAAAACAAGTGGAAACTGGGGAAGACAGGAAAAAAAGAAAATGGGAAAGGGATACAATAAGAAAACAGCAGAGAGGACAGAGGTGCGACTGGAACAAGGCAGGTCTTACCAGAGCCACTGGGGACACAGGGAGCGGAGTGGGGCGGATTCCCACGAGGCCGGGGCTCCTGGTACGGGGGTGGCTCTCTAGGACCTGGGCGGTTGTTGATGAGGATAGTGTCTCCAGGGACAGAGAGGTGAACCGTCAGCTCCTCTTCCAACACCCTCCGTTCAGCCTTGTCATGGGGATGGGAGGCATCACCCGTGTTGCTCAGCACACACGACCTGGCCCTCTGCTGTGTCCATCCTTGCGTTCCCTCCCTTAGCCCTCACAAGAGCCCTACAGCTGTAGACTATCAGCACCATCTTACAGGTAGAGAAAGGGAAGCTCAAGAGCATGGAGGTAACTTCCCTGTCCCACAGTGAGATTCCAACCCTCATCTGCCCAGTCCATAACTATCAACCGTTGTTTTTGTTTTTGTTTTTTTTGAGATGGAATTTTGCTCGTGGCCCAGGCTGAAGTGAAATGGCACGATCTCAGCTCACTGCAATCTTCGCCTCCCAGGTTCAAGAGATTCAAGCCTCAGCCTCCCGAGTAGCTGGGATTACAGGCATGAGCCACCATGCCTGGCTAATTTTGTATTCTTCGTAGAGATGGGATTTCACCATGTTGGTCAGGCTAGTCTCGAACTCTTGACCTCAGATGATCCTCCCCCCTCGGCCTCCCAAAGTGCTAGGATTACAGGCATGAGCCACCGTGTCCAGTCATCAACCTTAATGTATATTACTGCCATTGGATTCCAGCCGGAAGACATGGCTTGGGGTGTGCCAGGCGTCTTCCCTTTGCCCCTCCAACCCCACTCTCTGCCTGTCTCCACCCTGCTTCTGCCCCAAGGCTGACCAGTGTAGACTGCACCAACAGGCCTGGTTTGGGTTGGCCAGAGAGGAGCCTGGCAGGAGTTTGGGGCAGAAAGTGAGGTCAGGGCATCTATTCTCCCAGGCCCTTCCTGAGGGGTAGACATGGGCCAGCTGCATCCCAGGACCAAAGTCTCCTGCCCCTGTCAAGGTGCCCTCTCCACAGACTCTCTCCTCTGGGTCATGGTATTTGCTCCTCTCCACTGAGCAGACCCGGAGCTGGGGAGCAGCCCTCCTTGTGAGCCCCATACCCTCTTTGACATGGTGTAAGTGGTCTCTTTACTAAGCCCTCCTCTTGGGATGCTAGTGGGCTGTGCCCTGCAGGTCCCACTGGACCCTGGCTCGTGCCAGGGCCTGGCCTCCCCCCGCCACTCCACATGCCGCGGCTGTGCCCACCTTGCTGAGGAGCCTGCGCCAGTGCAGCCGCCAGAGCATGAGGGCAATGATGAGCAGCAGGAGCAGGATGATGGCCACCAGGCAGCCGATGAGGATGGCGGTCGGGCTCCCCTCAGCCTTGGCCACGGGCTGCTGGCCTCTGGGCTCCAGCTCTGGTGGAGGCAGCAGGGTCAGCACCACAGGAGGGTCCCACCCTAGCCGAGGGGGAGGCCCAGGGAGAAGGGTGCAGAGGGTCCACACGCCCACCCAAGACTGCTCACCCAAGCTGCTGAAGTTGGTGGGAGGTGGGCCAGGCGGCCACCAGGGGGCTGGCAGAAAGGTGCCTCCCAGTGCCGGAGAGGAATTGTTCACCACATCTGGGAAGAAGGAACAAAAAGAAAGGAGGGAGGTAAATGAGGAGGAGACCCAAGGGAGGCAGTGGATTGCTGTGCAAAGCAGCAGAAGCATGGGTGATTCTCAACAGACAACCACTGACCAGTGGGGGCTGGGGGAGCAGGATCCTGGAAGTCCCCAGCTGTGGTGGGTGTTAACCCTATAGTTGCTGGATTGTGGGGGGTGGAGGACAGGTATCTGGAGACTTAGAGAAGAGGCTATTTCTCAACGAATACAGAAGTATTTCAATATTTTAACAACCAGTACTGTCATATTGGCTCAATAATAGTCATGGGCAAGGGGCTTACAAAGGAGAAGACAGATATGCAGAGAACAAGAGGCAGAAAGGGGCTCAAGCTATTTGGGGCACCCCTAATTGAGAAGTTTCAGTGGGTGATGGGTAGATATGATGCAAGGAATGAATATTTTAGGGACACTGCAGGGTTAGGAATGAAATCAGTTGTCAATTTCAGGGACTGGGGACTGAGCTACTCCAGGGCTTACCAGAGATGAAGGAGATTTCGCTGAAGAGTAACCAGGGTCCCGCAAAGAGGAAGCGGCACTGCAGAAAGCGAGCCACACGGCCGCCAAGGGGCACTGAGACAGCCCGGGCTCTGGGGTCCCCCAGGTTGCCCCCTAGGTTGTGGCGGATGGGCTCCCCCTCCCAGGCCATGGCAGGGCCACGCCGGAAGCGACATTCCACCCCGCCAGGCAGACGGGCTCCCAGCGTGTGCATGTTGTTACAGTGGACCTGGGGGGAAGGGAAGAGGGCACAGGGTCAAGGCTAGGCGTGCTGGGGGCACCCCAATGGCACCCCACATGGCTTCAGAGCCCTCCTCGAGAGCCGGACTCACTCACCTGCATAGCCTGGAAGGCCCTCAGCCGGTCAAACTCAAACTCCATCTCCACGTAGCCACTGGAGAAGCTGTGGTTGCTCCATCCCACATAGTCATAGCCTGGCCAGACCCGCAGCTCCTGACTCTTCCTAAAGTCATCCAGCCCCACTACACCATCTGCCAGCTGGCCCAGACCCCCATACTGCAATCTGGAGAAGAGGGGACCAAGGAAGAGGAGGTTGGAAGGGAAGAGGGTCTTGACATCCAGGCACTCTGCCCCGCCAGCCTCCGGCACAGTGGCCTGGCCAGCCTGGCTCCTGTCCACTAGTCCCATTCCCACCCCATCTCACACTCATGCAGCTGGCCCTTCTCTTCTCTCCACCCCTACCCTAGCACTATCACAGGTACTTTGCAGGTCACATCCAGTACAAAGGCACCACCTCTAAGGGGCACCATTTCAATCTATGATGTGCATATTTATTGCAGCAATTTCCAACAATGTGTGTTAGCAAAGGGGTGCCTTTTTTGTACAGTGTCATATGGGCTAGTGGTCACCCTAGTCCTACCCTTTGAGGCCCCACCTAACCCATCCCTCTTCTCAGTTCTTCCACCTCACTCCCCACCCTACTTACCAGCCCCCCTACACACACACACACACACACACACACACACACACACAGAGTCCTGCCTCCCACCCCAAACTCCATATCCTGCAGGGGCCTTTCTTACCCGCCCACGGTATGTCCGTCATAGGTGGAGTCGTTGAGGTACACGGCCTCAGATAAGTACATTGTCTGCCCCACAGGGGCGGTGTAAGACAAGAGTCCATCTGGGGCAGGGTGAGAGTATAGGCGTCAAGAGGCACGAAGGCTCTATCCCCCATCCCTGCATCAGGCCTGGGCAGGTTTCAGGTCCCTTCTCGTATCCCTCCACTGGCTCATTGGCATGGAGGAGATGACGCTGGCTAGCCCCCTCCTCAGAGTGACAGCTTCCCAGCAGGAGAAAGGGGATCCTGGATGCCCATTCTCCACACTCCCCACCCTCCAGTCCCCCGCTCAGGAAACAGATTCCCAGGGAGCTGAGCCACTCACCCCTCCAGAGGCAGCCATAGAGCTCTACCCGCAGACAGACACTCATGACCCGGTCAGCCCGGGGATAGAAGCGAACCAGTCGGGCAACCATGGGGGGCCCAAGGTCCTTCAGCACCACTCCCTCAGGGTCCTCATTGCCTGAGATCACCTGTGGGCCAGGAAACAGGGGGTGGGTGGGACAGGGTCCAGGTCAGATCTTACTTCCCAGCCATCAGCTGCTCCCTGGCCCAGTCCACAGTGGCCACTTAGAGACCCATGAGGGGTGGCACCGAGCACACAGCACTGTGGGGCACAGCCAGGCATGGGTGAAATGAAGATCTGCAGCTGAGACCTCTGGCCCTCTCGCAGCTCTGATGTTCCATCCTCAGACTCCAGGCTCAGCTGCCCTCTTCTCCTTGCCTGGCTCCATCCATTTGTCTCCAAGCCTATCATCCCATTGTGCCCAGATTCTCCCCAATCCTCACAGCCCTGCACCCCTGCCTCAGCTTCCCCTTCATTTCAGCCCATTCCCTCTGTTCATTCAGCAGAAGTTGGCTGAGTGCCTGCTCTGTGCCAGGCACGTTCTCAGTGGTGAACGTCACTCCCCACCCTTGCAGGACTGAGATCCTAGCAGGGGAAACAGCTGCGAAGAACAAGAGGCAGGGAGTATGGACAAAGCAGTGCGGTGGGTGGCCAGAAAAGGCTCTCTGAGGAGGTGACACCTGGCAGAGAACTGAATGGAGTGAGGGAGAGCCTGTGGTTATTTAGGGGAGGAGCTTTGCAGGCACAGAGAAAATGTCCGGAAGCTGTGGGAATGAGCCCTGGCTTGTTCCAGCAACAAGAAAGGCAGCCTGGCCAAGGAGGCGCAAGAAACAAGTGATGCAGGCAGGAGCCAGGTCAGGCTGAGCATCCTGCACCAGCTAGGGGCTCAGCTTTTGTTCTGGCAGAGTGGAAAGCCAGGACGGGGGTGTCAGCTAGGTGTGACGTATCTGATTTACATGCTCTAAGGTCCACTGGATGCCGCCCCCCGGGTGGAGATTTGACTCCCGGCAGAAAAGGGCAGAAGCAGGGAGACACATTTGGCATCTACTGCACTCATCTAAGCTGGAGATGGCGGGCAGGTGGCCTAGGGCAGTAGAAGTGGAGTGGTGAGGAGTGACTGCACTCAGGAACACTATGGAGGTAGAACAGACTGGGCTGCTGATGCTTTGGAAGTAGGTGAGAGAAAAAGAGGAATCAAGGATATCATCTTAGCTTATAGCCTAGGCAACCAGGCAATGGTGATACCACTTGCTGAGCTGGAGAATGCCAGGGGAGGAGCAGGTTTAGGTTGGGAATGGGAATCAAATTCAGCTTGGGAAGTTAAACGTACGTTTGAGATGACCATTAGACATCTAGTTGGCTGGCTACAGTGCTTGTAATCCCAGCACTTTGGGAGGCTAAGGTGGGAGGATCACTGAGCCCAGGAGTTCAAGACCAGCCTGGGCAACATAGCAAGACCCCATCTGTTAAAAAAAAAAAAAAAAGACATCTAGGTGGAGAAGTCCAAAAGGTGGCCAGGTTTACAATATTGTTTGGAGCTCAGCTGAGAGGCTTAGGCTGGAGATGATATAAACTGGAGAGTCATCAGCATATAGGTGGTGTTTAAAGTACAGCTGGAAGTGAGGAGAGCCAACCTCCTCTGGGTGCTGCCCCTGCCAGCCTCACCTCCTGACCCCAGCGGTCCTTCCAGTCCATCCAGCGGCGACCATCCCGGGAGTAACGCAGCCGGTAGCTCCGGGAGAACTCCTTGCCCAGGCCCCCGGCATGCCGTCCCTGGGTGCCCACCAGAGCCACCAGGTGCAGTCGTTGTAGATCCACCTGCAAGTACTCCTCCTCCTTGGGAAACACCGACCCTGCAGGGCACCAGGCCCCATCCCCATCACTGCTCTCCAACCTGAGGGTGAAGAGGGGCACAGAGAACATCTGGCCCCAGGTCTGCCTCCATCTCCAGTACTTAAACCCCACTTCATTCACCTCCTCAGACTGCAGGGGTTTCACTGGCATGGGCAGAGGGGTTGGAGGGGAAGTAGAGGTCCCAAGAGCTCCCCTCGGGGCAGCTACAGGTGTGCCAGGTGTGCCAAGTACCTGCTGTGGCGGGCGGCAGTGGAATCTGACCAGGAGCTGGAAGCAGAGATGTCACTGTCTGGGATGGTCCGGTCCTGCATGCCCAGGGCATAGCGGCACTTGGCTGAGTAAAAAGCAGGCATGTAACAGGTCAAGGCCCCCAACTCTCTACCTCCCAAGCCCTGGCCCTCAGGGACCCATGATTCAGTCTCCTCACCAGGATCAAAATGTCCCTTCATGTCAGCATCTCCACTTGCCACCAAGAGCAGCAGCAGTAAAGATGACAGGGCCTCTGGCCCCATAGCTCCTGATCCCTCAGGCCTAAGGGGGTGGGGGCAGCATCTCTGCAAGGGATAAAATGGGTGATGGGTAAGTTAATCAGGGGACTGAGTCATAGCTGACAGCAACAGACAGAATGGGCCACTTTGGGGATAATAACAGTAAAACAACAACAATGGTCATTGTTTAACAGCATCAGCTATATTTTTAGAATGCTTCCCCTGTGCCAGACACTGGCCTAAACCCTTACACAGAATCCATAATTTTATCTTCACAGTCACTCCATAAGGTAGATACTATTACTATCCATATTTAACACATGAAGAAACTAGGGCAGAGATCAGTTAAACAACTTCCTAAAGCCCCATTTCTCCAATTAGGAATGGGCAAAATATCCCCATAAACAATGGCTTAGAACAAAAAACAAGTGTGCAAAAAATGTTTATAACACATACAACAGGAAAAGGTTTAATAACTACAATAAACTAAGGCCCCTTAGGAACTGACAAGAAAAAATATATAAGTAACCCAATAAAGAAACAGCCAAAGAATGTGAATAGTCATTTCACAGAAAAGCAAAGCCGAATTGCCAACAAACATTTTTTTTAATGGTCAAATTCACTAGCCTCAGGGAAATACCAAGCAGATTGACAAGATATTTTTTTAAGGCTGTAACATATAAAAGTGGTGGAAAGTGATGAAAAGGGAGGTACCATGCTCGATGGCAGAAATGAGTATTATCCTCTAGGTGGAAAGCAATCTAGCAATGTCTATTATAATTAAAAATGCACATTCTCTTCGACCCAGCATTCCCTCTCCTAACGATCTACCCAAATGCAGAGAGAGAAGCACCAGGAAGTGAGAACATATGTGCAGGGCCAGGCACGGTGGCTCACACCTGTAACCCCAGCGCTTTGGGAGGCCGAGATGGAGGATCACTTGAGGCCAGGAGTTAGAGACCAGCCTGGTCAACATAGTGAGACCCCACCTCTTTAAAAAAAGTGAAAAATAAAAATAAAAAAGAAGATCCTCAAAGATGTTTATTATGGCACCTTTTGTAAGACATAAATCTGTAAGATATGTGAATGCCCACAGGGGACAGGCTGGAATTTAAAAAAAAAGGTTTATTGACTACTATGCAGCTATGAAAAGTAACAAAGAGGCAATAAATTTCTAACTTTGTGTAATTTCCGTGTATATCTGTTGAATATGAAAAGCAAGCTACAGAAGTATAAAAAATTATCCCACTTTTTGAAAACAGAATAAACAAGCACCCATGTTTGTATATATACCTGTGTGTATGTCTAGAAGGAAAGAATATATAATAGAATATAACAAGAGTGAACATGAATGGGGCAAAAGAAAGCAAATTTAAAAAGACAGGCTGATTGTACTATTTTTCTAAATCCTGTAACACAAATGCATTTATGTAAAATCATATGATATGTAAAAGAATATGAAAATCATTTTGACTTTTAAAAAATAAATATGTCCCAGGAAAGGTTGGGCAATTCCTTGTTGAGCATATGATAGAATTAAACATCAGATAAGCCTGGACCAGCTCACCCTGCTGCCCTCCCACATAGGAGTCCAGAATTCTAAGAGAAGGGCAGAGGGGACCCCAGCACCTTCTAGTCTTACTGTCCGCTATAGCCCTCTAGGCCCAGGGTGGTCCCTGGACCATCAGCAATACCTGGAAGCATGGAAGAAATCAGAATCTCAGGCTCACCCTTGACCTGCTGAATCAGAATCTGCATTTTAACACAATTCCCAGGTGACCTGTGCCCATTAAAGTTTGAAAATCCCTACTCTGTTCCTCAGGCCCAGGAAGCTTACCCCACATAAAACAATTCTAAATGGTATCTCCTTACAAACCCAAGTAACTACTCTCCCCTCCCCTGCTGCAGGAAAAGCTATCCTAACCTGTACTGGTCCCAGAGCCCTGCACTGAAGTCTCCAGGCCCTAGAGTCCTGAGGGACTCGACTGTCACCTCTTATCAGATTCAGGGCATCTTGGGCCCAGTTATCCCTGCTCTGCCTTCCTGAGACCCAGACATCCAGTCCCCCCAGTTCCCACTTCCAGAAGGTGGCTGCCTCTGAGGGACTGAGGAAAGGCTGAGTTGCCTTGGAGACGAGGGCGGGTCTAAAGACAAGGAAGGCAGGTCACCCCAGGAGGTAGGAGGAGTGGGGGATACTCCCCCATCCCTTTGTCCTCCTCCAGCTGCTCCCACAATGCACTAGGGCAGGAATGTAAGAGGCAGCTGAGACCCCAGAGCTCTGAAGCAGCAGCTGAGAGGGACGACTGAGTTGTGGGGGGCACTCAGTTATCAAGGAGAGGCTAGAACCAGAAGGCATCATGCCTGGTCCCTTAGGGTCCAGCGCCGGGCAGCAGGCTGCCAGAGTCCCAGGAGACTGGCTCGGAATTCCTGGGTGCCACTGTCCACCCCCACCTCTCTCGGGAACAGCGGGGCTCTTGTTCCCCTGAGTAACCTTCATGCCTATCCCAGATGAGTCATCAGAGCCACACAGAGCCGAGAGGAGCCCGGGGCAGAGATACAAAGGCAGGCAGAGGATAGGAGGCAGGCGGAGACAGAGCGAGAGCCACAATGCAAGAGGTAAATAGAGCAGGCTCAGAAACACGGGGCGCAGAGCCAAGCAGAGGAGCACAGACAAGCACAGAGACATCTGGGCTGTCTGTTCTCCAACACCCCCAGTCACCTCATCTCTCTCCACTGGGTCTTCAGCCCATAGTCAGAGACACAGAGGGCAAGAGAGGACAGGCCCAGAAGACCTTCCCCAATCCCACGCCCTTCCACCCCATTACAACCAAAGACACACCAGGGGCCAGGCCACCCTGCCTCAAGCCCTTCACGCTTCTCTCCCAACCCCCATGTCCCACTCAGACAACACCCACACAGCTCTGTACACACACATACACGGTGAGACACACAAACTTACTGAACTGGCTGTAAACAGTGAGGCTAAATGTGGCATGCACACACCCCCCTCTCAGTGTCTCTGACAACCCTCACAGAGTTTCTGAGACAGAGCAAACACAGAAGCTCATGCATACATCAACCCGTCCACACCTTGGCATTCCTTCAAGTCCAACCCCATCGCTCAGTGAATAGCCACCTTCAGACACCTGTGAACATGAAATGACAGACACCACATGCTCCTGTGACCAGAAGACAGCATGAGACACACACGCCCGGGCCCTTGGGCACAGGATCCCCGGAGAACTGGGGCCCAGCCTCTAACACACATGGGTGACCAAGCCAGAGCGACGTCGAGGGGGCAGGGAACACGTGGGCGCTGGGTGGGAAGAGTGGCAATAAGGACAACAGCCTTTCCCTGTCTTTCCACTCACTCTCCTTTCACCTGTCTCCACCACACCACTCAGTCCTGGACACACCTACAGGCCCTCAGCAACAGCCAGCGAGCTTGGGCGCCTGCCTCTGGCTGCTGGAAGTGCTGGGAAGAAATGTTCAGCCAAGAGCCAGGCGTGGGGGGTGGGACCCTGAGGCTGGCGCTCACCGGCAGTGACATTCTCTCATGCCAGAGCCAACTGACCATCCAGCCGGGAAGAGTGGTGTCACTGGTGGGTTAGAATGGCAGTCCCTCTTTTTGCTGGACTGTGACCAGACTGACCAACTGGGTGTTGGCTGAGCGGAGGCTTAGCAGTTAGTAGATGCCCGCAGGGACTGGCCAGGTGGAGGGCAGGCCCGGCTTTCCAGGCGATAGATAAGCTGACTCAATGGGGCTGCACAGGAGCACCTCCTCCCGGGGCTCAGTTCCTCCACACTGAGTGACGGGGGACTTGCCTCGATGCTGGAGGCTCAAAACTCTTTCTGGGAGGTCAGGGGCTTCACCTCCCCCCAGTCCCCGCCCCTGGTTTTCAGACGGTAAGCCAGAGCATCGGGGAGGCTGGCAGGGAGGCTTAGAAGAGCTGGACGACCAAGCGTGGCCCGGGACGTCCTGCCTCCCCCGCCCCTCGCCCTGCAGGAGCCGCCGCGCGCCCCCACCCCAAGAGCCCCAGGCCTCCGCCCGCGGGGTCCACCGCCGCTCTCCCTACCTCTCATCGCTCTTCCCGACAGACCCAGGCGTCCAACCCGGGAGCGGGGCCTCTTCGGCGGCGGGGCGAGGGGCGGGGGAGGCGGAGGGAGCCAGGAGCCGGGAGCCGGGAGCGGGAGGCGCCGGCGGGGCTCGGGTGTCGGGAGGCGGCTCCCGCGAGCAGCTGTCGGGGGCCTGTTCCGGGGAGAGGAGCCAGGGCTGGGGCGGCTCGGGCCCAGGCGCCGCCTCCCCCTCGCCTCGGCTCCCTCCCTTCCTCCTCCCGCTCCTCGCTCCGCTCCCTCCCCTCGGCCTTCTCGCCGCGCGTTCGGGCTCGCAGCCCTCCCTTCCCCCTCCCGGACCCAGTAGTCCCGGTGGCTCCCACGCCCGGCGCCGCGCTCCAGACCCCGCGCCCGCCGCGCCCGCCACGCCCACCCCGCGCACCAGCGCCCGGCCTGGCCTCCCCGAGGTAACCCGCCCGCCAAGCCCGCCTGGGCGCTCTCAGGCCGCCCAGCCGCCCGCGCCGCTGCCCCCGGCCGGCTCCGCGCCCAGCCCCCTCCACCCACTCGCAGCCCACCCCCGCTTCCCCAAACGAGAACCTCCAAAGCTGGCGCCCCAGGGGGCTGGCTGCAGTCCCGCTCAGGGCCCACGAGGGGAAGACGCCCCTCCTACTTCTGGGCTCGGTTCCTGGTGGGAGAGGCAAAGGGGAGCAGCCCCAGGGCACAGAGGAAGAAGCAGGTTCCCACAGGCTCGGCCCAGCCCAGCTGGGGGAGTTAGCCCAGAGAAGGGAGCAGAGCTCAGGCCTCAGGACTCACCTGTCCAGCCAGGCCCCAGACCGCTCTTCTCACTCCACCAACCTTTGCTCCTCTGTCGCAGCCTGTGCGCTCCCGCCCCTACGACCCAACCTGGAAGGCCCCAGACCCTGAGGGCGGGCCCACTCTCTTCTAACCCTCTCCTCTCAGTTCCTCTCTCTGCAGGGCCTTCTAAGGGACCCTGAGGTCCAGACGCCCAGGCCCTGATTCCCCTGGGCTCCCAACGGAGTGGAGTGGGAGGGGGACTCAGGAGTCCTCAGGCCAAGCTCCCTCAGGCCCAGCCAGCTCTGGCCCTAGTGGGCCGGAGGGTCTGATCACTGGCCAGAAGAGGCCAAAAATGAGGCCAGGACAAAGTTGGGTGGTCGGGAGGAGGAAGAAGAGGAGCAGGAGAAGGATGGAGGCACAGTGAAAATCACACACAGTGAAAAGGAAGGGGACCAAGAGACCCAGGGAAGATGACACAGTGAGACTGAGTAGGCAAAGCAACTGAGAGAGCTGCTGGGCAGAGGGTGGAGTGGGACAGAACAGCTTGTGGTGGGAGGTGCTTTTTCCCCACTCAGCACGACCTCAGCCCCTCACCTGTCTCCACACCCCCACACCTGCTCACCACCTAGACAATGTCACGGTCACAGGAAGGTCTCGCTCCACTGCACATCTCCGCCCCAGGAACCTCACAGTAGATAAAAACATACCCTTCTTGCAGTCCCAGACAACAATCCCAAGAAAGAAACACGAAGTCCCAACCAGACAAGTACACAAAAGCACTACCAGGAAGAAGCTGGCCCTTGGGAAAGGCCGAGGCATACATGGGCACTAGTTCAGAAGCCCAAGGACATTCCACCGGCTGAGGGACCTGCTAACAGACAGCCCCAGGGTCACTCGAAGAGCAGCTTCTTCCCGCCTTCCTGTCCCACCAAGCCCCCAGGGATTCCCCCAGAACACCTACCCCTCCAGAGACAGCAGCTGGGGAATCCAGGCCCAGGAGACGCTGGACTGGGGGTGGGGCCAGCCTGGGGGTGGGGCCAAGTCTTCCCAAGTCACCTCACCTGGCAGCCCGCAGCCCCTCCTTCCAGGAGCTGTGCTCTGGGAAAGCCCCAACAGGCCTGCCAGGCAAGCTACAGCCCGTCATACCCTGGTGGGACATTCCACACCCCAGGCCCACGCTGACCCCAGCTAAGTGGTATGGCAGTGCCAGACGGAGGGGTCCACTGGGGAGAGCAGAAGGAGCTAGAGAGTCCTGAAACCTTTGTCCCCTCTTCTCACTGCCTCAGGAGAAATTCCTAGTGGTGATGCCCCCTCGCCCCAGCTCCAGGCTGGAGGAGTGGGAGGGATGCAAGGCTGGGGCCCAGTGGAGTCAAGTGACAACGGAAAGGGAGCTGGAGCCAGCTGGAATGCGGGACTCGGAGCCGAGATTCCCAGGGGCCTGAGAGGGAAATCCCAGCCATCCTGGGGCCCAGAGAGCAGCACCAAAGGCCAAGAGGGCCTGATTACCCATCCGTGGTCCCCAGAGCCCATTCCACAAATCCTGCATCACTCTGAACCTCAGAGGCCCCCTGTGTCCCCCAGAACCCCCAAATGACCCTCTACCATCCCCTCCCATCCTGGGCTTCCCTCCCCTTCAAGCCAGTGGCAGCCTGCTGCCCAGGAAGGAGAGAATGGGAAACAGCTGAAAAAAATGTGAGGAGAGGCACGTAGGAGAGGGGAGAAGGCAGCTTCAGGGCTGCAGACCACCTGGCCACAGGAGGGAAGCCCAGCACGACCAGCGAGCGAGAGGATGGACCAGATGGGCCCCTACACGTACACTAGCTGCGGTCCCCTTCCAGGAGCTGCAGCTGCCTCTGGAGGAGCAGGCTGGGTCAGCAGCTGGGGAGAGTAAGAAGCGACGGGTGGGGGGCAGGGTGAAGGAGTGTACAAGGCTTTGGGTTTGAGTCAGACCTGATGCCACTGAATACAAACTGGAAACTGAGGCCAGGGAGCGAAGGTGGAGATTGAGATGATGTAGCTCTGGGAGAGAGATGAAACAGCTCAGCTATGGTTGGGGAAGAAAGGGGCGAGGGACCAGAAGAGGGAGAGGAGGCTGATGGTCAGATGGGGACAATGGTGAGGGAATTCCCAGAAAGACAGGAGATGGACTGAGGTCAAGGCCGAGGAGACAGGTCTGAGAGAAGAAAAGGAGGATGAAGACAGGGTCCACACAGCAAAAGGTGGGGAGCCCCAGGGGCTCAGAGGAGGAGACTGAAGTTTGGGAAGAAAAGGGCTGAACTGGATAAAGGAACTGAAGTGGACGCGGGAAGGAAACAGTGTTGGAAACAAACTCCTAAGAGAGGAAGGCAGGGAACTGAGGAGGCCTGAGAGCTGGGCAGACAGACCAAGGGGACAAGAAGCAAGGACAAGGGAAGAAGGGGCTGGAGTGAAACAGAGAGTGGAGGGAAAGAGGAGGGAGACTGGGACGCAGAGTGTGAAGCTAAGGGACACGGGGAGATGAGAAGTATAAAAGGCTAAGAAAGGAAGAGGCACCTGTGGGACAGATGGGGACACGAGGCCCAAAGAATCGAACCTGTTTCTGGACAACGGTCCCCCATTGGGGACACCGTAGCCCCTCAGCCCATTTGCCACACCATGGCACCCAACTCTATTCCCTGTCTTTCCCCTCCTCCCTGCCAAGCTCTGGGCTGCTCCCCTCCTCCCAACACACCTCCAGCCTCCAGCCGGGGACCGCCTGGTCCCTGCCCACAAGGGGAGGGCCCAGCTCCAGTGCCCACTCCTGCCCTCCCAGTTCATCTCTGGCTTCCCCCCCTCTCACCTCCAGCTCAGGATTCTCTTAGGTCCCAGTCACCCCAGTCTCAGGCCTTTGGGGTCGGGTCTGGGGCTGCCAACGCTGCCTGGCTTTGTCCGAGCGTCCAGGGCCCCGGGCCCAGGAGGAGCAGCTGCCCGGGCCAGCTGCGGCTGGCTTCGATGTGACCATGGCAACCAAGTCCCGTTCCCCTCACCGAGCCTCTAGGCCCCCGCAGAGAGGGACTGAGCAGCATGGCTGTGGAGAAAGGGAGGGGAGGCTGAGAACTGTGAAACAGAACCAAAGGGATACCCCAGACAAAGAAACCCCAGACAAAAGGAGATGAAGGGAGGCAGAGGAAGCAGAAAGCAGCGTTGGGGGTGGTGGCCAGGAGCTCAGGCCCTCCAGAGGGGGAGAATCTAGGAGAGATGGAGAAAGAGGCAGAAGCAGGGGCTGATTTGTGTGGGAGACGAGAGATTAGAATTGACTGGCAGAGGTCCTTTAGAGACTCCTTCTGGGCCCCTGAGAATTCACTTCCTTCTCCCAGGATTTTGCACCCTGGAGAGAACCAGAATCCCAGTTTCTTAGTTGGCTGCCTCGAAAATATTATATATGGCGAGAGCTTCCCTCCAATTACACCAATGGCCATAGGAAATATCTGAGAACAAAAGGCACTCTCAGTTTTCACAAACAACCCCAATTTCAAAGCCTAAACCATCACCTCTTAAATACTAATGGCAATGGCGCCAGTTGTGGTGGCTCACGCCTATAATCCCAGCACTTTGGGAGGCCAAGGAGGGAGGATCACTTGAGCCAAGAAGTTCGAGACCAGCTTGGACAACATGGCACAACCCCATCTCTACAAAAAATACCAAAATTAGCTGGGTGTGGTGATGCGCACCAGGAGGCTGGGTGGGAGGATCACCTGAGCCCGGGAGGTCAAGGCTGCAGTGTGCCATGATTGCACCACTGCACTCCAGCCTGGGCAACAGAGCAAGACCCTGCCTAAAAAAAAAGGCATTGTCAGACAATGTTCAGACAATCCTTGGTTTGGAAACTATGATCCCAAAGCCAAAGGTGATGAATTAGGCTTGGAGGGACTGGAGGAGGGAAGAGGAGTAACGAGGCCGCCTCTCACAGCATGCAAGAGGAAGCAGAGTATCAAATGGGAGGGGAGAAAGCAGGGCTCTGCATCTGAGAGGGAGGGTTAAGGTTCCGACTCACCATCTGGCTTCTCTTGGCTGAGTCTACATCAGTAAGAGGGAGATAATGGTCACTGGCCCAGAGTCTGTTTAGAAGATAATGAGATAGCATCTGTAAGGTACAGGCCCACTGAAAAAAGCAACCATCCAAACTCCACTAACATGATCTCTCTCTGTGGACTTCTCATGTGTCACTTGGGATCTCCGAGTGCCACCTCCCAAGTCATTCCACAACAGTTGTTATTAAGAGTTTGCTTTGAGAGGCTGAGGTAGGTGGATCACCTGAGGTCAGGAGTTCGAGATCAGCCTGGCCAACGTGGTGAAACCCCATCTCTACTAAAAATAGAAAAAAATTAGCTGGGTATGGTGGTGCGCGTCTGTAACCCCAGCTACTTGGGAGGCTGAAGCAGGAGAATCGCTTGCACCTGAGAGGTGGAGGTTGCAGTGAGCCGAGATCACACCACTGCACTCCAGCCTGGGTGACAGAGGGAGACTCTGTCTCAAAAAATAATAATAATAAAATAAGAGTTTGCATAGGGCACCAGGTGCAGTGGCTCATGACTATCATCCCAGCACTTTGGGAGGCCGAGTCAGGCAGATCACCTGAGGTCAGGAGTTCAAGACCAGCCTGACCAACGTGGTGAAACCCTGTCTCTACTAAAAATACAAAAAAATCAGGCAGGCATGGTGGCGGGTACCTGTAATCCCAGCTACTTGGGAAGCTGAGGCAGAAGAATCGCTTGAACCCAAGAGGTGGAGGTTGCAGTGAGCCGAGAAAGTGCCATTGCACTCCAGCCTGGGAGACAAGAGTGAAAGTCCCTCTCAAAAAAAAAAAAAAAAAAAAAAAAAAAAAAAAAGAGTTTGCATAGGGCAGGGCTCTGACAGCGAGAGCTATGAAAGATGCATTCAGTAATGGAACCCACTCCCCATCTTCCAGGCCTTTACAATCTAGAGAGTGTTAGGCGTATATATGTATGTAGTCACAGAAGACAGAACACCATGCTACAGGCAGAGCTGGAAAGGGTCGTGGGAACCCAGGGAAGGAGGAGGCCAGGTCCTCCGAAGTGAGACAGGAGACAAGACTCAGGAAGACCTCAGGGAGGAGCTGGAGCTTGAACTGGGCCTTAAGTCATGCTAAGATTTGCAGAGATGAGGCAAGGCCATTCCTGGCCAGAGAAGCAGAGGAGCCAAGGCAGGGAGGCGTGAATATGGCTATGTCCAAGTGCAGCCTCGCCTGGAAGAAGGGTTCGTCCCATGAGTGAAACCAGAAAGGCAGATTTGGAACCTATCATTGAGTAGTTTGGCTTATTCTGAAGGTGAGGAGAAAGAATCTTGGGGTTTTGAGCTGGGAAATGACATGTTTAGATTTGTGTTCTTTTAAACGTGGTTTTTGGCAGCAGCATGTGGGATGCAGAGTTCAGAGTAATGGCTGAGGGGAGGGAGGAGTTAATCCCACTTTATCCTGTGCACGTCCCATGGTGCTCCCCCTAAGCCTCCAGCCAGGACAGCAGTGCACATGCTAGGTGTTTTACTAGCATTTTCAACCGTCCTGTGTTTGCCTCCTCAGGGCCCTCTGACATGAGTGGGGCAGGGCTCTCATAAAAAGAAAACCTTGTAATCTCAGCTACCCAGAAGCTGAGGCAGGAGGATGGCTTGAGCCCCAGAGTTCGAGGTAACAGTAACTATGATTTACCTTGAATTGCAGTGGCAATTTAATTGCCATTTAATGGCAAGTGGCTGCTTCCTACCCAGAACTTCCCCTGGATTCCTCTATTTCAGTCTTCCAAAATGGAAAGGGGGGTGTAGAATGGCTCCCTGGGCCTCCAGACTGGACCGACCCTGGACCGACCACTAAGCCTGCTGAGTCCTGCCTTTGCGGAAGCCCCGCCTTGGTAAACTTATAGGAATATTCTTTAGGCCTTATGGTCCGGGCAGTGAACAGGAAGGCCACTTGGGGGCGCTTGCTGCACAGGTGACCAATCCCAATTACTGGAAAATGGAAGGAAAGTGAAAGCGGCCGGGAAAGAGATTCAGGCTTGGGCAGGGAATGGCGGGAAGAACCCCAAAGCAGCAGACCCAAGAGAGAGGTCAGAAAGGCTGACTGGAAGCCCAGGGCAGCTGCGGGGCTATTTAGGGTACAGTGACCTAATTTGCACATATAGGAGATGTTTGTCATTTATAGGCAGAATGTTAGAATATTCAATTTCTCTTTTCTATTGCCCTTTGCTAAAAAGCCTGTGGAATTCTCAGCAGCCTCTTAGGATCCCTGAGCCTTGCTGTGAGCCAGGCTCTGCTCTTAGCGCTTTCCAGAGCCATCTCATTTGGCCCACACAGCAGTTCTGTGATGTGGCATTTTGAAACATGCCCACTTAGGGTAGAAACTGAGAGAAAACTTGCACTCCATCCCCATCCTCCATACACACACAGTAAATGGCAGATCTCAGTTGTTTATTTGTTTTATAGAGACAAGCTCTCACTCTGTCACCCAGGCTGGAGTGCAGGGGTACAATTATAACTCAATGCAACCAACCTCTCAAGCCATCCTCCCACCTCAGCCTCCCAAATAGCTGGGGTCAGGCACCATCATGTCCTGTTATTTTTTATTTTTATTTTTTTGAGACAGAGTCTCGCCCTGTTGCCCAGGCTGGAGTGCAATGGCATGATCTCGGCTCACTGCAACCTCCGCCTCCCGGGTTCAAACCATTCTCCTGCCTCAGCCTTGAGAGTAGCTGGGATTATACGTGCCCGCCACCACACCCAGCTAATTTTTGTATTTTTAGTAGGGACAGGATTTCACCATGTTGGCCAGGCTGATCTTGAACTCCTGACCTCGTGATCCGCCCGCCTCTGCCTCCCAAAGTGCTGGGATTACAGGCATGAGCCACCACGCCCAGCCATTTGTTTGTTTGTTTGTAGAGATTGGTAGAGATAGGGTCTCACCATGTTACGCAGGCCAGTCTCAAACTCCTGGCCTCAAGCGATCCTTCTGCCACAGCCTCCCAGTGTAATGAGATTACAGGGGTGTGCCACAATGCTTGGCCCAAATCTGTCATTTTGACTCCAGAGCCAAAGCTAGGCTAAAGGATCTCAGCCACCATTGTTTTTCCAACTCTAGAGGTCTATAATACATTCTTATCCTTTCTCTCTAGTCCTTGAGTTCATCTTGGAACATTGTCATTAACTCCTCTAACTTCTTTTATCTCCCAAGAACACTGGTGGCCCAAATTATTCTTGTTTGTGTACAAAAAACGTACAGAGATCCAAAAATGGTAAATGCTTACCTCAAGGTCACACTGGAAGTCAAGGTCAGTGCTAGGATAGTGTTCTCAAACTGAGGTCTCTGGACTCCTGAGGACCCATGATACCTGTGAAAACTATTAAGTTCCATGTCTAACTTTCCTTAGTAGCACTTGAAAAGTGTTATAAGCATGTTTTGGGTCATTTGTAACTGATCCTGGCCCTGCTTGTGAGTACCTGCATTTGCATTTACCTATTTATAGCTTTAATTGTCTTGGTCGCATTTGTATCAAGTGAAGGCCAGGAGACAAGTTCTAACAAAGATTTCTTAGTAATTTGAATAGACATGAGAAGGGGAAGAATTGAGTCATCGCCAGGCACACAGTGGAATATTGTGCCAAGTGCGGAAGAACCATCATCAGGCAGTACATGGTCTGTTGCCAACAGCAACTTCATTTCAGAAAAACACTATTTATTACATTAATGTTAAACTTGTCTTTATACTTTTATTTGTACCTATGGCTACTTTGCTTTGGTTTTATAACTGCTTAACTACTGAAGCATAAGGAATTCATAGTTAGTTGTGTTTCCACACATTTAAATTATAAAAATAATTTAAGTCCATGAAAATTGTTTTCCTTCCAAAAGGGTCCATCCATACATTACTCAAGTTCTTGCTCTCACAGTAGGTATAAACTAAACCTGGGCCATCAAGAGTCTCCAAGGAAAACTTGCAATGATGGAGTCCCTGTTAAAGGTCAAAAATCTCCCCCACCGTCAAGATCCAGTGCAAGTGAAGCAGCCAGTTGTCTGGGGTAAATATCCGGGGTTTGCCATCCCATGCCAGGAAAATGTAGGACACGGACACACGCGAGGAGTTTAAGAGGGAAGGTTTAATAGGCAAAAGAAAGAGAAAGGAAAACAGCTCTCTCTCTAGTGAGAGAGGGGACTTCGGAGAGAAAAAGGGCAGCTGGAGGCAGATGAGCCGGATTTATAGTCCAGCTTGGAGAGGCGGCATCTGATTTACTTAGGACTCACAGGTTGGTTTGATCAGGTGTTTGTTTACATAGCTGGGAAGGCGGGCCGCCCCACCCTAAGCTTATTATGCAAATGAACTCTCTCCTTGGCCGGTGCCATTTTCTCGCTCCTTACTGCACCTGTGGCTGCCAGAGAAGGGATGATGGGGCCGCCATTTTGAACACGATTGGCACAACTGCCGGCATCTATGTCTGCAGCCCGATTTTACAGGCTGCTCTTTGTTAGAAGGAAAAATGATTTGGGCCTGCTTTCCATTAAAAGGGAAACCTTATCAAGGACTTCGGTAACCTCACTGTCTACCTAAGTAATTTCTTCTTAACTCCTGTGTCACAAGGAAGTTAGAACCTGGGGCTTCTGGGCTACTGAGAGAGGAAGATGTGAAGGACTGATTCACAAAGTGAAGAAGTCAGAGGGCAGTGACCTGGGGAAAATTCCAAGGACAGTTTACAGGATAGAATCAAGAATTGGCCAGGTGAGGCCGGACGCCCTGGCTCACACCTGTAATCCCAGCACTTTGGGAGGCTGGGGTGGGCGGATCACGAGGCCAGGAGATCAAGACCATCCTGGCTAACACGGTGAAACCTCGTCTCTACTAAAAATACAAAAAAATGAGCCGGGTGTGGTGGCGGGCACCTGTAGTCCCAGCTACTTGGGAGGCTGAGGCGGGAGGATGGCGTGAACCTGGGAGGCAGAGCTTGCAGTGAGCCGAGATCGCACCACTGCACTCCAGCCTGGGCGACAGAGCAAGACTCCGCCTCAAAAAAAAAAAAAAAAAAAAAGGAATTGGCCAAGTGAGGTGGCTCACGGCTGTAATCCTGTTACAGGAAAGGAGTCTCAATCCAGACCCCAAGAGAGAGTTGTTGGATTTCGCACAAGAAAGAATTCTGGGTGAGTCCTCAGTGCAAAGTAAAAGCAAGTTTATAAAGAAAGTAAAGGATTAAAAGAACGGCTGCTCCATAGACAGAGCAGCCCTGAGGGCTGCTGGTTGCCCATTTTTGTGGTTATTTCTTTATGATATGCTAAACAAGGGCTGGATTATTCATGCCTCCCCTTTTTATTTTTTATTTTATTTATTTATTTCTGAGATGGAGTTTCACTCTTGCTGCCCAGGCTGGAGTGCAGTGGTGAGATCTCGGCTTACTGCCACCTCTGCCTCCCGGGTTCAAGGGATTCTCCTGCCTCAGCCCCCTGAGTAGCTGGAATTACAGGTGCGCACCACCAGGCCTGGCTAATTTTTGTATTTTTTTTTTAATAGAGACGAGGTTTCACCATGTTGGCCAGGCTGGTCTCAAACTCCTGGCCTCAAGTGATTTGCCCACCTCGGCCTCCCAAAGTGCTGGGATTACAGACGTGAGCCAGGACACCCAGCCCCCCTTTTTAGACCATATAAGGGTAACTTGCTGACATTGCCATGGCATTTGTAAACTGTCATGGCGCTGATGGGAGTGTAGCAGTGAGGACAACCAGAGGTCACTCTCATCACCATTTTGGTTTTGGTGGGTTTTGGCTGGCTCCTTTACTGCAAACTGTTTTATCAGCAAGGTCTTTATGACCTATATTTTGTGCTGGCCTCCTATCTCATCCTGTGACTTAGAATGCCTTAACCATCTGGGAATGCAGCCCAGTAGGTTTCAGCCTCATTTTACCCAGCTCTTATTTAAGATGGAATTGCTGTGGTTCACACACCTCTGACAATCCTAGCATTTTGGGAGGCCAAGGGAGGCAAATCACTTGAGGCCAGGAGTTTGAGAACAGCCTGGGCAACATGGTGAAGCCCTGTCTCTACAAAAAAATACAAAAATTAGCCAGGTATGGTGGTGCACATCTGTGATCCCAGCTACTCAGGAGTCTGAGGTGGGAGGATCGTTTGAGCCCAGGAGATGGAGGTTGCAGTGAGCCACACCACTGCACTCCAGGCTGGACCACAGAGTGAGACTGTGTCTCAAAAATGAGTAAATAAATAAATAAGAAAAGGAAAGGAAAGTAGTTAAATGTCCATTAATAGGTATGAATAGCCACAAAAATTATTGTTTCATTTTAGGTTTCTCCAAAAGCACATCCTGGGACAAGTACTTGGATATGAGTAGCTTATTTGGGAGGGGCACCAAGTGAAGGGCTGGGAAGAGTGAGACAGGGAAGGGAGAAGAGCCAATAAAGCATGTGTTAATAAGCAGATTACTGTTGGGAGAACTGGAACTTAGAACTGTTGGGACTGTAACTGTCCAATGGGTTCTTCTTGCCTACTGCCCAGATAGAGCCAATTTATAAAGGCAGGGGAATTGCAGTAGAGAAAGAGTTTTTCACATGTAGAGCTGGCTAAAGAGAAGACTGGAGTCTTATTAGTACTCAAATCAGCCTCTTAGAAAACACTCTGAGACTAGGGTTTTTCAAGGATAGTTTGGGGGAAGAAGGGGAGTAGCTAGGCAATGGGTGCTTGCTGCTGATTGGTTGCAATCATAGGGGTGTGGGAAATGGCCCTCATACATGCTGAGTCGCTTCTGGGTGGGGCCACAGGAGCAGTTGGAGGATCCAGTTGGAGCCATAAGTCATCAGACATGGAAAAAAATCTGAAAAGATATCTCAAAAGCCCAGACATTTATTCACACTAATGGTGAAAAGCACACCCCACAGTGTCAGTGGAGGCAACATGGGGTCCTGAATTTCCTCTCCACCATCAGTGGTAGTGAGGTGTTCCTCTCACTCCTTCTGAGTAGAGAAAGTCAAGAGGAAAGCTGGAACTTGTACCATCATCCAGTGGTGATAAAGCCTCTGTCCCTCCACCTTACCCCCAGGTATTTGTAGCAACCACACGGCTAGTGGTACCCCTCCCCCTCCTAGCCAGGATGATATCAGCAGAGGCCTAGAGAGGAGCCCAAAAGCTCACCTGCACCCAGCAGGACTGAGGTTTCCTACCCCCACCAATGGAAGCCAAGTGAGGAACCTAAGCCTTCACCTCTCACTCAGCAGGAACCAGACAACACCCCCTAACACACACACACACACACACACACACACACACACCCTTCTGTTAGTGTGGTATCAAGGAGGCTTGATAAAATAGAATATTTAAATAGGATCCAGAGGCTGGGTGCAGTGGCTCACACCTGTAATCCCAACACTCTAGGAGGCCAAGGTGGGTGGATCACTTGGGCTCAAGAGTTTGAGAACAGCCTGGGCAACATGGTAAAACCTTGTCTCTACAAAAAATACAAAAATTAACCAGGTGTGGTGGCACATGCCTGTAGTCCCAGCCACTTGGGGGGCTGAGGCGGAAGGATCACCTGAGCTAGGAGGCAGAGATTTCAGTGAGCCAAGATTGCACTACTGCACTCCTCCAGCCTGGGTGACAGAGCAAGACCTTGTCTCAAAATAAATTAATAAATAGGATCCAGAGTCTCATAACATAATATCCAAATGTCCAGGATGCAATTGAAAATCACTTGCCATACCAAGAACCAGGAAGATCTCAACCAGAATAAGAAAAGACAATCAACAGATGTCAATATCAAGATAACACAGATGTTGGAATTATCTGACAAGGAAGCAGCCATCATAAAAATGTTTCAACAGGTCATTGTAAATATGATTGAAACAATAAAAAAGGGAGAAGTCTCAGAAAAGAAATAGAAGATATAAAGAAGAACCAAATGGAAATTTTAGAACTGAAAAACACCATAATAAAAATTTAAAATTCACTGTATGGGCACAACAGCAGAATGGAGAGGACAGAGAAGAGACTCATTAAACTTGAAGATAGAACAACAGAATTCATCCAATCTGAACAACAGAGAGAAAATAGATAGGAAAAAAATGGACATAACCTCAGACCAAAATGAACATAACTATGTGACTGTAACAAAAGATCTAGCATTCATGTTATTAGGGTCCCAGAAGGAGAGAAGAAACAGGATGGAAGTGGAAAAGAATTGAAAGGAATAATGGCTAAAACTTTTCCTAAATTTAGGGGGAAAAAAACATAAACTTATAGATTCAAGATGCTAAGCAAATCCCAAACAGAATAAACCCAAAGAAATCCATGTAAAGGCACATCATAATTAAACTTCTGGAAACTAAAAAATCTTGAAACCGATCAGAAATGACACAGGATTTGTAGGGGAAAAACAATCCAAATGACAAGAGATTGCTCTTCAGAAACTTTGAAAACCAAAAGGAAATGACATGTTTTTCAAGTGCTGAAGGAAAATAACTGTCAGCCCAGTATCCTGTAGCCATCAAAAATACCCTTCATGAATGAAGGGGAAATCAAGACATTCTTAGAAGAAGGAAAATGAAAAGAATTTGTCATCAGCAGACCTACCCTAAAAGAATGGATAAAAGAAATTCTTTCTTTTCTTTTCCTTTCTTTCTTTCTTTCTTTCATGTGCGTGTGTGTGCGTGTAGAAACAGGATCTCACCATGCTGCCCAGGCTACTCTCAAACTCCTGGCCTCAGGTGATCCTCCTGTCTCAGCCTCCCAAAGTGCTGGGACTGCAGGTGTAAGCCATCACACCTGGCCTAAAAGAAACTCTTGAGACAAACAGGAGATGATAAAGAAGAAATCCTGGAGCATCAGGAAGAAAGAAAGAACAATAGAAAGTGCAAAAATGTGGGAAGATTACATTATCTCACTCCTTGGCATCAGATTTGGCTATGTGACCTTTTGTGGCCAATCAAATGTGAGCAGAAGCAACATATATCAGTTCCAGGAAATAGCTTCAAAGGCCAGTGTGTGGTTCTCCATGACTCTTTCTCCTCTCATGACACCTGTCACTGCTCCAGCTCTGCCATCTGGGTCCTGGTGTGAGATGACATGGACAGGGCCATAGCCAACCTGCAATGAATACATATAGCATGAGCAAAAAATAAATCTTGGATGTTGTAAACATCTTAAGATTTTTGGCCGGGCATGGTGGCTGAAGCCTGTAATCCCAGTACTCTGGAAGTCTGAGGCAGGCAGATCACTTGAGGTCAGGGGTTCAAGACTAGCCTGGCCAATATGGTGAAAACCCATCTCTACTAAAAATACAAAAATTAGCTGGGGATGGTGGCAGGTGCCTGTGATTCCAGCTACTCAGGAGGCTGAGGTAGGAGAATTGCTTGAACCCAGGAGGCAGAAGTTGCAGTGAGCCAAGATCACGCCACTGCACTCCAGTCTGAGAGATAGAGCAAGACTCTGTCTCAAAAAAAAAAAATTAAAGATTTTTTTAACCATGGCAAAACTTGACCTTTTTTTTTTTTTTTTTTTTTTTTGTGACAGAGTCTCGCTCTGTTGCCAGGCTGGAGTGCAGTGGCGCGATCTCAGCTTACTGCAACCTCCACCTCCCGGGTTCAAGTGATTCTCCTGCCTCAGCCTGCTAAATAGCTGGGATTACAGGCACGTGCCACCACATCTGGCTACTTTTTGTATTTTTAGTAGAGACAGGGTTTCATCGTGTAAGCCAGGATGGTCTCGATCTCCTGACCTCATGATCCGCCTGCCTCAGCCTCCCAAAGCACTGTGATTACAGGCATGAGCCACCACGCCTGGCAGAACTTTCTTGATTGATATATAATCACAGTGATACATCTGTATAGTTCTTTTGTGTTGCCAAAACCTCACATTATTTACTTTGACCTTCATAAAACCCTGTGAAGTATGAAGACAAATTATCGGGGGAACCAGCCCCCAATATTTCAACATAGGTTCTTTTCTATTTTCCCTAAGTGTCGGCCAGTCTGAGAAATAAAGAGAAAGAGTACAAAGAGAGAAATTTTACAGCTGGGCCTCCAGGGGTGACATCACATATTGGTAGGACTGTGATGACAACCCTGAGCCACAAAACCAGCAAGTTTTTATTAGGGATTTTAAAGGGGGAGGGGATGTACAAACAAGGAGTAAGTCACAAGGATCATATGCTTCAAAGGGCAATAAAGATCACAAAGCAAAGGCAAAATTAGAATTACTGAGGAGGGTCTATGTCTCACTGTGCACGTATTGTTTTGATAAACATCTTAACAGGAAACAGGGTTCGAGAGCAAAGAACCAGCCTGACTAGAATTTACCAGGCTGGAATTTCCCAATCCTAGTAAGCCTGAGGGTACTGCAGGAGACCAGGGCATATTTCAGTCCTTATCTCAACCACATAAGACAGACACTCTCAGAGCAGCCATCTATAGACCTCCCCTCAGGAATGCATTCCTTCCCCAGGGTTATTCCTTCCTGGGAAAAGAATTCAGCGATATTTCTCCTTGCACATCTGTTTATAGGCTTTCTGCAAGAAGAAAAATATGGCTGTACTCTGCCGGACCCTGCAGGCAGTCAGACCTTATGGTTATCTTTCCTTGTTACCTGAAAATTGCTGTTATTTTGTTCTTTTTCAGGGTGCACTGATTTCATACTGTTCAAACACGTTTTACAATCAGAGTTCATATTGCTCAAACACACATGTTCTACAACCAGTTTGTAAAATAGTGGTCCTGAGGTGACATACATTCTCAGCTTACGAAGATAACAACATTAAGAGATTAAAGACAGGCATAAGAAATTATAAGAGTATTATTAGGGAAGTGATAAATGTCCATGAAATCTTCACAATTTATGTTCAGAGATTGCAGTAAAGACAGGCATAAGAAATTATAAAAGTATTAATTTGGGGAACTGATAAATGTCCATGAAATCTTCACAATTTATGTTCTTCTGCCTTGGCTCCAGCTGGTCCTTCTGCTCAGGGTCCGTGACTTCCTGCAACAACAAATTAATGATATTTTTGTGTCAAAGACTAGCTGAACCCTACATTGTTCCCTGTTACCAAATGACATAAATATGTTTGTAATGAGCCTTAAGAATGGTTCTGTGGAGTTGCCCATGTAAGAAGCAGCTGGATCGCAAATTAGTTATTGTAATTTGAAGTGCTCACAATTATAACTTCCTATATAAGGTTCCTACTTGCAATTACTGTTTGTTTTCTATATTCACAATATCTTAAAAGGTGTAGAGTATCTTTCCAAGCTTCACATTGTACATCACTTTAATTTGCTCTGGTGTAAAACTGCTAATTTCTTTGAGGTGATACCACAAAACCACTAAATTAGATATGCTGTATGCCACATAGCATATATTTTAAGTCATTTTTTAATTAAAAAAAAACCTTAAAATTTAGTGAAAATCCATTGTGTTTGTTATCTATTGCTGCATAATAAATTGCCCCAAAAGTAAATAGCTTCAAACAATAAGAAACATTTATTTTCTCTCTTAAACACATATATACACACACACGTGCACACACACACATGCAGTATTAATTTGTTATTGTTGAAGTTTTAAAAAGTGATTTGTATGTCAAAAACAAACCCCAACCTCCTCTCCTTGCCACCCAAACCAAAGAAGCCCAGCTCCATAACATAAAAGTGCGAGGTGAAGCAGCAAGTGATGATGGAGACGCTGCAGCAAGTTATCCAGAAGATCTAGCCAAGATAATTGGTGAAGATGACTATACTAAACAACAGATTTTCCATGTAGAAAAATAGCTTTATATTGGAAGAAGAGGCCATCTAGGACTTTCATAGCTACAGAGGAAAAGTCAATGCCTGGCTTCAAAGTTTCAAAGGACAGTCTGACTCTCTTGTTAGAGGCTAATATAGCTGATGGCTTTAAGTTGAACCTAATCCTCATTTACCACTCTTAAAATCCTCTGGCTCTTAAGAATTATGCTAAATCTACTCTGCCTGTGTTCTATAAATGGAACAACAAAGCTTGAATGACAGCATATCTGTTTACAGTATGGTTTGTTGAATATTTTAAGCCCACTGTTGAGAGACCTACTGCTCAGGAAAAAAAAGATTTCTTTCAAAATATTACTGCTCATTGACAATGCAGTTGGCCACCCAAGAGCTCTGATGGAGAGGTACAAGGAGATAAATGTTGTTTTCATGCTTGCTAACACAGTGTCCATTCTGCAGCCCATGGATCAAGGAGTGATTTCAACTTTCAAGTCTTATTATATAAGAATAAATTTTGTAAGGTTATAGCTGCAATGGATAGTGATTTTTCTGACATATCTGGGCAAAATACATTGAAAATCTTTTGGAAAGCATTCATCATTCTAGATGCCATTAAGAACACTTGTGGGCTGAGCGCGGTGGCTCACACCTGTAATCCCAGCACTTTGGGAGGCCGATGTGGGTGGATCACCTGAGGTTAAGAGTTCCAGACCAGCCTGGCCAACATGGTGAAACCCCATCTCTACTAAAAATACAAAATTGGCCAAGCATGGCGACACACTCCTGTAATCCCAGCACTTTGGGAGGCCAAGGCAGTCGGATCACCTGAGGTCAGGAGTTTGAAACCAGCCTGGCCAACATGGTGAAATCCCATTTCTATTAAAAATACAAAAATTAACTAGGCATGGTGGCAGACGCCTGTAATCCCAGCTACTCGGGAGGCTGAGGCAGGACAATTGCTTGAATCCAGGAGGCAGAGGTTGCAGTGAGCTGAGATCGCACCACTGCACTGCAGCCTGGGCAACAAGAGCAAGACTCCATCTCAAAAAAAAAGAGAGAGAGGGAGAGAAAGAACACTTGTGATTCATGGGAGGAGGTCAAAATATCAACATTTACAAAAGTTTGGAAAAAGTTGGTTCCAACCTTCATGAATGACTTTTGAGGGGTTCCTGACTTCGGTAACTGCAGATGTGGTAGAAAAAGCCAGAGAACTAGAAGTGGAGCCTGAAGATGTGACTGAATTGCTGCAATCTTATGATAAAATTCGAATAGATGAGGAGTTGCTTCTTGTGGACGAGCAAAGAAAGTAGTTTCTTGAGATGGAATCTACTCCTGTTGAAGATGCTATAAACATTGTTGAAATGACAACAAAGGACTTAGAATATTACATAAACTTAGTTAATAAAGAAGCAGCAGGGTCTGAGAGAATTGACTCCAATTTCAAAAGAAGTTTTACTATGGGTAACATGCTATCAAACAGCACCACATGCTACAGAGAAATCTCTCACAAAAGGAAGAGTCAATCTATGTGGCAAACTTTGTTGTCTTAATTTAAGAAATTGCCATAGCCACTTAAGCTTCAGCAGCCCCCACTCTGATCAGACAGCAACCATCCACATCAGGGCAAAACCCTCCACCCGCAAAAGGATTATAACTCTCCAAAGGCTCAGATGATCATTAGCATTTTTTAGCAATAAAGTATTTTAAAATTAAGGTATGTACTTCTTTAAGACATAATGCTATTGCACACGTAATAGACCATAGTATAGTGTAAGAATAACTTTTATGTGCACTGGGAAAACAAAAACTTAGTGACTTACTTTACCGAGATATTCCCTTTATTAGGATGAACTGGAACTGGGCCCGCAATATCTCCAGGTTATGCCTGTATCTGAGAAAGCAGCACTGAAATGGCAAATAAATAAAATTCATGAAAGCTTTGTCAGTAAGGAAGTAGAGGATGGCTGTTTTGTGGACACTAAAGGCATCTCCTGCAAAAAACCTTTCGTGAAATCAGACGGCTTTCTTTTTTTTTTTTCCAAGACAGGGTATCACTCGGACACTAAGGCTGGAGTGCAGTGATGTGATCTCAGCTCACTGCAGCCTCAACCTCCTGGGCTCAAGTGATCCCCTCACCTCAGCCTCCTCAGTAGCTGGGACTATAGGCATGTACCACAACGCCTGGCTAATTTTTGTTTTGTTTTGTTTTGTTTTGTTTTGTTTTGTTTTGTTTGAAAAACAGTGGTCTCTGTTTGTTGCCCTGGCTGGTCTTGAACTCCTAGGTGCAAGCTGAATAGGCCTCCCAAAGTGCTGTGATTACAGGTGTGAGCCACTGAACCCAGCCAGACAGGCTTTCTCCAGCAACTTGTCTGCCATGCAAAGAGATTTGGGTCATAAGATTAAGTAGTCGCTGGGAAGCCTTAAAAAAAAAAATTGAATCCATGATCAGATTTGCATAGTATTATAAAGGATGATATGAAAGGTGATACAGTTTGAATCCGTGTCCCTGCCCAAATCTCATATTGAAATGTAATCCCCAATGTTGGAGGTGGGGTCTTGTGGGAGGTGATTGGATCATGGGGGCAGATTTCTCATAAATGGTCTAGTACCATCCCCTTTAGTACTGTACTCACCATAGTGAGTGAGTTCCTGTGATATCTGGTCATTTAAAAAGGTGTTGCACTTTTACCATTACTCTCTCTCACTCCTGCTCCCGCCATGTGAGATGCCTGCTCCCCCTTCACCTTCCACCGTGATTGAAAGCTTCCTGGGGCATCCCCAGAAGCAGATGCTGCTATACTTCCTGTACAGCCTACAGAACTATGAGCCAATTAAACCTCTTTTCTTACAAATTACCCAGTCTCAAGTATTTCTTTATAGCAATGCAAGAATGGCCTAATACAAAGGGAAAGCAAGACTAGGGGAAGGGGTGCCAGTAACAAGGCCATGTATTATGTCCTTCTAATTCTAAATCATATACATACTGGGAAACCAGAACTTGCAGGTGGATGGATCACCATCATACCTGTTCCATCCCAGGAGCAGCAAAACTGCCCCCCTTAGGGATCTTCTACCATGAACCTCAGAGCCATTAAGCTATGGGTAAAGCTAACCTAAGCACAAATAGCAGATTTTTAGCGCCTGACTGGGATCCAGAGCCACTTGGTCAGCGGGGAGGGTAGGGGATGGATATTGTGAAGGTTCAGAGGTCAGGGTGGGAGGGGGCTGGCAATGGGTTAATCAAAGAGGCTCTCACACAAATATCCTATTCAAGGCACCAAAAGTGACAACCTGAGACTTCTATTAGCCTGATTTTGTTGATGAAACATTCACCTTGGGGGGAGGAGGGAGGTACCCAAGGGATATCTCATGCAACTCTCAGCTAGACTCCAGGGAAACCAGAGTCAAGGACTTCATAATGACCTGCCCCATCTGAAAATGATGGTGATATGCTGACATCATCCTCTGTACTGCCCGAATCCTGCTGCGCATCAAAGACACAATCTGCACCACCACACCACCACGTGATCATCAATTGAGACATGAAGTTCACATCATGTCTCTGGACCTTGAGAGCTTGTTTGGAGATTCTAGCAGGGGAGCGCATCTACTCATATACCCTTAGCCGAAGACTGCTCCTCCTCTATTGGGGATGGTCCTCCTCTTCAACTGAGCACGCAGCTTCGGGAGGGATGCACATGGAGTGGTGAGGGAGGAAGGGGACACCACCTAGCCAGCCAGATCAGCAGAATCAACAGTGGCAATCACTGGGGTGACAGATGTCGTAGCCAGATCACCCTCACATCCAATGTCTCTGGAAAATAGCGTTCAACTTTCTCCACTTGAGAAGGCACCTGACTACTTGCCTGCTGCCCACACTAGGGGCCAGATATGGTACATTAGTCACCTTCTTAGAGGCATTCTCCAGGCTCAGCAGGAAGCCCCCCTTGATTGGGAAGTTAGGAAAGGGCAGGGATGTACTTTTCTGCAGAGATCTATTTTCTCCACAATGGGATTTAAATCATTAAACTGACTTTATAACGTCAGTTCTAGAGCATCCTACTTGCAAACGGAGTGAAATTATCCAAATTATAAAGGAATCTCTCACTTGATAAAAGAAACACATGGTCTCAAGTCGCGTTTTAATGTTTTATAGCATATGTTTTCAGATCAATAGACACTTAGCAGAGGGAAGGTGTATTAGTCCTGTAACAGGGTGTATTAGCACTGCTATAAAGAACTACCTGAGACTGGGTAATTTATGAAGAAAGGAAGTTTAATTGGCTCACAGTTCCACAGGCTGTACAAGAATCATGCTTGGGGAGGCCTCAGAAACTTACAATCAGGGCAGAAGGGCAAGGGGAAGCAAGCGCCTTCTTCACACAGTGGAGTGGGAGAGAGGGAAAGTGAAGGGGAAGGTACTACACACTTTGTTTTTTTGTTTTGTTTTGTTTTGTTTGTTTGTTTTTTGAGACAGAGTTTCACTCTTGTTGCCCAGGCTGGAGTGCAATGGCACAATCTCGGCTCACCACAACCTCCAACTCCCAGGTTCAAGTGATTCTCCTACCTCAGCCTCCCAAGTAGCTGGGATTATAGGCATGTGCCACCATGCCGGCTACTTTTGTATTTAGTAGAGACGAGGTTTCTCCATGTTGTTCAGGCTGGTCTCGAACTCCTGACCTGAGGTGATCCACCCACCTCAGCCTCCCAAAATGCTGGGATTACAGGCATGAGCCACCACGCCCAGCTCTACTACACACTTTCAAACAACCAGATCTCGTGGGAACTCACTCAGTATCACGAGAACAGCAAGGGGGAAATCTGCCCCTGTGATCCAATCACCTCCCACCAGGCATCTCCTCCAACACTTCAACACTGGGAATTACAGTTCGACTTGAGATTTGGATGGTGCCCATATCAGAGGGATCAAAAGGTCCTGTGTTCCAAGTCACAGACCAACAAGAAAGCAAGCAAATTAAAAAGGAGGCCTGAAATTCTAGTAGTAAGATAAATTATTAGGCCAGGTGCGGTGGTTCACACCTGTAATCCCAGCACTTTGGGACGCCGAGGCAGGCAGATCACGAGCTCAGTAGTTCCAGACCAGCCTGACCAACATGGTGAAACCCTGTCTCTAATAAAAATGCAAAAATTAGCCGGGCGTGGTGGCGCGCACCTGTAATCCCAGCTACTCAGGAGGCTGAGGCAGAAGAATCGCTTGAACCTGGGAGGCAGAGGTTGCAGTAAACTGAGACCACACCACTGCACTCTAGTCTGGGTGACAGAGCAAGACTCCATTAAAAAAGAAAAAAAAAGAGAGAAGTGATTTATGTATTTGGTTTTTCCTGGACAGGAAGCTAAAATTCCAGGCTGGTGTTTAACCCCGGATGACTGTCAGGCGTAGCTGAAGCCTCTGTTGGGTTTCTCTGGGCAATTAGCTCCTCACATTGGTCTGCGGGTGTGTCTGTAACTCCAGGCCATAGAGCTGGGAGTGTGCTGGGGGAGGACCGAGGTTAGGACGAGACGCAGGTGAGTGCTCAACAGTACTGTTTGTTCATGGGATGTTCCTCATGAGATCCTGTAGCCTCACATCGGCAAGAAAAGAACACATCTCCTTTATATGCAAGCTGGGAGCTGAGGAGACTGGTCACACTCACAGAAAACCCAAGGAATGTTAGTAGTCATGGTTTTCAAGGCCAAAATCTAAACAGTGTTTGGGGAGGAGCCGGTCCCTCCCACCATGCACAGAGGTGTTTATGTGGTGTCCCTAGGCCAACAAAGAATGTCTCTCCAAGACCTCAGCTCCTCACCACCTCCCCAACCCTCAACTTTCCCCTTCCCTCTCCATGAATCCACCTCCTTTTTACCTTCTCTCAAAGTTCCCTGCCTTCCCAAGTCCTTGCACTGAGCTGCGCTGACTCTCCCCCAAGATTAGCAAGTCCCTGGCCCCCTTTTATATTTTTGTGCTTGCAGCCTGTCAACTCTCAGGCAAATAGACCCTGACAGACTGCTTTACCAGGCAGAGTGCTACACCTCCTGGCTCCCCTGCTACCAGCTGCTAGGACATAGTGCAGGAGGTTATCACCACTTTGGCCAGCCTCCTCATCACCCTATTCTTTTCTTTTTTTCTTCTTCCTTTTCTTTAAAAAAAAAAAGAGAGAGAAAGAGGGCCTCGCTCTGTTGCCTAGGCTGGAGTACAGTGGCACAATCACGGTTCACTGCAACCTTGAACTCCTGGGCTCAAATGATCTTTCCAACTCAGCCTCTGGAACAGCCAGGACTACAGGAACATGCCACCATGCCAGGATAACTTGGTTTTTTGTTTGCTTTTAGAGAGGAAGTCTCCCTATGTTGCCCAAGTAAGTCTCCAACTTCTGGCCTCAAGTGACACTCCTGTCCTGGCCTCCCAGAGTGCTGGAATTATAAACTGATATGGTTTGGCTGTGTCCCCAATCAAATCTCATCTTGAATTGTAGCTCCCATAATTCCCATGTGTTGCAGGAGGGACCCAGTGGGAGATAACTGAATCATGGGTGCGGTTTCCCCTATACTGTTTTCATGGTAGTGAATAAGTCTCATGAGATCTAATGGTTTTATAAGGGGAAACCCCTTTCACTTAGTCTCTCATTCTCTTCTTGTCTGCCACCATGTAAGACATGCCTTTTGCCTTCAATCGTGATTGTGAGGCCTCCCCAGCCACGTGGAACTGTGAGTCCATTAAACCTCTTTTTCTTTATAAATTACCCAGACTCGGGTATGTCTTTATCAGCAGCATGAAAAGGGACTAATACAGTAAATTGGTACTGGGAGTGGGGTGCTGCTGTAAAGTAACCCAAAAATGTGGAAGCAACTTTGGAATTGGGTAACAGGTAGCGATTGGAACAGTTTGGAGGGCTCAGAAGACAGGAAAGTGTGGGAAAGTATGGAACTTCCTAGAGACTTGTTGAATGGCTTTGAACAAAATGCTGATAATGATATGGACAATGAAATCCAGGCTGAGGTGGTCTCAAATGGAGATGAGGAACTTGTTGGCAACTGGAGTAAAGGTGACTCTTGCTATGTTTTACCACAAAGACTGGTGGCATTTTGCCCCTGACCTAGAGATTTGCAGAACATTGAACTTGAGGGAGATGATTTAGGGTATCTGGCAGAAGAAATTTCTAAGCAGCAAGCATTCAAGAGGTGATGTAGGTGCTGTTAAAAGCATTCAGTTTTAAAACTGAAACACAGCATAAAAGTTCAGAAAATTTGCAGCCTGACGATGTGATAGAAAATAAAAACCCATTTCTTTTTTGTTTTTGTTTTTCAGATGGAGTCTAGCTCTGTCACCCAGGCTGTAGTGCGGTGGCATGATCTTGGCTCACTGCAACCTCTGCCTCCCAGGTTCAAGCAATTCTCCTGCCTCAGCCTCCTAAGTAACTGGAATTACAGGAGCATGCCACCACACCCAGCTAATTTTGTATTTTTAGTAGAGACAGGGTTTCGTCATGTTGGCTGACCAGGCTGGTCTTGAACTCCTGACCTCAAGTGATCCACCCGCCTCAGCCTCCCAAAGTGCTGGGATTACAGGCATGAGCCGCCATGGCCAGCCAAGAAATAATCATTTTCTGAGGAGAAATTCGAGCCAGCTGAAGAAGTTTGCATAAGTAATGAGGAGTCAAATGTTAATCACCAAGACAATGGGACAAATGTCTCCAGGGCATGTCAGAGACCTTTGCGGCAGCCCCTCCCATCACAGACCTGGAGACTAGGGAGAAAAAATGGTTTTGTGGGCCAGGCCTAGGGCCCCCCTGCTGTGTGCAGCCTAGAGACTTGGTGCCTGCATCCCAGCCATGGCTAAAAGAGACAAATGTACAGCTTGGGTCATGGCTTCAGAGGGTGCAAGCCCCAAGCCTTGGCAGCTTCCACATGGTGTTGAGCCTGTGGGTGCACAGAAGTCAAGAATTCAGGTTTGGGAACCTCCACCTAGATCTCACCTGGATGTCCAGGCAGAAGTTTGCTGCAGGGGTGGAGCTCTCATGCAGGACCTCTGCTAGGGCACTGCGGGAGGAAAATGGGAGGCTGAAGCCCCCATGCAGAGTCTCCACTGGGGCACTGCCTAGCGGAGCTGTGAGAAGAGGGCCACCATCCTCCAGACCCCAGAATGGTAGATCCACCCACGGCTTCCACTGTGTGCCTGGAAAAACAGCAGACACTCAACACTAGCCCATGAAAGCAGCTAGTGCAGCTAGTGCAGAAGTGCAGAAGAGGGGCTGTGCCCTGCAAAGCCACAGGGGCAGAGCTACCCAAGGCCATGGGAGCCCATCTCTTGTATCAGTGTTACCTGGATGTGAGACATGGAGTCAATGGAGATCATTTTGGAGATTTAAGATTTGACTGCCTCACTGGATTTTGGACTTGCATGGGGACTGTAGCCCCTTTGTTTTGGCCAACTTGTCCCATTTGGGATAGCTATATTTACCCAATGCCTGTACCCCCATTGTATCTAGGAAGTAACTAACTTGCTTTTGATTTTGCAGCCTCATAGTTGGAAGAGACTTGCCTTGTCTCAGATGAGACTTTGGACTGTGGACTTTTGAGTTTGTGCTGAAATGAGTTAAGACTGTTGGGAAGGCATGATTGGTTTTGAAATGTGAGGACGTGAGATTTGGGAGGGGCTGGGGCAGAATGATATGGTTGGGCTGTGTCCCCACCCAAATCTCATCTTGAGTTGTAGTTCCCATAATTCCCATGTGTTGTGGGAGGGACCCGGTGGGAGATAATTGAATCACAGGGAGTGGTTTCCCCAGTTTTATAAGGGGAAACCCCTTTCACTTGGTCTCTCATTCTCTTCTTGTCTGCCACCATGTAAGATGTGCCTTTTGCTTTCTGCCATGCTTGTGAGGCCTCCCCTGCCACATGGAACTGTGAGTCCATTAAACCCCTTTTTCTGGGGTTTCTGAAAAACCCCTTTTTCAGACTAATATATAGGCCTTCACCATTCTTTCTTTTTTTTTTTTTTTGAGACAGAGTCTCACTTTGTCACCCAGGCTAGAGTGCAGTGGCATAATCTCTTCTCACTGCCACCTCTGCCTCCTGGGTTCAAGTGATTCTCTTGCCTCAGCCTCCTGAGTTGCTGGCACTACAGGTGGGAGCTACCACATCTGGCTCATTTTTGTATTTTTAGTAGATATGAGGTTTCACCATGTTGGCCAGGGTGGTCTCGAACTCCTGACCTCAGATGATCTGCCCACCTCAGTTTTTTTTTTTTTTTTTTTTTTTTTTTTTTTTTTTTTTTTTTTTTTTTGAGCAGTGCCTCCCCCCCCCCCCCCCCCCCCCCCCCCCCCCCCCCCCCCCCCCCCCCTATCTGCCCACCTCAGCCTCCCCAAAGTGCTGGGATTATAGGTGTGAGCCAGCATGCCTGGCCACATCATCCATTTTTGCTGCCAGAATTTTTGCCATCACCCCTGCCATTTGAGGGCAGAACAAAAGGTTGCTCACATCATTTGATTCAGATCATGTTGGCTAAAAGCTAGTCCCACAGCATGGGATACTGGGAAATGTAGTCTTGATTTAAGATGGCCACAAGTCCAGCAAAAATTTGGGAGTCTCATTAATAAGGAAAAAGAGGAAAATGGATATTTGGGGACAACAGCAGTTTCTGCCACAAAACACGCAGTGGGAAATGAGAGATCACTACACACCTCCATTCTCACCAGGAGCAGCTGGCCTGTAAATGGCGCAAAGTAAGTGAAGAAGCCTCAAATGTATTTATTTTATTTTTATTTTATGTTTTTGAGACAAGGTCTTGCTCTGTCTCCAAGGCTGGAGTGCAGTGGTATGATCATGGCTCACTGCAGCCTTGACTTCTTGGGCTCCAGTGATCCTCCTTCCTCAGCCTCCCAGTAGCTAGGATTACAGGCGTGTGCCACTATGCCTGGCTAATTTTTGTATTTTTGGTAGAGACGGGGTTTTACCACATTGCCCAAGCTGGTCTCAAACTCCTGAGCTCAAGCAATCATCTGCTTTGGCTTCCCACAGCGCTAGGATTACAGGCATGAGCCACCACGCTCGGCCAGACACTTCAAATTTACATAAAGTCTGAAGTTTGGAATCCATAGTGTGGAATGGGGAAGGAAGAAAAGCTCTTTAAGAGCTACAATCAGTGTTTTCTTTGGTTGTTAAGAGTGTTGAAACAAATCAGACACTTTAGCACAGTAAGAGTTAACCTCCCTCACTGGGCCCCAGCAGGCAGCCCAGGAGCAGTGGGGTCGCAGTGGGTTGACAGGGTCTGTTTGTTTGCCTGAGAGTTGACAAGCTGCACGCACAAAACTCATCCAAGCAGAAGAAGCATCCATGCATGATAAACTTGAACCAATAACAAAGTCTTGGACATTAAATCATAACTGCTTTTTTGTTTGTGTTTGTGTATGTGTATACCGCTTTTTGAGCTTGCACCAGACCATAAACTCCATGGGCACAGAGACCACGTTTATCTTGTTTATCATGTTCATCATGTGGCTAGCATGGATAAGGAATTGAGGAAGTATGTGTTGAATAAAAGAGTAAGTGAATGTTGTTTGTCACCATATTTAGTCCAGTCCTGCCTCCATCCGAAGCAAAAAGAAAGCTGAAGGTCAACATAGAAGCTGTGGTTCTACAAGCTCTGCATGATGCTGGAGTGCACCAGCATTGCTTGGGTGGCCCCTTCATGAACAGGAACACAAAAGAGAGGGAAAGGCATTTCCCCACTGGACATAGACACTGCTCTGCCCAATGCAGAATTGATGCCTGAAGGGCTCCAGTGCCCTGGGGAAATGCTCAGCAGGCGATGGAGAGAGAGTTGCTGTTGGCCTGGGTGCCTGGATTTAGGAGCACAAGTGAGATTTCCCTCAGACCCCCAGAAATATTTGGGCAGAGAAGGAGGCACTGAAATGTTATTACCTTAAGGTGGCCCCATTTGCACATTCCCGTAGGTGAGCAAGACCCAGGGATGCTCAGGTGACTTATTTGGAACCTATTGTTGAAATACTATGAATTCTGCATCACAGACTAATTACTACTACTGGGATGAGAGCCCCTGGCCTTTTGGGATGGTGGCAGTGGCACTGGTGGAGCCCAGCTGCTTGTGGCCTCAGGTTGAGGTGGGCTGAAAGTTCAAACAGAAAGAGAATGTGAAGGCAGCTTCACTAGATCTTCCGAGGATGTTAATTCCTCTGCAGCTATAGAAGAGATGAGGCACATGGTAGAGGCAGAGGGGGCTGGGATCTGGCAAACAGTGGCTCTTACTCAAAACAGTGAGCTTCTGAAAAGGTTGAATCTCCTCTTAAATGGAAGAGAGGGGGAAAAAATGAGATGGGCCAGAGTCCTTAGGTAGCAGAGCACCTCTCCAGTCCCCAGCCTGGGAGTGTCCCCATAAAGTGGGGGCTATCGAGTGGAACAGGAAAGGGGAAGATCTTCAATTACTTGAGGAAATTGAATTCAGTGAGGATATTTCTTAGAGCCCCAGGAAAGGGCCTTCGGTGGTACCTGTCAGGGAGCTGAATATATGTTCCTGCAATTTGCAGGACAGGCTGAGCAGCTAGCTGGTTCATTTCTGGAAATGGAAAAACACATATACACACAAGGACACACACACAACAAAAAAGAACACCAGGAGTCTGGCTACCTGCCCTGATGGTGGAACAAGGGAGGTAGCTGGGTTTCAGGGCTGCCAGCCTTCCGCAATTGCCGGGGGCACTGGATTCATGTTTCCTGTGGACCACAGGTGGGGCCAGCATAAGAGAGAGATGGCAGGGGATGGCATTAGACTCTGTCTAAAAGGGTCACCTGAAGGGGTTTGGTGATCCTAATAGAGGGATGAATCGCCAGACTCTTAGAAGCTGCAGAAAGAAATATAGTTGACCAGCCTAAGGAAGGGCATTTGTCCACCTCAGGGAATTAGGTGATGAGAAATTGTAGCAAAGGGAAGGTGTTAGCTCAGAAAAATCCACGGAAGTGCCTGATGCAAGGAAGAATCGGCTATGCCTAATGACCCAGGCAGTGCTTCTGCCATCTCACGGTAATTCTAGTGCAATGAAACCTCCTGGCCTCTCCCTCTCACCACTGGAACCCTGGAGAGGTCCAGGGTCCAAGTTAGCAAGATGAGGGAGGAGGGATAGAAGCATGCATACACAATGAACCTGTGTCGGTAGCATCCAGGTTCAGCGGCTGAGAGAAAAACTGTATGTCGAAGGACAAAGCGTGTCTCTCATTAATAGTTCCAACATCAGGAGTCTTGGGCTGGATAGAGTGACTCCGTGGTGTTGGAGACCCCAGCTCCTTCTGTCTTGCTGCTCTGCCATTGCCTCGAGGGCTGCTCTCTCTTGAAAGGTTGAAATGGCTCTCCACATCTGCTGGGTCAGCATTCCAGCCAGGGAAAGAGGGAAAGGGGAAACTAATGCCACCCATGCTGTTTGAGGGCAGAACAAAAGGTTGCTTATGTCGTTTTCATTCAGACCCGTTGGCCAAAAGTTAGTCTCACAGCCACACCTGGCTGCAAGGGATATTGGAAAATGTAGTCTTGTTTCGGGCTGGCCATAAATCCAGCAAAAATTTGGGAGTCCTACTAATCAGGAAGAAGAGGAGAATGAATATTTGGGGACAACTGCAATTTCTGCCACAAAGCACAAAGTGGGAAATCAGAGGTCACCACACACCTCAATTCCCATTGAGGGTGGCTGGTCTGTAAATAGCATAAAGTAAGGGAAGAAATCTCAAATTTAAATAAAGTTTGAAGTTTCTACTATTACATGAGATTGGACCATTTAATTACTTATTAAACTCCTTGAAGAATTGGAGTAACCCAATGACCTTAGATTAACTACAAAAGACTAGAAAGTTCATGGAGCTTGCTCCAAATTTCATCTCGGGGCAAAAGGAGAAGAAATCCCACAAAATGGATTTAAAGGGACATGGTGAAGTGAAAATAAAGCTGCTTCCTGATCCCCCTTTCTTTAGTTAGATTAGGCTAGGCTGTAATAACAAAAAAACAAAATTTCAATAACTGGCTGGTTGGGACTCTATACCCAATCAGTGATTTTGTCGGAGATGTTTGAATCAGAGCAACTCCATCTTAAATAGGGGCTGGGTAAAACGAGGCTGAGACCTGTTGGGCTGCATTCCCAGGAGGCTGGGAATTCTTAGTCACAGGATGATATAGGAGGTCAGCACAAGATACAGGCCACAAAGACCTCGCTGATAAAATAGGATGCAGTAAAGAAGCCAGCCCAAACCAAGATGGTGACAAAAGTGAACTTTGGTCATCCTCACTGCTCATTACATGCTAATTAAAATGCATTAGCATGCCAAAAGTCACCCCCCACCAGCACCAAGATAGTTTATAAATGTCATGGCACTGTCTCAGAGTTACCCTATATGATCTAAAAGGAAGAAGAAGCGGCAGTTCCAGGAAATCCCCGTCCCCTTCCCAGAAAACTCATGGATACCCCACTCCTTGTTTAGCATATGATCAAGAAATAACTGGCTAGGCGCTGTGGTTCATGCCTGTAGTCCCAGCACTTTGGGAGGCCAAGACAGGCGGATCACTTCAGGTCAGGAGTTGGGGACCAGCCCAACCAACATGGTGAAACCCCATCTCTACTAAAAATACAAAATTAGCCGGGAGTGGTGCATGCCTGTAAACCCAGCTACTCAGGAGGCTGAGGTAGGAGAATCGCTTAAACCCAGGAGGCAGAGGTTGCAATAAGCTGAGATCACGCCATTGCACTCCAACAAAAGCAAAACTCTGTCTCAAAAAAAAAAAAAAAAAGGAAAAGAAAGAAAGAATCATAAAAATAGCCAACTAGCAGCCCTCAGGGCCACTCCACCTATGAAGTAACCACTCTTTTATTCCTTTATTTCTTAATAAACTTGCTTTCACTTTATCTGTGGACTTGCCCCAAATTCTTTCTTGCACAACGTCTAAGAACCCTCTCTTGAGGAGTGACTGGATCAGGATCCCTTTCCAGTAATGATTTGTGCACCCAAACTTTGGTTTCCTTAACTTGTGGGCCCATAGATGGTCAGCCCTCAGACTCTTGTCTCTTCTTATTGCAGGTTATACCTGTGACCTGGGCCCAGAGCTATGGGCACAGCTCTGGAACAGCATCTGCAGGCTTTCTACCACTTGGCCATTCTTTAAAAAAAAAAAATTATTGAGGCATAATTGCACAGACTTAAAGTGTGCACTTTGATCAGTTTTGTCATATTTGTATACTATGAAACCGTCACCACAATCAAGATAGTGAACACATCCATACCTCTCAAAAGTCTTCTCATGCCCGCTGTACTTCCTTCTCTCCTGCCCCTTGGAGCACACCTGGGCTTATGCTAAGACAGAACTCAAGATGGGAGGTTGGTCATCAGAAAGATCAACCATATGATAAAAGAATTGGGCCTTAGAGCCAGCCCAACCTCCACGGAGGGTAGGAGGACTAGAGATTGCGTTCAATTCGGTGGCAAATGAGTCAATCAATTGTGCCTATGTAATGAAAACTCTGGATACCAAAGTTTGGTGGAGCTTCCTGGTTGGTGAACACATCCATGTACCAGAAGGGTGACACAGCCTGATTCACAGAGAGAAGACACAGAAGCTCTGCATGGGAGACCTGCCCAGACCTCGCCCTACGTGTGTCTTCATTAGTCTGGTCCTCCTGATTTGTATCCTTTGTAACAAGCCTATAATCATAAGTATAACATTCTCCTGAGTTTGGTGAGTTGTTCTAGCAAATTATCAAACCCGAGGGAGTTGTGGGTACCCCCGAGATTTGTAGCCAGTTGGTCAGAGGAGCGAGTAGCCTGGGGACCTCCACACTTGTAGCTGGCGGCGGAAGTGAGGGCAATCTCATTGGGACTGAAATCTGTAGTTAGTGTTGTGCTGCAGTATTCCAGTCCCTTATCCACCTACATTCCTGTCATTTCCTTGTCGGGGCCTTGCTGTGATGTCTCCATTTGGGTGATTTCATAAAGGTTAGAGATGAGGGAGGGCAGATTTACCTGGAGAACAAATTCCTAGGCCTTTTGATACTTTTTTTTTTTTTTTTTTGAGACAGGGTCTCGCTCTGTCACCCAGGCTGGAGTGCAGTGGTGCAATCCAGGCTCACTGCAACATCGCCTCCCAACCCCCACCCTCATGCTCTGGGCTCAGGCGATCCTTCCACATCAGCCTCCAGGGTAACTGGGACCACACGTGCACACCAGCACGCCCAGGTTTTTTTTGTTTGTTTGTTGTTTTTGTATTTTCAGTAGTGAAAGGGTTGCCCAGGCTGGTCTCGAACTCCTGGGCTCAAGCGATCTGCCCCGCTCAGCCTCTCCAAAGTGCTAGTATTACGGGCATGAGCCATCGCGCCCACCCAAATATTTTTTACTTATCAATTCTCTGTTCTGGCTTTGTATCTCTGATTTTACTAGATTATCCCTGTTTTGGCAAACACTAACAATATTTATATAAGTTTAGCCTATATGCCTTAAAGATCTCCTACTTCCAGAACTTTCTCAGTTGTGGGTGTGAGTACGCCTGGCTTTTCATCAAAGAGCTTTGCCATCTTGATGCTTCCTTTACTGTGAACACAGCAATAAATGGATTCTGCAGAACAAATGAGTGAGTAACTTTCTTTTTTTTTTTTTGAGACAGAGTCTTGCTCTGTCACCCAGGCTGGAGTGCAGTGGAGCTATCTTGGCTCACTGCAGCCTCTGCCTGCTAGGTTTGAGTAGCTATTGTACAATAGTGACCACTGCTACAAAGTCAAATATACATTGCTTATAATCTCTGAATTGAAGTACAAATTTTACTTTCTCTTTTTTTTTTCCTTTGGAGTTGGCGTCTCCCTCTGTCACCCAGGCTGGAGTGCAGTGGCAGGATCTCAGCTCACTGCAAACTCCACCTCCTGGGTTCAAGTGATTCTCCTGCCTCAGCCTCCCAAGTATCTGGGATTACAGGCACGTGCTACCACAGCTGGCTAATTTTTTGTATTTTTAGTGGAGACGGGGTTTCACCATGTTGGGCAGGCTTGTCTAGAACTCCTGATCTCAGGTGATCGCCTGCCTTGACCTCCCAAAGTGCTGGGATTACAGGCATGAGCCACCACACTTGGCCTTTTTTTTTTTTTTTTTTAATAGAAATGGGCTTCCCCACCTACCCCCACCTGGCGTGGTGGCTCATGCCTGTAATCCCAGCACTTTAGGAGGCCGAGGGGGGCGAATCACCTGAGGTCAGGAGTTCGAGACCAGCCTGGCCAACATGGTAAAACCCCATCTCCACTAAAAATACAAAAACAGCCAGGCATGGTGGCACGTGCCTGCAATCCCAGCTACTCAGGAGACTGAGGCAGGAGAATCACTTGAACCCAGGAGGCAAAGGTTGCAGTGAGCCGAGACCGCACCATTGCACTCCAGCCTGGGCAACAAGAGCAAAACTCCATCTCAAAAAAAAAAAAAAGAAAAGAAAAGAAAAAAAAAAGAAATGGGTTTTCACTATGTTGCCTAGGCTGGTCTGGAACTCCCAGGTTCAAACGATCCTCCCTCCTTGGCCTCCCAAAGTGCTATGATTACATGTGTGACCCACCATGCCCAGCTCTAAATATCTTTAATTGTAAGTGTGTAGCATTCCATACAATCCAAGCACAGTTTTATATAATGGGTTGAGCTAGATCAACAAGGTTATAGATGGCTGGTTCATGATCACCAGGTTGGTGGGTAAAATCAGCCATTAATCTCCTATGAAAGGCCAGGCACAGCGGCTCATGCTTGTAATCCCAGCACTTTGGGAGGCCAAGGCAGGTGGATCGTTTGAGCTCAGGAGCTCAAGACCAGCCTGGCCAACATGGTGAGACCCTTCTCTACTAAAATACAAAAAAACTAGCCGGGCTTGATGGCGGGCACCTGTAGTCCCAGCTACGTGGGAGGCTAAGGCAAGAGAATTGCTTGAACCTGAGAGGTGGAGGTTGCAGTGAGCCGAGATGGTGCCACGCTGCACTCCAACCTAGGCTACAGTGAGGTAGGAGTTATTAAGAAATTATTTTAGGTAGACAGAGAGGAAAAAGGGTCCATGGAAAATTTTTCACAGCTCTTGTCTAGCATGAAAGCCCTGGCTCTTAGACTTGGGCCAGCAACCTTTGATAGGCAAATGCCAGCTGTTAGAAACTGGGTCCACCCAACATGACTATTCCCACTTTTGTCCTCTTGCCCATGCCCCTACATGTGCCTGGCAGCATGGCCACCCTCACATATCCCCACATGTGTGGAACATGATGCAGCCCTGCATTTGCTTATTAAAAGGCTAGGGTGGGAGGGCCAGCTTTTTCACTGGCTACATGAATGACATGCCTGGTCAAACCAATCCCCTGAGCCCTACGCAGATCAGACACTGCCTCCTCCACCCATCGAATATAGCTGGCTGGTATTACCTAAGTGCGGGGTTCCATCTCTCAGCTTTGGAGCCTCCCTCCCTCTATCTCTGTACAAGGGAGTTTCTTCTTTCTTACTTCTCCCTTCTTTCTTGCCTATTAAACTCTCTGCTCCTTAAAACCACTCCACGTGTGTTGGTGTCAATCTTACCTAATGCGACGTGAGACAAGAGCCCTGGTGTTCCTCCACTCATCGGAGCCATATCAACAGACGGTGACTCTGTCTCAAAAAAAAAAAAAAAAAAAATCTCCTCTGAAAAACAGAATTTAAAACTTTAAGTGGACAAACATCATTTTTATTTTTTTAAAAAGTCGACAAATTCTTATAACCAACATTCATGGTCTCAAGTAACAAGTTGACAGTTTGAGCAACAGCTGCAGAAGATGAAAAAAAAAATTGAGGTATTTGCAAGAAGCTCTTGCTAGAAGGAATAAGAGGGGCTGAGCATTGAAGCCTGGGCCAGGTGAGCTGTCTTCCTTGTCTCCCCACATTCCATACCCCAGACACCGCTGATGGGGAGCTTAGGAGATGAGGGGTGGAAGGAGGAGGTGAGGCTGGGTTTCCTCCAACTCAGGGATGTTGTCTTGAATCTCCCCATTGAAGGATAAGGAGGAAAGTGATGTCCCCACCAAGGCTGACAGGCTAAGGAATGGGAAGGCATCTTTGGAGGTTCCAGGTTGACTACTGAATATCCTGCCCCAGGTGTCCAAGCTCCACAGTGTGGCTGGTGGCTGTGCCCTTGGCACCACTTCCCCCATGTGCTGCGTCTTCTGGGAAGCAGGCAGCGCAAATGTGAGGACACGCTAGTGCCTCAGGGACCCTTCACTAAGACCGGCAGCCGCCCCTGCCCCAACCCTCTTGTCCCTCTCTTTCAGAGATGGAGCCCATCCAGAACCCGGCTGTGCTGCTGCAAGGTGCACTCTCTCTCCCTCTCTCTTTCTCTCTTTCCAGCACACCAAATTCCCTACATTCCAGGATGGGAGTTATCTCAGTCTCCAGCTGCCCCAGAGTGGTGAGCAGCATTCCACACACTCTAAGTATATAAGGAAGAAGGGCAGGAGGCTGGGGACTGGCAGAAGGAGCTCCCTGGGCAGAACAGCTAGGAAGGTAGCTGAGTAGGAAGGTAACCTGCATGAGCCCAGCCCAAGGCACTAGACAATCAGCCTTCCCCAAATAATCACAAAGGCTTCCAAACGTGCCCCACCCCTTCAACGCTCCCTTCCCAGAGCGCTGCTGCTCCCTCTCCACTTTCTCTTGCTCTTTTTTCTTCCCACTCTAAGTGTCCTATTTCCAGCTTCTTCCCAACTCTTTGTCTCTTTCTTCCCTCTCGGACCCACCTTTGGCTTTTCTAGGCTTTGATAAAGAGTTTCCTGAGGCTCACCATTGGCAGCCTCTGGCTGAAATCTGGTCTCCGCTTCCTGCCTCTGCTTGTCTCCATGGACTCCTAGACATGCTCCTTGAGCTTGTGGGCAGGATCTCAGCACAGCTGTGGGATCTGGGGCTCAGAGACCCCCAACTAGCCTGTGCCTAGAACCATATTTCAATAGAATGATTTCTTTTGAATCTTATTGATGCAGAACTTTGTTCCTTAAACCCTAAAACCAGGTCCTTGTCACACAACCAGGAAAAGCTAGGAACGCAGACACATTGAAGGGTGAGGGGAACAGAATTTATTGGGTGAAAAAGGAAAAGAAGAAAAAAAAACTCTCAGCAAAGCAAGAAGAGTTCCTGCCAACAGCACCCCCACCCCCAGATTGATTCCAGGCCACACACAACAAGTGAAGAGGCCAGGTTCCTCCCCAACTGCACATGGCACGAACTTCCCGCGGCTCCATCCCCTTCTCCCAAGTGCATAGGCAGGTCGGAGATTCTCTGGGGACCTTTCCCCTTATCTACCTCCTGCATCTATCAATATGGTGAAACCCTGTCTCCACAAAAATTATGAAAGTTAACTGGGCCTGGTGGTGCACGGATGTGGTCCCAGCTACTTGAAAGGCTGAGGTTAGAGAATCACCTGAGCCCAGGAGGTCGAGGCTGCAGTGAGCTGTTATTGCACCACTGCACTCCAGCCTGGGTGACAGAGTGAGACTGTGTCTCAAAAGTAAATTTAAAAATAAAATAAAAATAAAGAGTTGCAGCCTACAATGTACCATTCTGACTAGTGGGAAGCAGAGCCTAGAGAAGGAAGTTTGAGGTAGGGAGAGGAATAAGACAGGAATTTTAGCTGACTGGGTTGGGCAAGTATACATATTCCACAGGTTACAGAAGGAGCTATGAATATTCATGAAAGTGGTCCTGAAGCACATACACTGAATAAACTAGTATATTGCATACGACCCATGTGCACCTTAGGGTGGAGACTTAGCATTTAAATGTATTACAGCTGGCCAGGTGCGGTGGCTCACACCTGTAACCCCAGCACTTTGGGAGGCTGAGTCAGGTGGATTATGAGGTCAGGAGATCGAGGCCATCCTGGCTAACATGGTGAAACCCCGTCTCTACTAAAAATACAAAAAAATTAGCCAGGCATGGTAGCGGGTGCCTGTAGTCCCAGCTACTCGGGAGGCTGAGGCAGGAGAATGACGTGAACTTGGGAGGCAGAGCTTGCAGTGAGCAGAGATCGCACCACTGCACTCCAGCCTGGGCGATAGTGAGACTCCGTCTCAAAAAAAAAAAAATTAATTAATTAAAAAATAAATGTATTACCGTTAGGTCTTATACATCAAAAGGTCTTTTCAGGACACAAGGGAACTCAAGTATGCAGCATCTGTAAACCAGCCAGAACCAGTCCATAGTCAGTAGTCTTCTTATCAGGAGAAGGTTACTGAAATCAGTCTCGTGTTCAATCCAAGCTGTAGTTTTGGCTGATGGATGATCTGCAAGTTGTTTTAATCTTGCTTATCTCAAGGCCTATGTTTGTTTGGCTGCTAGAGAAAAATTAAAACCTTGTGGCAGAACAGAGTTTTTTCCTTAAGTGCAGGGGTGTGTGACTTAACCCTGGCCTGCCACGGCCTTAAGTCTTGTTTATAGTTTGGTCTTTTATTGGCTCAAACAGTTTGTTCTGTCAGTCTTATGATCTCTGGTTTATTAATGCTGGTCAGTGGTTGTCTAAACCACAAAAGGGATGAGGTATGACGAGGCTTGCCTGACCTCCCATCCTCTCCTGGCTGGAAACTCAGTGTTTAAGGTTTCTCTGGGGTCCCCTTGGCCAGGAGGGGGTCCATTAAGTCAACTGGAGGGCTTAGGATTTTATTTTCAGTTTACAAAATTATCTCACTATAGTCTCTCATAAGGAGTCTGTGTTCTTCCCTGAAAGACAGCTGACATCCCCTGCTGCTGGGGGTGAAGGGTGGCAGGGTCACACATAAACCAGGCGTCAGAAGAGCTGTGGGCAGAGGCCAGAGCAGCCTGATTAAGGTGGGAAAGCCCAGCGTTGTTCTCGATAATGAACTGAGGTGGAAAGGGAGAAAGGAAGTTGTTTTGTGAATCCACTGGAGACACTGAGCAATGGACAGAAAGCAGATGTCAGGGAGTGGGAACCAGGGAGCTGAGTGGGTCCATCCTAAAAGGGGCAGCTCTGAGGCGTTCCTAACCTTTTAGTGCTGCAGGCCTTGTAGCCAAGCTTTGTGCCCTACCCACGTGTCCTCTAAGGTTACCATTCAGATGGCTCCGCCTTTAAGCCCCTGACACTGTTGAGGACTTACCCTGGTCACAGGAGCACTACCCATGGGTAGGGCAGGCTAGAAATGTCAGTGCCCCGGTGGCAGCCCTCAAGTGAGATGGGATTTGGTGGAGAAATACCCAAGCTTCCTCAAGGGTAGGAAGACTCTGAGGCATGCTCTGTACAGTAGTCTCTGGAAGGTCCCAGTGGGACTGAGCCAAGGAGTTCATTAAGTTCATTGCTCGTCGATGCACCCCATGCTGGCTTCTGCCCTTTCCTGTCTACTTTATCAATTATGCCAGGGATTTCCTCTCTAATAACCTCCTTGCTTCAAATCTTTGTCTCCAGATCTGCTTCTGAAGGAAACTAACCTAAAACAGACCCCTTTGGCAATTTGTGAAAGCTGCTGTACTTCTCAGAATAACGGTGGGGTTTTGTTTTTTGTTTGTTTGTTTTGAGACAAGGTTTTGCTGTGTTGCCCAGGATGCAGTGCGTTGTCATGATCATAGCTCACTGCAGCCTCCACTTTCTGAGTTCAAGAGATCCTGCTGCCTCAGCTTCCTGAGTAGCTGGGACTACAGGTGCAGGTCACCACACCCAGCAGGATAGTGTTTTAAATGTATAAAATAAAATAGGTAATAATAGATGCAGGAGGCAGACAAAGGGGAGGGTCCCTGGAGAATCACCTGCCTGCACACTGGGAAAATGGGGTGGAGCCACGGGAAGTTCGAACCAAGTGTGCAGTGGTGGGGGAGGAGCCTGGCCTCTTCAGCTACTGTGTGTGGCCTGGAATCAATCTGTGGAGTGGGGACCTGTTGGCAGGAACCCCTCTTGCTCTTTGCTGAGAGGTTTTTCTTTTCTTCTTTTCCTTTTTCACCCAAAAAATTCCATTTCCCTCACCCTTCAAAGTGTCTGCCTGCTTAACTTTTCCTGGTCATGTGACAAGAACCCGGTTTTAGCTGAACTGAGGAGCAAAGTTCTGCATCAGTATTGCCAGGCTGGTCTCGAACTCCTGGGCTCAAGCGATCCACCCACCTCAGCCTCCCAAAGTGCTGGGACTGCAGATGTGAGCCACAATGCCCAGCCAGCAGTAACTCTTTAAAAGAAATAAAGCTCTCCTTTCCAAATTTATGATTTTTCTTTCCTTTTTTTTCTTTTTCTTTTTTTAAGAGACAGGGTCTCACTCTGTCGCCCTGGCTGGAGTGAATAGCTCCCTGAAGCCTCAAACTACTGGGATCCACCTCAGCCTCCTGAGTAGCTAGGACTACAGGCATGTGCCAGCACACCTAGCTAATTTTTATTTATTTATTTATTTATTTTGGTAAATAAAGGGTCTCACTATGTTGCCCAGGCTGGTCTCGAACTCTTAGCCTCAAGCATCCTCCCACCTCCACCTACCAAAGCGCAGGGATCACAGGCAAGAGCCCAGCCTAAAGTTGTGATTTTTAAGTTAACATATAATTGTGAAATTATTTGTGTTTTCTGTTTTTTCCTCACCGAACCCTGCCTCCCTCCCCCTCTTCACACTACCCTGCACTTCCAAGCCAGGAGAAAGGACTTTGTGCTCCTTCACTTCAGAAATCTGAACTCAGAATTTCCTTGTAGACACTTTTCAGGCTTTTGTTTGCTGGAGACTGGAGTTCCCTGAGAGGATTAAGGGTGTGGTGGGGAGTGTCTAAAGGAGCCCAGTGCCTTGAGGGCAGCCAAGAAGACAGAGTCCCTGGACTGGATACTGGCTGAGGTAGGTGGATCCCTCTGGGGTGGAGACCTTCCCTAGCTCCACAGCCCCAGGCATGTCAAGGGCTATCAAGGCCTCAGAGGAGACCAGCTGCCTGGGGCACCTCAGGAAGCCGTACCCTGATACCTGGACTCCAGAGTCCACAAATATCTCTGTACCCAAACCAGTGGGCAAGCAAAGGAGCCCTTGCCTTTGGGAGACCTCAGGATGTTGACAATGAGAACATCATGGATGGGCGCGGTGGCTCACTCCTGTAATCCCAGCACCTTGGGAGGCCAAGGCAGGTGGATCAACTGAGGTCAGGAGTTCGAGACCAGCCTGGCCAACATGGTGAAACACTGTCTCTACTAAAAATACAGAAATTAGCCAGGCACAGTGGCAGGCACCTGTAATCCCAGCTACTCGGGCGGCTTAGGCAGGAGAATCGCTTGAACCTGGGAGGCAGAGGTTGCAGTGAGCCAAGATCATATCACTGTGCTCCAGCTTGGGCAACAACAGAGAAACTCCGTCTCAAAAAAAAAAAAAAAAAAAAAAATCATGGACTCCAAAGGGCCTGAAGTGGAGAGTCCTGAAGCCGTCTCAGACCACGAGGCCACCTTAAGGGTAGAAGGAATCACACTAAGATGATAGGAACAGAGGACAGGAGCCTGGGTCTGTCATGCCAGGGAGCCTCCACACCTGCCCTGGACGTTTCATCTCAGACCTTGTGGACAAAGCAGAGAAATAAATATCTACTTTGTTTAAGCCACTTTATTTTCAATTTTTTGTTTCAAGCAGGCTTTTCATGAAGGTCCCAGTCTGACAGCATTAATTGGTGGGCTAGAATTTGTGGATGGTTTCCGTGTACGTATTCTGCAAAACCATCCATAAGAAAGAGTTGAACAAGTCTTGGGACTAGCTAGAGAAGTGGGCAAAAAAAGAGGAAGTGGCCGGGTGCAGTGGCTCACGCCTGTAATCCCAGCACTTTGGGATGCTCAGGCAGGCAGATCACGAGATCAAGAGATTGAGACCATCCTGGCCAACATGGTGAAACCTCATCTCTACTGAAAATACAAAAATTAGCCGGGCGTGATGCCGTGCGCCTGTAGTCCGAGCTACTCGGGAGGTGGAGGCAGGAGAATCACTTGAACCCAGAAGGCAGAGGTTGCAGTGTGCCAAGATCGTGCCACCGCTCTCCAGCCTGGCGACAGAGCGAGAATTCCGTCTCCAAAAAAAAAAAAAAGAGAGAGAGGAAGTAGCCTTTCCACTGCCCCTGCCATGCGTAGAAGGTTCCCTAGCATAAGAAGAGATTATTTGCATCTCAAACAGCACAATAGGCAGCCTGCTGGGTGGCCGGGGAAACTGTCCAAGACAGGACTGTACCAGAGGCCTTTTCTTGTCCTTTGAATATTTCAACTTCTGTTCAGGAAGCCTTGGGCTTTCCCAGGACAAAATAATTTTTAACATTTTATTTGTCTTATTAAATATTAAATAAATATATTTGTAAAAGATACAGAAATGAATAACAATGATACAAAGAATGACAAAGTGACCTTTTAAATTTGAGACCAATTCCATCTAAAAAAAATCCAGGCCCTGGTAGCTGTAATCAGATTGGGGCGAGGGGGGATCAAGCAGGAGATGGACCTGGTAACAGTGAACCCGTTTCTAAAAAAAATTAGGGGGGGGGGGGGGGGGGGGGGGGGGGGGGGGGGGGGGGGGGGAGATGTGCACTGACTCAGCTGGACAGACAAGATCTCTAAAAAAAAAAAAAAAAAAAAAAAAAAAAAAAAAAAAAAAATCCAAGCCACCTGTAGCTGTTGGTTTGATTGCAATAACCAGTACTGGACCGTGGTTACTTAACCTATCAACCCAAGAAGAAATCTTTCATAACTGTGATGATCATGAAGGAAATATAAACATGGTTAACCTGTGTCATGAAAAATGGGAGCTAATTAAGGTATCTGAAATGAGTGAGTAGACTGAGGATGTTCTGAAGGAAATGCAGGAAGGAGAATTAGCCTAGTGCATCCATGTTGAACTTATACATAAATCTTTCCTTGGTTGGCAAGAGTCCAGAATATGATATCACAGTGTGTGAAGGAGGCTGAGAGGAAACAGACTGTCCCATGCATTGCTGGCAGCAATGCAGATGGCACAGTTCTGTGGAGCAGACCTGCAATATCTACCAGAACTATACACGCACAAACCCTTTGACCCAGAGATCCCCCTTCTGGGAATCTATCTTACAGATTCACCTACACAAAGGTAAACTTGCTTAGGTATAAGGTTATTCATTGTGGCATTATTTATAATAATAACAGATCAGAAACAGCCCAACAACCCAGCAATAGGAGACTGCACAGCTCTGGTAGATCCACCAATGGAATACTATAGAGCTGTCAAAATGAAAAAGGCAGGAGGGACAGCTTTACGTGGTGATAGGGAAGGATACCCAGTATATTTAGTTATGATTTTAAAAGGAAGGAGCAAGATGTATATAACCTGCTTTTTTTGTGTAGTAAAAGAGGAAATAAAAGTATTTTATTTATGTTTGCATAAAGAAATGTTGGGAGAATAAGTAAGGCACTATTATGGTAAAAATGGTTACTGACGGGCAATGTGAGGGGAAAAAGAGAGGGCAGGGATGGGGTAGGAGTGATATTTCTCATGTACTTGTTGATGTCATTTTTATTTGAGCTACATAAATGAAATATCATTTTAAAAACTAGGCCTGGGTGTGGTGGATCACACTTGTAATCCCAGCACTTTAGGAGGCCAAGGTGGGAGGATGGCTGGAGCTCAGGAGTTCAAGATCAGCCTGGCAACATAGCAAGACTTTGTCTCTACTAAAAAAATTTTAAAAATTAGCCAGGCATGGTGCCACACACCTGTAGTCCCAGCTACTCATGAGGCTGAGGTGGGAGGACTGCTTGAGCCCAAGAGTTGAAGCCTTCAGTGAGCCACTGCACTCCAGCGTGGGTGACAGAGCAAAACCCTGTCTCAAAAAACGTACATAGAATTTTAAAAATCCATATCTGGACGATTTATTAAAATCAAAGAAATACAGAGGGCAGCTATTTAGTAACCAAGAAATAAGGACATGGATCAAAAATAATTGTGTTTTGTTTTTCTGACCAAGTCCCTCCTCTGGTCCCATGCCCTACTTTTCATAAAAACAAAATTTCCAAACCTGGAGACATTTCAGGGAATCCTTGCCAAGAAAAATGCTGATAAACTGATGGACACAGGAGCCTACAATGCAAAAAAAGAGAAAGCTATAAAATGTTCCAGGTGGCTTGAGAAGCATGTTATTTTTGTCATTTGGGGCTATAAAATATGCATGAAATGTCACATTCCTTACTTTTACTCAATCAAATGTAATCTGCTCTGTGTCCCACCTGGAAGACTGGGAGGAAATTCAACCCTAGTCATTAGTGGGGCTGTCTCCTCCCTCCAACACATTACAAAATACCAGGGGCTTAGGCAGTACCAGAAAAGCTGGGAGCAAGGCCAGGTCCTTAGTACTCAGGATAGCCATCTTAGTTCGCTCTAGCTGCTGTGACAGAATACCAGAGACTAGGTGACTTAAATGACAAATATGTTTTTGTTTGTTTGTTTTTGAGACAGGGTCTCACTGTATCACCCAGGCTGGAGGGCAGTGTTGCAATGTCACCTGACTGCATCCTCGACCTTCCAGGCTCAGGTGATCCTCCTACTTCAGCCTCCCGCACAGCTGGGACTATGGGTCCACACCACCACATCCGGCTAATTTTTTTTTTTTTAGACACAGTCTCGCTCTGTCACCCAGGCTGGAGTGCAGTGGCACAATCTCGGCTCACTGCAACCTCCGCCTCCGAGGTTCAAGCAATTGTCCTGCCTCAGCCTCCTGAATAGCTGGGACTACAGGTGCCCGCCACCATGCCCGGCTAACTCTTTGTATTTTTAGTAGAGATGGGGTTTCACCATGTTGGCCAGGCTGGTTTTGAACTCCTGACCTCAGGTGATCTGCCCTTCTTGGCCTCCCAAAGTGCTGGGATTACAGGCATGAGCCACCATGCCAGCCTAAGTTTTTGTATTTTTGTAGAGATGGGGTTTTCACCATGTTGCCCAGGCTGGTCTCAAACTCCTGGGCTCAAGTAATCTGCCCACCTTGGTCTCCCAAACCTGTACTAGGATTACAGGTGTGAGCCACCACACCCAGCTGAATGAATATGTATTTCTCACAGTTCTGGAGACTAGGAAGTCCCAGATCCAGGTACCAGCAGATTTGATGTCTGCTGAGGCTCTCTTCCTGGTTCTCAGACTGCAGCCTTCTCACTACCGATGGCCAAGAGAGAGAGCTCTGGTCTCTAACTCGTCTTATAAGGGCACTAATCACACATGGGGGCTCCACCCTCATGACCTCAGCTAAACCTAAGTACCTCCAAAAGGCCCCACCTTCAAGTATCATCACACTGGGGGTTGGGTTTTCAACATATTAATTATGGGGGGACAGAGACATTTAGCCCATAGAAGCCACTATTGTTTCTCTAGCTCCTTCTACTTTCAGAGGCTACAGTCAAGTCCTGGAGTGATGTCCTCTGGGTCAGGCCCAGCACTTCCCCTCACATCAACAATGTCCACATCACCCATAGTAGAATCTCCCTGGGGACCCTGGCCTCTGTGCCCCTAGCTGGGAGAAATCATGGCTTCTCTGGGCATTCTCCAGCAATCCTTCAGCCTGGGAATGCTCTGGGCAGAAGTGGGGGTCTCTCCACTCGTGGGGAGAAAACGCCAAATTTCCAGACCCTAGAGAATCTCAACCTCTGCTCAAGACACACCCACAGTCCACTTCTGCCTCTCTTAGCCTAGGTGTTTGCACATAATCCAAATGCCATCACCACCCACCTTCTCCATACTCAAGAAAGAGCCTCAGAATTGGGAACAAAAAGCCCAGTAACTCTCTTGGTGAGGGGAGTATACACAGAGCAACAAGAACAAAACAAAACAATTCCACAGTAAATTACCCTGCCACAAGCCTGGCATGGGAGCTTCGATGAACTGTAATGGAATGAAGGGCTGGGTAATGCTGTAGCCACAACCGGGCAAAGTGAGTTGAAGGAGATAGAGCCTTACAGAACCAAGAAGCTACTCACCCTGGGCATGAAGGCTCTGGTCCAGGTGCACATACAGCTGTTTCAGTTACCTATCACTGAGCAACCACCAGCCCAAACCTAGTGGCTTACAACAGCAGCCACTTCCTTACATAAAAAATTGTGTCTGTCAGTTCAGCAATTCTACTCTGCTTGATGTTAACTGGAGTCACTCAATGGCATCTTTGGCAGCTGGCTGGTCTGGAGTGTTCAAGACAGCTTTCTTCACATTTTTGTCACCTTTGTGGGGACAGCTGGGCTCTGCTAGTGGTTGGCCAGAGTGCCATACTCGGCCACTCCAGCAGGCAGTGGCAGGAAATTTGAACTTCTCCTTTTTAGGGGAAGGAGGGTACAGGGTCTCGCTCTGTCGCCTAGGCTGGTGTGCGGTGGCATGATCATAGCTCACTACAACCTTAAAGGTCTCAAGCAATCCTCCTGCCTCAGCCTCTTGAGTAGCTGGGACTACAGGCATGAGCCACCATTCCCGACAATCTTTTCTTTTTTGTAGATATGGACTCTCATTATGTTGACCAGGCTGGTCTGAACTTCTGACCTCAAGTAATCCCCCTGCCTCAGCCTCCCAAAGTGCTAGGATTACAGAGGAGCACCACTGTGCCCAGCCTGAATTTGAACTTTTTTTTTTTTTTTCCTGAGACGGAGTCTTGCTCTGTCACCCAGAGCTGGAGTGCAATGGTGTGATCTCAGCTCGCTGCAACCTACGCCTCTGGGGTTCAAGCAATTCTCCTGCCTCAGCCTCCTGAGTAGCTGGGATTACAGGTGCGCACCACCATGCCCAGCTAATTTTTGTATTTTTAGTAGAGACAGCGTTTTACCATGTTGGCCAGGCTGGTCTTGAACTCCTGACCTCATGATCCGCCTGCCTCGGCCTCCCAAAGTGCTGGGATTACAGGTGTGAGCCACCGTGCCCAGCCTGATTGTGAACTTTTTACGTGGTGATTCAGGCTCCCAGAGAATGCTCCAGGAGACAGGAGGTGGAAGGTGCTATTGAATCCTGTGCTGGAAGCTGGTTTAGCATCACTTCCAACAATTTGTGTCGCTCAAGCAGCCACACAGCCACCCAGATTTAAGGGGTCCCCACCTCCCAATGGGAGAAGTAGCAAAGGATATGTAGCCAACTTTTAAATCTGCAATGAACAGAAGTAGTCCCCTTCCTCCAGCTGATTGCCAGGAGAGTTGGGGCGATTTACCAATGCTGATGCCCATGCTCAAGAGTTCAGCTAGCATCTTGTGAAGGAGGCAGCAAATAGGGCTCTCAATAACACAAACCCATCTGTATTAGGGTACTCCAGGGAAACAGACCCAATAGGAGAAATCAGGGCCAGGCACGGTGGCTCATGCCTGTAATCCTAGCACTTTGGGAGGCCGAGGTGAGAGGATCGCTTGAGCCCAGGAGTTAGAGACCAGCCTGGGCAACATAGTGAGACCTCATCTGTAAAAAAAAAGTTTAAAAATTAGCTGGGCATGGTGATGCGCACCTGTAGTCCTAGCTACTCAGGAGGATGAGGCTGGAGGATTGCTTGAGCCTGGGAAATCAAGGCTGCAATGAGCTAGGATTGTGCCACTGCACTCCAGCCTAGGCAACAGAGTGAGATCTTATCTCAAAAAAAAAAAAAGAAAGAGAGAGAGAAATCAGTAGACGATACGATAGATAGATAAGTAGATAGATAGATTAGATAGATCAATCGATAGATAGATTGATAGATAGAAAGAATGAGGAATTGGCTCACATTATTATGGAGGCTGTAAAGTCCCACAGTCTCCCATCTGCAAACTGAGACCCAGGAAAGCCAGTGATATAATTCCAGTCTATGTCCACAATCTTGTGGACCAGAGGAACCAGGAGAGCTAATAAGACAAATCTCAGTCCAAGGAGAGAAGAAGACTGATATTCCAGTTCCAGCACGCAGGCAGGAAGAAACAGTAGTGAATTTCTCTTTCCTCTTTTCGTTCCGTTCAGGCCCTCAGCAGATTAGATGATGCCCACCACGCTGGCGAAGACAATCTACTGAGTCTACAATGCTAATCTCACCCAGAAACACCCTCAGAGACACACCAAGAAATGTTATTTAATCTGGGCACCCTGTAGTGCAACACACTCAAATTGGCACATAAAATTAACCATCGAATTGTATACCCTAAAAATCACATCATCTAATCCATTTCCATTTTTGCAGCAGATAAAAAATCCATGAGATCAATTCAGGAAGCCATAAAAAGGTGATCAAAAGAAGATGGAGTCAAGGAAGATGTCAAGCAGGAAAGAGCAGAAAGTCCTTTTTTTTTTTTTTTTTAAAGACAGAGTCTCATTTTGTAGCCCAGGCTGGAATGCAGTGGTGCAATCTCAGCTCACCTCCACCTCCCAGCCTCCAGGAAGCTGGGATTACAGGCATGTGCCACCACACCCGGCTAATTTTTGTATTTTTAGTAGAGATGGGGTTTCACCACGTTGGTCAGGCTGGTCTCGAACTCCCAACCTCAGGTGATCCATCCGCCTTGGCCTCCTAAAGTGCTGGGATTATAGGCCTGAGCCACTGCGTCCAGCTACTTCCATCTTTTTTAAAAAATGTTTTTATATAAGTAAAACATACACACAGAGAAGTGCATTAATTTTAAATGTACAGCTCAAAGAACTTTTGCAAACAGCATATGCATGCAACCAGTGCCTAGATTAAGGAAAGGGCATTCCCAGGATGCCAGGGGCCCCCTCCTGTGCCTTCTAGTTACTACCCTCCCCAAAGGACAACCTCTCTCCTGACTACTACCATTTTGCCTGGACTTGAGCTTTATATAAATGGAATCATACAATGTGCTCTTTTGCAGCTGGCTTCTTTCACTCGACTTTATGTCTGCAGATTTGCCTGTTAGCACATGCAGTTACAGGAACATTCATTTTCAGTGCTGAGAAATATTCACTGCATACATATGCCACAGTTTTCCTCCCCTTTCTCCTGCTGAAGGCTATTTGGGTCATTCCCACTTTAGGCAGTGTGGGCTCCAGCGCTTCTCTGCTGGGAGCAGCTCTGCTCCTCCTGTCCCTCAATGAGTGTCACTCACTGAGGACACCACAGAGAGTGTGACTGGGCACCACACAGTGCCCCCAACTCAGGGGCTCCAGGTCCCCTTTGGCTCAAAGACGAAGCAAGACAGAGCTTTCTGTCTGACCCCACAAACCTGTCTGCCATTTCTGCCACCTCCCCAGGACTCAGCCCAGGGACCCCTTTCTCTAATACCCACAAATGTGCACATCGTTTTTATGGCCCCTCTGCCCCACCAGCACAAGGGAACCCCTTTCTGTTGGAAGGTGAGGGGATGGTTGCTCTTAGTCTCCATTTCTCCTAAATACCTGGCCTATGTCATAAATCCTTTCGGTTCCCATGAGGTCTCATGTTTGAAATTTAGGAGGCAGAAGATGCTGCTTGGCTCTGCTTTCTGCTGACCGCCCACCCTCCTACCCCGACTGCTAGAAGGGCTGGGGAGTGGGAGGGGAGGAGGGAGAGATACAGATGAAATAAATCAAAAGTTTGTTTTTTTTTTTTTTTCTAGAGATGAGGTCTCGCTCTGTCACCCAGGTTGGAGTACAGTGGCAAAATCGCAGCTCACTGCAGCCTGGAACCCCTGCGCTCAAGTGATCCTCCTGCCTCAGCCTCCCAAGTACCTAAGATTACATGCGTGAGCCACTGCACCTGGCCAGAGAATATTTCAAAATGTTAGCCCTCCACATTTACAATGGAAAGGATTTGGAGCAACCCACTTCTGCCATCTCTCTTGGACAATGGACACTGATGGTCAGGGATGCCCTTACTTGTTCCCAGCGGGCTTCTCATACTCTAACAAACACACAGACAGGCTTCCAGCTCCGCCGTGTCTCAGTCTGTGTCATTGGTTTGTCTGGGGCTCCAAATGTCCCGCTTCTTCTGGGCATCCATTATCTTCCCTGGAATAGAGTACAAAGGCCCCCTCAGCTCGGTGGTCTTCCCTCAGAGCCTGGAAGCCCCTTCATTAGGGTGGCTGGATACTTTCTTGAGATATTAACATGTGGTTTTTTGTTCTTCCTGTTTTGTCACTGTTCCTACCCCATTCCAGGAAGCGTTTGCACATCCTGGCCCCAGAGGATTTTGCGTAGCCTCACCGAGAGAAGAAGTTGGAAAGAAAAAAAAAAGAAGTTGGCAAGGCATCCAGAGGAGACACCCCCAGCACCTGGGTTCTCTGCTGGAGAGAGGTGAGCACACTGGAGTGAAGGAGGCAAAAGCTGCTCAAGGGAGTGGGAGGGGAGATTCCCAGATGCTGCGGAAGGGATGTGGTTTAGGGGTCCTTGGAGTAGTGAGGAGAAGCCCTGCTCCCACATAGAACCCCACACACACAACAGTGGGGATGGGGGGAGATCAGGGATTCCAAAGGAAACTAGCTAAGAACCTTGGCCTTGCTAAGCACAAAGAAAGACCCCCATTCCTATCAGCTGTGTCTGAAGGTCAGAGGCCCAGACTCTGAATGTTCTAGGCTGGGTCAGACCCCTGGGATAGTCACCAGACCCCATAGGAGAAGAGATAGGGGAGTCCCTAATAAAACTTCAATTACATTTCCTGCCTGCTTGGTCAGTGGATACTAAACGCAGATGACTTAGAAAACAAAAGAATTGTGAGATGCTGTGGCGTCAACTCAATGCCATCATTAGCATCTTCCTCTTCAGAGTCCTGTATCCCAGCGACGGAGCTCAAGGTTCAGACTAAAGGCTCCCTACCCCTGGCGAGGAGGTCTTTATAGTGGAGGTGAAAGTTTACACACTACACTCTGAGAATTTTTTTAAAGTAGCCTCTATTTTGTATGTCTTCTCATCCTGTTAGAATAAGTAGCTGGTCAGGGATGAGCAGGGCAGGAGAGAGCTCCCCAGACACACACCCACAGGAATGTCAGGCAAATATCAGGAGAGGGTCATGCGGTTGTTGATGGGCTCTCTAAAATAATTGGCCACAGCTGGCACCAGAGAAAGGCAGTCTCCCAATAGAAACACCTGAAACCGGTGCTCAGCAGTTTCCCAATAAGATCCCAGTAAGTGACCAAAGAGGCAAGAATTGAGGTTGCTGCAGACCCCTATGGATTTGCTGCCGCTAACAATCCCTACTACTGCTGGGGAGGAGGTTTTAATAGTATCTATTAATTAAAGATATCCCAGTCTCTTTTCTATCCTCCCTCCCCAAATACTGCTCTGTCCACCTCATGAGATTGTCCTGGGGCTTTCGAGACCCAGGCAATGGGAAGAGAAGGCCGTGGAGGTGGACTGAGAATGCTGGGTGTCTAGATTAACTATGCTGCCCTGCGGAAGGCACCTCCAGTAGGATGCACAGCTGTGGCTATCAGAAAATTCCCCTTCCTTCTCTTGCAGGTGCCCTAGAGAACATGGATAGGGCTGCAGGTGGTTAATGGTTCGAAGACTACTCAGTGAAGATGCTGCCTGGGGGAGCAGAGTGTGGCCACATCTAAGGAAAGAGGGTACAGGTGAGCAGGAGAGGAGGTGACGGAGAAGGGAGCAGGTGGGGGTTGCAGAGGGGCTGAGGAGGGTCAGGCAGAGCCAGGGGACCAATCCAGCTCCTTGGAAGGTAGCTCAGTTGACTCCTTACCATGTGGCGTTTGTAAAAGGTGGACAGTAGAGGCCTGGGGCCAGAGAGAGGCTGGACCAGACTTCCACTGTAAAGATCTCCTTGCCAAGGTCCGGGTAGGGTGTCATTAAGTCTGAATCTTGATACCCATCGCCGGGATACAAGACTCTGGAAGAGGAAGATGCTAAATGACTGCATTTGGGGAGGGAAAGACACGCTCATTTCTCCCTAGCCCCAAGTTGCCCTGTGTTGCTGCCACACTATGTAACTACAGTCATAAACTATATTTGAAGCATGATGGAACCTGAACCATGGCAGTAGCTTAAGTTGACTACATTAACAGGGAAAGTTGAGTCATGATTCTATACTGTATATAAAAATTAAGTCAGACGTGCGCACTCACATGCACACAAATATTCTGGAAAGCACAGAGATCCACAGCCCCAAGATGGGGAAAGGGCTCCCCCTGGTGGGATTGCCAGAGGTTCCCCCATGGAACTGCGAGCCCCAGACCAAGCCAAAGCCCAGGCAAAACAATCTGCTATGTCATGCAGGATTGGAAGACTTTCATTTGCTTCAGGGCCAATTTATGACTCCTGGTATTCTCTGTCCTGAAATGACACCCAGTTCCAGGAAGAACTGGATTCTAGGACCAACTCGTACAGGCGCCCCGGGAGACAGTCTGGGCATGCAGGTCAGCCGATGTGTGCCGGAGAAGACTGTCCACATTTGCTCCTCAGTCCCACTGGGCCTGATCACGGGCCACCCCCCATAGCAAAGGGGAGCCAGGGCCCCTGGGCGAGGGTAGATGCTGCCTCTCATGCCCCTGAATTAGCCAAGAAGCGCTCCAGCAGGAAGCCTTGTTCTGCTTATATTGCAAAGGAGGCACCACTTCCTATGCAGTCCCCTGCCCAGAGCACCTTGCCCGTGCTGCCGAGAAATGTCCTGCTGCAGCAGGAGAGGGGGATCGAGCTACAGCCAAGAGTGTGTCCTGCCTCCACCTGTTGACCCAGGTCAGAATGGTGTGGAACACTGGACAGTTTACTCACTGGGTTCTAAAAACACAGCAACACAATGCTCTGGGTGCCTCCTGGCTGTGATGTGCACCGTTGTTTTCTGGGGAGATCCCATCACACATGAAACTTCAGATGTTCATCCAGGGATCATGTCAAGCTTCCATTGTTTGCTCTCATATGCTCCCTGGAGCTGGATTCCACCCTGGCTGAAGACCTCTGATGAAGGGCTGGCATGGAGCAGAAACTCCCTTAAGCAGAAACCCCCTTTCCCCCTTGCCACCCACCCCCCACCAGCACCCCATCCTAGGGGTGCCACCTCAGGGCTCCTCTCATGGCAGCACTACTTCCTCAATTCTCAACTTCAGGTTACTGCTACAGAGCTTCGCACCTGATCCAGCCTTGAGAAAGTGATTAGAATGTGACTGGAAAAAATTGTTAGTGATCCCCAAATATGTAGTATAAAGCTATAGTAAATGCTTCTAAAAAATAGACACGAGTGAAACAGGCTAGCCCAGGGGCTTTCAATACAGAGCAATGATAGATATAATATTAGAGAAAATTAAAAAGCAGTGCTCCACAAAGGGAGAATATCCCCAAAGATATTCCCAGAAACTGAATATAAGTGCAAAAGATGAACAGGGCTACAGCTGTGGCCTGTTGGGTTCTGACTCCGGGTACAGTCAAAGGCAGCTGGGAAGTCAAGTCCTGTTGAGTACTGAGTGATGAGATAGAATTAAATTGCCCACTGAGGTGGGGGACCAGTGTCATGGTCACTGTGAAAATATTAGGGACTCAGATTCCCCTCTTGCCCACACTTCCACCCTCTTCAAGAAGACTGAAATAGCTAGCTACTAACTTCGCCTGGGACTGTGGCCTAGGGAGGCCCGTGGTTACCAAACGGCACCACACCTGGGCTTAACTGAGCCACCCACAGCCATGGGGCTGGATGTGAGTCATCCCAGGGGTTATCCCAGGGCAGGAGCCCCAACTGCCATATAAGACCTAGTCCTGAACACCCGCCCCTGGGAAGGGCAACTGCACAGCCGCTAGGCAGGGAGGAGTGAGGAATAAGAGAAGGGAGATAGAGAAAACCTGGAAATGAACGTGGAAGCTGAAATTCCAAAACACACAAAAACTGATACTGAGAAAGGCAGCCAGCAACATCAACACTTGATGCATGCCAGGTGAAGTGAAAAGAATATAATCATTGGAGTCTTCAGTATCCTCAAGGAGGCAGGTAAACATATAATGTTCACTTAAAAATCAAGCCACTATGAGATTAAAACCAGGCAGAAACGTGCTGTCATATAACAATGGAACAGAAAAATATTATGCAATAAATGGTTCAGGAGAAATAATTATTAATATTTGGGAAAATACATATAGTAGATGAAAATCCTCACTTCTAACATACCCTGAGCAAATCTAAATATTTTTTAATCTCTGAAAGGGTAGGATGTTCTAAATTAGCTGAAAGAAGCCAGGTGTGTTGGTGTTGTAATCCCAGCTACTTGAGAGGCTGAGGCAGGAAGATCACTTGTGCCCAGAAATTCGAGACCCGCCTGAGAAACATAGCAAGATTCCCAATCTCTTAAAGAAAAATAAAATAAGATTTTAAGATAAATATCATACGAGAAATATGAAAGTAATAAGTAAAATATGGGAAAAAAGTAAAAAAACAAATTAACTGAAACAATAGGCCAACAAAAGAAAGGAATATATGCATAGATTTCACCACAAAAAGTTTTTAAATTTTTTTTCTTTTGAGACAAAGTCTCGCTCTGTCACCCAGGCTGGAGCGCAATGGCACGATCTTGGCTCACTGCAAACTCCACCTCCCAGATTCAAGCGATTCTCCTGTCTCAGCCTCTTGAGTACCTGAGTACCTGGAACTACAGGCACAGGCCACAATGTCCAGCTGATTTTTTGTATTTTTAGTAGAGACAGGGTTTCACTATGTTGGCCAGGCTGGTCTTGAACTCCTGACCTCAAGTGATCCACCCTCCTCGGCCTCCCAAAGTGCTGGGATTACAGGTGTGAGCCACTGCGCCTGGCTAATTTTTATATTTAATAGAAAAAAATGGAACGCAAATAAATAAGGAAAATGTTGGCAACAGGTTCTGAATCCAGCCTTTCTGGGTATGACTTTGGGCAAGCTACTTGACCTCTCCAGGCTTCTATTTCCTCCATCATATGAGACTAATTATTGTACCATGAGGCAGGATTAACTGAATTACTCCATTTAAAGCTCTTAGAACAGTAACTAGCACCTAGAAAATACCGCACAGCTATTTGTATTTTATATTGTACTGTATGAGAAATTCAGACACAGACAATTTATAACAGAAACACCATAACTAATTAACAATTGTCAATGAACAATTCAACTTCATTAATAATGAAAAAAAATCTAATTTTTTTTTGCCTTTCTAGTTGATAGACTGTTAAAATAACAATAGAGTATTCCTGCCCTAACCCTGAGGTCCTGTTCCTAAATGCCTCCTTGGATGAAAACATTGTGATTAAGAAACTCAGGACTTTATGAAAAATTAGGGATGGGGATACTAAAATCTTTAGAAAACCCATGTTTTTTAAAACTTTTGTGTTTTTTATGTTTTAAAACTATTTCCAGCCTGGCACGGTGGCTCACGCCTCTAATCCCAGCACTCTGGGAGGCCAAGGCAGGCAGATCACTTGAGGTAAGGAGTTCGAGACCAGCCTGGCCAACATGGCAAAACCCCGTCTCTACTAAAAATACAAAAATTAGCCAGGCATGGTGGCGGGCACCTGTAATCCCAGCTACTTGGGAGGCTGAGGCAGGAGAATCACTTGAACCTGGGAGGCAGAGGTTGCAGTGAGCAAAGATGGCACCATTGCACTCCGGCCTGGGTGACAAAGCGAGACTCTGTCTCAAAAAAAAAAAAGCTATTCCCTATTTTTACTAAAATACACTCATAAAGAGAGTATCAATTTTATAAAACTTAGATTGTAACTGCTTACTGAACAATTACTTCCATTAATCTTTCCTTACTGGAGCGTAGCCTTCTAAAACCTCTCCCCTGCGGTTTCAGTGAGATGTCTGCAAATCAGTTAAGTGGGTCTATAAGGAAGAACTGTGGTATTTGTTTGCATATGGTTCCTCATCCAAACACTGAGCCTTTTCAGTTATCAGTGGTTGTATGTAATGTGCAATTATAAAACAGAGAAAGAGAAAGTGGTCCAAGCAGAACGTGCTATGGAAGGTTGCACCAGGAAGAGATGCTTGTGCACTGTCTGGAATGAGCCAGTGGTCCCAGCCCAGGGATTCTGGCTCACTGGATCTGGGGATGGGCCAGGCATGTCCCGCTTGGAAGGCTCTGCAGGTAGTTCTAATGTGCACCGTGTCATGAACCTGCGGAAGAGGGTTGGATCAGGGAAGGGAGACTTGACCTCTCAGCTTTAACATAAATGAGGGTTTCCATTTTCTGGGTTTTAATCTCCTCCTTTCACTGTAAAATGGAAGAGTTGGACTAAAGTGGAATCCTCGTTCTATGACAAGGCAGCACAATATGCGAGAAAGCACACAGGCCTTAGGGTCAGACCACTGGAGCTGGTGTTCTCTCCAGAGTCATTCTTCCTCTCCTTCACCCTTATATCCACCCTTCCTACCCTGAAATCCATCTCCCATCTGTCCCCACTCAGTCCATTAACCACTATCTTTTTTTTTTTTTTTTTTTTGAGACGGAGTCTCGCACTGTCACCCAGCCTGGAGTGTAATGGCGCCATCTTGGCTCACTGCAACCTCTGCTTCCCGGGTTCAAGTGATTCTCCTGCCTCAGCCTCCCAAGTAGCTGGGATTACAGGCATCTACCACCACGCCCGGCTAATTTGTGTTTTTTGTTTTTTTTTTTAATCAAGCAATCCCCTGAAACTGAATAGGCTCAGAGAGACTCCACCACTAATTCAGATGTTCATCACCTCTCACTGGAGCAATTTCCATAGCTTCCCAACTATTTTTCCTGACACCAGTTTTTGTTTTCTTTTTCTTTTTTGAGACAGGATCTTGCTCTGTTGCCCAGGCTGGTATGCAGTGGCATGATTATGGGTCACTGCAGCTTCCATCTCCTGGGCTTGAGTGATCCTCCCACCTCAGCCTCCTGAGTAGTTGGGACTACAGGCATGCACCATCACATCCGGCTAATTGTTTAAAACTTTTGTAGAGATGAGGTCTCACTATGTTGCCTAGGCTGGTCTCAAACTCCTGGCTCAAGCAATTCTCGCATATTGGCCTCCCAAAGTGCTGGGATAACAGATGTGAGCCACCACACCCAACCCCTGATACCAGTTTGGATCCTCTCTAACCCACCCTCTGCACCGCCTTCTGGTATGCATCTTCCACTGCTGCTGGAACCTCTGGCTGATCACAGGAGGGTACGTTTTCTCCACCTCATATGCCAGTCATTTTATTAGATCATCAAAATCCTGGCAGTCACCAGTGAGCGATTTACATTTTTGCAACATGGTTCCCATTATTCCACTGTCTCTTTCTTTCTTTAGTAAACATTCAATGTTTCTTTGTATAAGAAATGGGCTGGGATGGCTGGGCGGGGTGGCTCACACCACTGCACTCCAGCCCGGGCAACAGAGCAAGACTCCATCTCCAAAAAAAAAGAAGGAGAAAGAGGAGAAGAAGAAGAAGAGGAAGAGGAAGAAGAAGAAGAAGGAGAAGGAGAAGGAGAAGGAGAAGAAGAAGGAGAAGCAAAAGAAGAAGAAGAAGAAATGGGCTGGGATGTTATCAAGAAGCTTTGTCATTTTGGCTTATTCTTTTTTTTTTTTTTTTTTTTGAGATGGAGTACTGCTCTGTCGCTCGGGCTGGAGTGCAGTGGTGCCATCTCGGCTCACTGCAACCTCTGCCTCCTGGGTTCAAGCGATTCTCCGCCTCAGCCTCCCAAGTAGCTGGGATTACAGGCACCCGCCACCAGGCCCAGCTAATTTTTGTATTTTTAGTAGAGACGGGGTTTCACCATGTTGACCAGGCTGGTCTTGAACTCCTGATCTCATGAACTGCCTGCCTTGGCCTCTCAAAGTGCTGTGATTACAGGCATGAACCACTACGCCCGGCCTATTTTGGTTTATTCTTTGCAGTCAATAAACTTTTAAAGGGCTTCTGCCTTCACCAGGAGCTGCATCCCACTTCACACATCTGGGCACTGAGTGTTCCCTGGGGCCACAATCAAAGAGCCTCTCATGGCATTCCCATCTTGCCCCTGTGGGACTAAAAACCAAAATTAGGAAGCTTTTTGAAAGTTGGAACTCTGCCTTATTTACTTTTTCTCCCCAGCCCCTATACGGTGCCTGGAATGCTTGTTGAATAAACAAATCTATCCACCTAGAACAAATATTAGAAATAGACCTTTAAAATCTCCCAGAGTCAAAAATATGTAGAAGCACAAAACAAGCACTGAATGTTTTTACTTTCTCAGTTCTCTTCTTGTCATAACCCAAACCCCACAAGTTCCAAAGCATATTCAAAAGTAACCGAAAGGGACAAGCTAATCCTTAGGGGCCAATGCCACTCATCCTCAGATTCCACAGGACGGTCAGCACTTCTCCTGACAAAATATGATGCGTATTTTAGCCCAACAGTGCTAATATTAGCGACAATCCCTCATCACCTCTTCATCCACTCTGAGATTCAACGGCTCAACAGTAAGAAGTTTACCTCAAAGGAAGGTGTGTGCTAGAGGCAGGTAGAGACACACTCATTTCTAACTCTTAGAACAGACAATTCTAAATGCCAGTTGACGATTTTGATGCGGTTTTCTGGCCATCAGGTACAGACAAATTCCTTTTTGAACCTTAAAATTCCAAAGATGGGTCTCTCCTGCCTGTGTATAAAAAGCCAGCTAGGAGCAAGAATTAGAAATGAGCTTTCTCAGGGGCATTTTCACCATTAATTATCTAGAGGTTTTTCTGTTTTTTCAGAGTAGTAGCCATCCTCTTTTTTTATCTTAATGAGCCCAGTTATGCCATCTGGTGGCCAAAATAAATTGAAAACATGCAACTATGCTGTCAGAAAGTGTGAACGTGTCCTTTTTAGAGTTATTCCCTTTCACCCCTTAGTTTTCTCCCCATTTTCTGTGAACATCTATCACTGTCTACATAAGGAGTACCAGGGCATTGATCTCGATGGTGCCTGTTTCCCTACATGGAAAGATAAGGAAGTTTGGTCTTGGTATAAGTGAAACTGGTTAAGATCAAAAGAAAAAGAAGGACAAGTTAGGCACAGGACCCTTGCCCATGTCCAAAGGAACAGAATAATGTTTCCAGATGAGAGAGCAGGAGCAGAAGCCAGTGCCCCCAGCTTCTCAGTAAGCAACATGGCATTTGACTAGGAAACAGCAGAACGGCCATTGCTAAGTGGGCATCACCATAACACCTGAAAAAAATAATAATAACAGCAAGAGTAGCTGCTCCAAATGTGTTCAAACCTCCTGGTCTGAATGGATTACATTCCCAAGTACCAAAATAAAAATTAGCTGAGAGTATCTCCAAGTCACTATCAATGATCTCTGAGAAATCACAAAGAGGCAGAAAGGTATTGGAAGTTGGAGATTGTGTGGCTCTGATTCCCAAAGATGGAAAAAAGATGAATGTTGAAAAGTACAGATCAGGCCAGGTGTGGGGGCTCACGCCTGTATTCCTAGCACTTTGGGAGGCTGAGGCAGGTGGATCACTTGAGTTCAGGAGTTCGAGACAAGTGCAAAACCCCATCTCTACAAAAAATACAAAAATTAGCTGGGCACGGTGGCTCACGCCTGTAATCCCAACACTTTGGGAGGCCGTGGCAGGCAGATCACCTGAGGTCAGCAGTTCGAGACCAGCCTGACCAACATGGAGAAACCCCGTCTCTACTAAAAATACAAAATTAGCCAGGCGTGGTGGCGCATGCCTGTAATCCCAGCTACTCGGGAGGCTGAGGCAGGAGAATTGCTTGAACCCAGGAGGTGGAGGTTGCAGTGAGCCGAGATCGTGCCATTACACTGCAGCCTGGGCAACAAGAGCAAAACTCCATCTCAAGAAAAAAAAAAAATTAGCCAGGTGTGATGGTGCACACCTGTAGTCCCAGCTACTTGGGGGACTGAGGCACGAGGATCACTTGAGCCCAGGAAGTCAAGGCTTGCAGTGAGCCAAGATCAGGCCACTGTACTCCAGCCTGGGTGACAAATCGAGACTCTGTCTCAAAAATAAAAAAGAAAAGAAAACTACAGATAAGTGGCCTTGGCAATGACTGTTGGCAAAAACCCTCAAATGAGATACAGAAAGATGTTTTGTAAAGTGTTTTGTGAGCCCTGAGAAGAGCTGAGTATAGTCACCAAGGGCCCCTGGGGGCTCCACAAGGGCAGGTCATGGCAGGCTGTCCTCACTCCGTGCTCTCATATCCGGGTTGCTAGACAGATGGAGCCAGGGAGCGTGACAGACCAGGGTTCTGCCTTTGATTAAGGCATTTCCTGGCATTCCAAAGTATATACTTCTGAAATAAATGGATAAATATGGAATAGGTAATGGTACAGTTAGGATAAATTGGAACTAATTAAATTATAGTATCTTAAGTTGCTAGAGGGTTCTCACTTCAATCCTGCTCTGTCCGATACTTTTTTTTTTTGAGATGGAGTTTTGCTCTTGTTGCCCAGGCTGGAGTGCAATGGAATGTTCTCGGCTCACTGCAACCTCCGCCTCCCAGGTTCAAGTGATTCTCCTGCCTCAGCCTCCCGAGCAGCTGGGATTACAGGCATGTGCCACCACGCCTGGCTAATTTTGTATTTTTAGTAGAGATAGGGTTTCTCCATGTTGGTCAGGCTGGTCTCGAACTCCCGACCTCAGGTGATCCCCCCCCTTGGCCTCCCAAAGTGCCGGGACTACAGGTGTGAGCCACCGAGCCCGGCCTTTCCAATACTTTTATCATATCTTGCACATCATATAGAGGCCACGTTTAGCATGTATATGAATGACATAGTTTGAAGAAATAGCAAGCCCATTGAATTCGAGAATCGGTGCACAAAATCCATCTTGACAGTGCACATAGAATTTTTTTTTTTTTTTTTTTGAGACAAGGTCTCACTCTGTCACCCAGGCTGGAATGCAGTGGCAAAATCATAGCTCACTGCAGCCTTGAACCCCTAAGCTCAAGTGATCCTTTCACCTTAGCCTCCCAATAGCTAGGACTATAAGCGTGTCACCACACCCCACTAATTTTTTAACACCTCCTTCCCATCCCCCGACTCCTGCTCTCAAACTCTTCAAAAGACTTGTTCCCATGATTCTGTTGGAGACCATGTTCTCTGGAAACAGATACTGAGATAAAGTTGGGATGCAAGATGTTAATTAGGAATTAACACCTGTGAATAAGGGCGAGGAAGCAGGAGTGGGCAGAAAGAGAAGTTAAACTGAGCTGCAGGCCCAACCACACCTCTCATAACTCTGCAGAGAGCTTGGGGCAGTATTGTCTATCAAAGCAAAGCAAGTTGAACTGAAAGAGCCAGGCATTTATATCCAGCCCTGCTTAGTCACCACATGGAGCTGCCAGGAGAAAGGCTGTGACCAGGAAGAGGGGCCAGGCAGCTCTTTGCAGCCAGGGGACCCTGAAGGAGCTGATGGCTGGAGGCTGTCTGCTGACTGCTCTCCCATAGCTGGGCAACAAGTCCTTCCTTGGGGGAGATCTGAGCAGCACATCTCCATGTCCACTACGCTCTCCTTACTTCCATTCCCCTCTGGCACCACTGAAATCCACCTTCCATCTTCGCTTTTACTCCACTCACCCCATCCCTTTGCTCCACGCCAAATCCAGTGGGCCCTTCTTGGTTCTTACTTTACAGCTGACCTCTCTCTCATTTGCTGAAGTTATCGATTTCTACAGTAACTTCTCCTCTCTCTCCTTGACCTCTCTACCCACACTTTCCCGGCCTGTTCAGGGGTCCTGTCCTCCATGCACTACCCAAGCGCTGGGACTCCATTGTGAATCCATCCTCCTCTTCCTCTGTACTCTCCCAGGCGATCCCACCCACTATCAGGGTTTTAATTTCTGTTTATATGGCAATGACTTTGAACTGTACTCTCCAGCTATCCTCTCTGCTAGGCTTCCGATTCCCATATCTAATTGGCTGCTGGCTATCTCCATGCTAAGGGCTGTCAGAACTGTGACATTCCACTTCTCTTTTCCCACTGTGTTCCCACCCTAATTCTTCCAGTGCAAGAAACCAGGGACCCTTTGAACCCGCTCTGTCAAGTTTCTTTTCTCGGCAGCAACCCGTGCTGGGTCCAGTTTGGGCATGGGTGTGGAAGCACTCCGAACAGTATCAAGGACTCTGCATATGGAGATTTGCATCACTGACATACAAATAGCTGATGCTGGTGCTGAAACCAAAAGAATATTCGTCACTGATCACACCCACTACTTGCCCAACCAGATGTGAACCTCTGACTCAGTGGGTCCACAGGAAAGAGTTACTCAGCACTTCCTAGCTATAGGTGATGAGAGATGGTATTCGTTTATTTTACAGCTTGAAGAATCTGTAAAGAAAATCTGAAGAAAAGAGTTATCTGGGCTGGGCACGGTGGCTCACGCCTGTAATCCCAGTACTTTGGGAGGCCAAGGCAGGCGGATCATGAGGTCAGGAGATCAAGACCAGCCTGGCCAACAGGGTGAAACCCCGTCTCTATTAAAACACAAAAATTTAGCCGGGCGTGGTGGCGCATGTCTGTAGTCCCAGCTACTCGGGAGGCTGAGGCAGGAGAATCGCTTGAACCCGGGGGACGGAGGTTGCAGTGAGCCGAGATTGCGCCACTGCACTCCAGCCTAGCGACAGAGCGAGACTCCATCTCAAAACAACAACAACAAAAAAGAGTTCTCTGAGCAGGTAGCTTTTAGCCACACCTTTTATTTCCAGGCCTATACCTGTGTGGTAAAGGCTTAAATAGGAGGTATTTCTCAAGGAAAATTATCTCCAGTTTATTTAAATATACCATGCTTCGTGTATATATGTCCTCTCCTTCCAAACTGGAATTTCCAGCTAAATTCAAGGAATAATTATCAAGTAAATACAACATGACAAGAACAAGGCTAAGTACAGGACAGTTCCTGCCTTAAGGAATCTAAAGAATGGTGAAAGGATAAGTCTAATGGAAGCGCATTCCAGTTTGCTGATGAGCACAAAAGCCATAGCAGCTAAGTGCCATGGGTTCCAGAGAAGGGAAGTGTCTCCATCCTGGCTTCATAAAGGCTTCTGAGATGGGCCTAAAGGATAGATCAGATTTCAGGAAGTAAGCACAAGACAGGAATAAGCAAGAAATAATGATGACACACAAGGAATGGAGAGGAAAGAATGCCATTAGAAGAATATCTTCAGAGAATTGCATAATAAACAGAGAGTAATGGTAAGGAAATTTCTTATAGCTAAGGCCAAATATCGAGACGACAGAAATACTCTGGGAGGCTAGAGCCAGGCAACGTCATGGGGGAAAGATTGGTTTTTTGTTTGGTTGTTTTTTTTTTTTTTTTGGTTAGGTTTTTTTTTTTGGAGACGGAGTCTCCCTCTGTCACCCAGGCTGGAGGGTAGTGGCGCAATCTCAGCTCACTGCAACCTCCACCTTCCAGGTTCAAGCGATTCTCCTGCCTCAGCCTCCCGAGTAGCTTGGATTACAGGCACCCACCACCTCGCCCAGCTGATTTTTGTATTTTTAGTAGAGACGGGGTTTCACCATGTTGGCCAGTCTGGTCTCGAACTCCTGACCTCAGGTGATCCACTCACCTTGGCCTCCCAAAGTGCTGGGATTATAGGTGTGAGCCACGCACCCAGCCAGATTGTTAAAATAATATTATTACAAGGAGATGGGTAGAAAAGGCCAAGTCACTGCCCCATTAACTTTTCCTAGGCCCCAGTTCAGACCCAAACTCTTTTTAGACTTCCCTTTTCTACCATCATGGGCAGCACGGGTGTTGTGGCTCCGAGACTCCTCTTCTATCCAGCTCCCTGAAAAGGACAATGCCCACTAAAGGCTTGCTGGGAGTTGATCCGTCACTTCTGGTTTGGTAGAATGTTTCCCTAAGGATTTCTTGAGCCCAGGAATTCAAGACCAGCCTGAGAAATATGGAAAAAAACCCGTCTCTACAAGAAATGCGAAAATGAATGGGGTGTGGTGGTGTGCACCTGTAGTCCCTAAGGGCTGTCAGAACTTAGGAGGCTAAGACAGGAGGATTGCTTGAGCACAGGAAGTCGAGGCTGCAGTGAGCCATGATCACACCACTGTACTCCAGCCTGGGCAACAGAGCAAGACCCTGTCTCAAAAAAAAAGTTTCCCTAATGTTGCCCACATGGGTAACTCCCTCCCACCTATCCCAGTTGTAATTAAATGAGAACACTCTAGTCCTTGTGCTTAAATGAAGGAAGTGAAAATTTGTGAGGACGAGAATGTTCTCGGCCGGGTGACCTCCCAAAGTGAGCTTGGCAGCAAATCTTCCCATTTGCCTTGGGAAAGCCCTAAAAAAACCAGAGTATGGGATACTGATAGTGGTTATAATTGCTAACGAGGTTAGGGTTTTAACACATGACGCATGCTAAGTAGTCAAAATTCCCCATTTTACAGAAAGAGAAACTGAAGCTCAAAGATGCTATGTGCAATCCCCGTACATGGAGACACAGGCTGAGTCTAGCTTCTCAAGGCCTTGGCAGGGCCTGAGGGAGTGGGTAACATGGGTATGGCTTGTATACATTTATGAATTTTGTATCTGGGAAGCAATATGGAGAAATAGCCTGTAAGGAAGGAAAAGATGAGACACTATTTACTGCAGCTCCAAACAAAACTACACAGAGGCCAGGCACAGTGGCTTATGTCTGTAATCCCAGCATTTTGGGAGGCCAAGGTGGGTGGATCACCTGAAGTCAGGAGTTCAAGATCAGCCTGGCCAACATGGTGAAACCCCCATCTCTCCTAAAAATACAAAAATTAGCCAGGTGTGGTGGCACACGCCTGTAATCCCAGCTACTCGGGAAGCTGAGGCAGAAGAATCACTTGAACCTGAGAGGCAGAGGTTGCAGTGAGCTAAGATCACGCCACACTGCATTCCAGCCTGGCAACAGAGTGAGACTCTGTCTAAAAAAAAAAAAAGCCCAGTTGCGGTGGCTCATCCCTGTAATTACAGCACTTTGGGAGGCCGAGGGGGGTGGATCACCTGAGGGCAGGAGTTCAAGACCAGCCTAGCCAACATGGTGAAACCCCCATCTCTACTAAAAATATAAACAATTAGCCGGGCATGGTGGTGGGCCCCTATAATCCCAGCTACTCAGGTGGCTGAGGCAGGAGAATCGCTTGAACCTGGATGGGGGCTGGGTGGGGGATAGAGGTTGCAGTGAACCAAGGTCGCGCCATCGCACTCCAGCCTGGGCAAGAAGAGTGAAACTCCGTCTCAACACATAAATAAATAAATAAAGATTGTGTTTGGTTATTGAGTAACAAAAACTCAATACAATGGCCTAACTTCATAGGTGTTTACTTTTCCCAGTTATCAAGAAGACTGGAGCAGGCAGTCCAGGGCTGATACAGCTGCTCCAATCACCAGCGATGCAATCTCCTGCTAGATGTCTTCACATGTACCTTTCTATGTCACATGTGCAAGATGGCTGCTCTGCCTTCAGACATCACATCTACATTCCAGGCAGAGAGGAGAAGGAAAGAGCAAAAGATGTGTTCTGAACAAATCCATCTTAAAAACAAACAAACAAGGGGAGGGGTGACAGGAGAAAATTTTTACAAAGAAGAAAAACAAACAAAAGCAGGAAAGTCGTTGTTTCCCTGAAAGCCCCACCAAGCCGACTTCTACTGATGACTCGTTATCCAAACAGTCATGTGGCCACCCCTGGATTCAAGGGAGTCTGGGGAGGTGAGTGCTTCAAAGAGGCACATGGATGCCACAGACAAAATCAAGTTTCCATGGTTGAAGGAGAAGAGGACGATGGAGTTTGGGGAGGCAGCAGGCTACGTCTGCCACAGAAGATATCAAGATACGGAGCCACACAAGAAGTTGGGGGAGGCTGCCAAGAAAGGCCACTGGGTACAGGTGAGGAGCAGGTGACGCTGGAGTCACTCCATCTGAGGAGCCTGCACCTGCAGTGCTTTCTGCTCCTGTTCCTGTGGGTGTAGGCACAAGGCTGATGCTGAGAGAGTGAGTTGTTTCTGTTGGGGTTCAGAACACAATACCCCAAAGTATGGCGCTGAGTACTTAACTAAAGGACATTGGAAGGCCTCAGAAGCAGCCTCAGATCCAAGGTCCCTCTGACCTGCTCCTGCCCTCCTGTCTCTGTCGTCCCTCGTTCTCCCCTGAAGTGAGTCATAGAAACCAGAATCTTCTTCCCCAAGGCAGGTCCTAGAAACTAGAACCCTTTTTCCCCGAAGCAAAAGCCATAAAAACTGGAATTATTACTCTAAACTCTCCCTGACTTTTTGTCCAGAAGATGGCCATAAAGAAATTCTCAGCTAGGTGTGGTGGCTCGTATCTGTAATCCCAGCACTTTAAGAGGCCAAGGTGGGAGGATCACTTGAGGCCAGGAGTTTGAGATCGGCCTGGGCAACATAGTAATACCCCCATCTCTACAAAACTTTTTTTTTTTAAACTTAGCTAAGCGTGGTGATACACCTGTAGTCTCAGCTACTTAGGAGGCTGAAATGGGAGGGACCCCGTTCTGGCTGTGACTGCTTTATCACAGGGAGTGCCTATCTGTGGGCTGCTTTCTACACATCAAAGCATTTTCAGAAAGGGCCAACATCAGCCTCGGAAAAAAGAAGCAAGAGCCACAGAGAGTCTCCATCTTCCCCTTATCTGTGATGTGAGAGTGCACATGCCCGTGTGCACATACACACACAACACACACACACCTCCACATACACACACACACCACACATACACACCCCACAGGCACACAGGGTCAAGAGCCTGCTGGGCAGAGCTTAAGCCACTGAATGTTTCAGTAGGAATCATGATATCTAAAAATAGGACAGCTGATAAGTTAAGGGGGTTCTTACTACTCACAGTTCCTGGAATTATATGCAATTGCATCTTGGAAACTCAACAAATAAACAGTTAGTATGGAATTAAGGAATCAAAGTTTGGTGAAGTTCAAAGAAGCTGATGTTACTCACAAGAGTAAATAGAGATGGCCGGGCGCGGTGGCTCACGCTTGTAATCCCAGCACTTTGGGAGGCCGAGGGGGGCGGATCACGAGGTCAGGAGATCGAGACCACGGTGAAACCCTGTCTCTACTAAAAATACAAAAAATTAGCCGGGCGTGGTGACGGGCGCCTGTAGTCCCAGCTACTCGGAGAGGCTGAGGCAGGAGAATGGCGTGAACCCGGGAGGCAGAGCTTGCAGTGAGCTGAGATTGCGCCACTGCACTCCAGCCTGGGTGACAGAGCGAGACTCTGTCTCAAAAAAAAGAGTAAATAGAGAGGAGGCCGGGCCTGGTGGCTTCACGCCTGTAATCCCAGCACTTTGGGAGGCCAAGGCGAGCAGATCACTTGAGGTCGAGAGTTCAAGACCAGCCTGGCCAACATGATGAAACCCTGTTCTCTACTAAATATACAAAAATTAGCTGGGCATGATGGCAGGCACCTGCAATCCCAGCTACATGGGAGGCTGAGGCAGGAGAATCGCTTGAACCCAGGAGACAGGGGTTGCAGTGAGCCAAGATCGCACCACTGCACTCCAGCTTGGGCGACAGAGCGAGACTCCCTCTCAGAAAATTTAAAAAAAAAAAAAAAAAAAAGTACATAGAGAGGAAAGCACAGGCCAGGGTAAAGAGCTCCATGTAGGGCTGGGCGCAGTGGCTCACGCCTGTGGTCCCAGCACTTTGGGAGGCCGAGGCGGGCGGATCACAAGGTCAGGAGATCGAGACCATCCTAGCTAACACGGTGAAACCCCGTCTCTACTAAAAATACAAAAATTAGTCGGGAGTGGTGGGCGCCTGTAGTCCCAGCTACTCGGGAGGCTGAGGCAGGAGAATGGTGTGAATCCAGGAGGTGGAGCTTGCAGTGAGCTGAGATCACACCACTGCACTCCAACCTGGGCGACAGAGCAAGACTCCACCTCAAAAAAAAAAAAAAAAAAGAGTTCCATGTATGATTCGTGTATAATGCTGCGGGCATTTGGAGTACAGCCAACAGCCCCCTTGCAGAGACCCAGTATTCACTGTCCCATTCCTTCTTCTAGCAGAACCCCAATTTTATTTTGTTTAGCAAAGTTCTATGCTTTAAATTTTGTTTTGCCTCAAACTGCCATGCAGGTAGGAGTGGTGGTGTTGCATAGGGCTGGCCAATGAGATGTTAGCCTAAGTCATGTAAAGGGGACTTTCAGAAAAATTCTTTTCTAGGACTGACTCAACTGGCATGGGCCCCCTTTGCCTTTTACTCTCCCACTTCTTCCAGCATGAAACAAAACCATGATGGTCTGAACTCCAGCCATCAACTGGAGAGCGCTTAATCATTTATTCAGCAAATACATGCCAGGCACTGTTTTCAGTTCTGGGAACTTACCATAAAGAAAACAGATAAAAATCTCTGCCTTCAAGGAGCTTACAGTCTAGTGAGAGGAAACAAATTATAAGCAAACAGATATATAGTATTTCAGAATATGGTGTTAAGGAAAATAAATTAAGAAATGAGATTCTTATTATCTTTAGGGACACTCTCACTCCATCTCCTTCTGTTGCCCACACTGGAGTGCAGTGGTGCGATCATAGCTCACTGTAACCTCAAACACCTGGGCTCAAGTGATCCTCCTGCCTCAGCCTCCTGAGTAGCTGGGACTACAGGCATATGCCGCTACATCTGGCTAATTTTTTTTTTAATTTTTTTTTTTGTAGAGACAGAGTCTTGCTACATTCCCCAGGCTGGTCTCAAGCTCCTGTCCTCAAGTGATCTTCCTATCCCAACCTCACAAGGGGCTGGGATTATAGGTGTGAACCACCACGCCACCCAGAAATGAGATTCTTTTTATTTTTATTTGTTTGTTTGTTTGTTTGTTTATTTTGAGACAGAGTCTCACTCTGTCACCCAGGGGAGTGCAGGGGCACATTCTTGGCTCACTGCAGCTTCCACCTCCAGGTTCAAGTGATTCTCGTGCCTCAGCCTCCCAAGTAGCTGGAATTACAGGAATATGCCACTACACCCAGCTATTTTTTTTTTTTTTTCTAGTAGAGATAGGATTTCACTATGTTGGCCAGGCTAGTCTCAAACTCCTGACCTCAAGTGATCCGCCAGCCTCGGTCTCCCAAAGTGCTGGGATTACCAGCGTGAGCCACCATGCCCGGCCTATTTTTTTTATTTTTATTTTTAGTAGAGACAGGATTTCACTATGTTGGCCAGGCTAGTCTCAAACTCTTGACCTCAAGTGATCTGCCAACCTCAGCTTCCCAAAGTGTAGGGGTTATAGGTGTGAGCCACTGCACCCAGCCCAGAAATGAGATTCCTGATGCTCGATCAAGTCAGGGTGGTGGCTCAGAAGGCTGGATGGAACTGGGGATTGTAAAGGTAGCCAGGGTTTGTTTTAATCAGGTGTGGCAAGACATGCAGACACAGGAATCACTTTCATGGAGGAAGACATTTACTCACAGTTCCCTAGAAACATGCATGAGGCATGGCATGGCATGCAGGGGATGGCCCATGGGGAAGCACCTGAGTCAGTCAGGAGGCAGTGGGAGTGAAAGGAAAATGTGGGCAAGAGCCTTTATTGTGGTTTCACTGGCAGGAGTGTGCAGGCAGGTAAGCAAGTTCAGGCTCGGCTAGTTTGAGTAATTTCAGCAGCCTCTGGGGCGTAGGGGCTGTCCCTAGCTCTCTAGTACTGGTCCTGGGGTGACTAGGGGAATTGCAGCTAGGAGTGGCAGAGCCTGATGAAGGCGGTGGTTGGGAGGATGGGGTCTAGATTGGTTGATCTACATATGACAGGCGAGTTCTTTGCTTCTAGGAATTAGCTCAACCTGGGAGAGGCAGTCACTCCGGGGTCAGCAAGACCCCAAGATGTGAAAGTATCAGAATATAGAAACTAGAAAGCATGGTTAATTATACTAGGTTCTTGCCAATATTGCTATGCTATTAGGACCCTGCTCTCACCTCTAGATTTATTCTAAATCCAGAAAAATTAAACTCTCAATTTTATATGCCATTGTTTTTCAGGTTTCTATTACTGGTTAGGTGAATGCCAGGCCTGTACTGATAATGAGCCCAAAGAAGATTCCTCTTTCATACGGCCTAGTAACCGATTCTCAGATCTTACCCATATAAACAGGCTGTTAGTCAAACAAGACAAATAGCAAGATAAGTAACAGATCCTTCATAGAGTAACTACTCTCACGTATGTGCGTGCACACACACACACACACACACACACTAGTGCGAAAATAAAATGATTTTTCACAGACTTTTTCTGAACATTGAGGATTTCAAAACAGTCTGAAAAAAAGTTTCAAAAGTGGTCCTGAAGTTAGCCCTACATCAATGCATTAAATATTAACTTTTTTTTTTTTTTTGAGATGGAGTCTCACTGTGTCACCCAGGCTGGAGTGCAGTGATGCCATCTCGGCTCACTGCAACCCCTGTCTCCCAGGTTCAAGTGATTCTGCTGCCTCAGCCTCCCAGGTAGCTAGGATTACAGGCATGCGCCACCATGCCTGGCTAATATTTTTGTATTTTTAGTAGAGATGGTGTTTCACCATGTTGGACAGGCTGGTCTCGAACTCCTGACCTCAAGTGATCCACCCGCCTTGGCCTCCCAAAGTGCTGGGATTACAGGCGTGAGCCACCATGCCCGGCCTAAATATTAACCTTATATGAACAAAAAGAGAAACGAGGATATATGGAGAGAGTAAAAGAGAAGTGAGGCACAGTGAGAAATGGGGAAGGGAGACCTGAGCCTTTGTCTATAGCAAAGGTTGAAAACTCAGCCACCTGCAGGGGCAAAGCAGAAAATGCAAATGAGGTAGCAGGCTTGGGATAAGAAAGACCTGGCTCTTGTTCTCTCTTTGTTTTCCCATTTTTCAGTAAAGATATAGGTAGAAACTAAAATTTGTCTGCTAGAGGAAAAAATAACTACTCAAGCTAAATAGTAAATGCCAATTGACACTTTCCCTCAGTGTTAGGGAGGCCAGGAGGCATGGAGTGGGCACTGGTGAACAGAGAGGGGCAGCCACCGCCCAGCTCCATCAACTGTTACTAGCGATTGGTGTAGGTCGCATGATGCCAGATAGCCTGATTTTTTTTTTTAAGCTGTAAAACTGGGATTTCTGTTTAGAGACCGGGTCTCACCCCAGTCTGGAGTGCAGTGGCATGATCATAAAACACTGCAGCCTTGAACTCCTGGGCTGAAACAATCCTCCCTCCTCAGCCTCTCAAATTAAATCGTAGGTGTGAACCACCACACCCAGCTGATTTTTATTATTTTTTGTAAAGACAGGATCTCGCTGTGTTGCCCATGTTGCCCAGGCTAAAATCTGGATTTTTATGTGAAATCTCCAATTCTTAATTGTTAAGATTGAAGACTTTTTTCTTTCTTTTTTTCCTTTTTTTTTTTTTTTTTTTTTTTTTTTTGGAGCCAGGGTCTTGCTCTGTCACCCAGGCTGGAGTGCAGTAGCACAATCAAAGTTTTCTGCAGCCTTGACCTCCTGGGCTCAAGCAGTCCTCCCAACTCAGCCTCCCCAGAAGCTAGGACTACAGGCATGTAGCATCATGCCTGGCTAATTTTTGTATTTTTTATAAAGACGGGGTCCTACTATGTTGCCCAGGCTGGTCTCAAACTCCTGGGCTCAAGCAATCCTCCCAGCTCGGCCTCCCAAAGTGCTGGAGTTACACGAATGAGCCACTGCTCCCAGTCCCTGAAGACAATTTTTGGATAAACATTCTCTTAGCAAATTATATGTTTCTGCAGAGCAGATACTCAGTCAGTAGGCCATCAGTTTGCACTTCTATTATGCTGAACAAATGAGATAGGAAGCTGTTGCAAAGAAAGGAAGGGGAAAAATAAGGAGCTTGCTGATAGTAACAAAGACTGGGAGATGGACAAGGAGAGACTCAAGGTGATGGGATGAAAAAAGAAGAAAAAAAACAGGTGGAAAGAAAAATATTGATGAATGCGATTGAGAAGAGATTGGGGGCCAGATGCAGTGGCTCACGCCTATAATCCCAGCACTTTGAGAGGCCAAGGCAGGCGGATCACCTGGGGTCAGGAATTCGAGACCAGCCTGGCCAACATGGCAAAACCCCGTCTCTACTAAAAATAGAAAAAAATTAGCTGGGCATGGTGGCATGTGCCTGTAGTCCCAGATACTCGGGAGGCTGAGGCACGAGAATCACTTGAACCCGGGCAGCGGCGGAGGTTGCAGTGAGCGGAGATTATGCCACTGCACTCCAGCCTGGGTGATAGAGTGAGACTCTATCTCAATTAAAAAAAGAAGAAGAAGAGATTGAGAAAGAATGAAGAAGAGAGGAAGAAAACACTGGGGCTCAGAAAACAATACCCCAACGTGTGGCACTTTGGCATGCTGAGTACTTTGAACTAAAGGACATTGGGAAGCCTCAGAAGCAGCCTCGAAACCAAGATCCCTCTGACCTTCTGCCCCTCCTGTCTCTCGCCCCTCATTCTCCCCTGAAGTGAGCCACAGAAGCCAGAATTAGTCTTCCCTAAGACAGGTCATAGAAACCAGAACCCCTGTTCCCCAAAGCCAGCCATAAAAACTAGAATTATTTCTTCTACTGCTTCCTGTCTAAGACATGACCATAAATAAATAGTCTGACCTACCCTTGTCTAATGGTGGGCCATAAGACCCTCATTCCAGAGGGGCCCTGTCCCATACCTGGCTGGAAGAAATGCTACAACATAGAGGCCGAGAAGAATCTGGACAGACAGGCCTTGCGGGATTCCCCCATTAGATCATACCCTTTCTGCCCCATCATATTTCCACATGACCATCCATTCTTCATCAACTCTAAGCATAAAAATGGAGAATTTTCCCTGTGGATGTTCACTCTTTTTCTTTTTCTCTTTCTTTTTTTTTTTTTTTTTTTTGGTTTTTTTTTTTTTTTGAGACAGAGTCTTGCTCTGTCGCCCAGGCTGGAGTGCAGCGGTACGATCTCGGCTCACTGCAACCTCTGTGTCCTGTGTTCAAGCAATTCTCCTGCCTCAGCCTCCTGAGTAGCTGGGACTACAGGTGCATGCCACCACACCCAGCTAACTTTTTTTTTTTTTTTAGTAGAGACAGGATCTTACCATGTTGGACAGGCTGGTCTTGAACTCCTGACCTCAAGTGATCTGCCCGCCTCGGCCTCCCAAACTGCTGGGATTACAGGCATGAGCCACCACGTCCGGCCCCTGTGGGTCTTCATTCTAAAGGCTACCATGACACATAAAACTTGGATTCAATAAATGTTTTTCTCTCATTAACCTGTCTTTTGTTAGAGGACCATGGCCGAGACGTTTATGATGGAGAGAAAAGGTATCATAGAAAAGGTATGCCCTTTCTGCTCCTAAAAAGGCAAGGAAGATGGAGAAGAAAGTGAGAAAAAGGAGATTTGAAGAGATAGGAGGAAGTGGGCTGCTATAGGTAGAGGGTGGAGATTTAAAGTCATTCAACAGGCTTGGCGCGGTGGCTCACGCCTGTAATCCCAACACTTTGGGAGGCCAAGGTGAGTGGATCACTTGAGGTCAGCAGTTCAAAACCAGCCTGGCCAACATGGTGAAACCCTGTCTCTACAAAAATACAAAAAATTAGACGGGCGTGGTGGCAGGAGCCTATAATCCCAGCTGCTTGGGAGGTTGAGGCAGGAGAATCTCTTGAACCCAAGAGGTGGAGGTTGCAGTAAACCAAGATCACACCACTGCACTCTAGACTGGGCAACAGAGCGAGACTGTGTCAAAAAAAAAAAAGAAAAAGTCATTCAACAGAAAGAGACAGGAATATGCAGGCACTGTGGAGAGAACAGTGGCTCTGTATGGTGAAAGGGAAGCCCACAAGTTTTCCAGCCTTCGGGAGTCTGTGCTATTATAATTTATATATAGGTTTTAGTCCATGGTTCCTGGCTTATAATTCCCATCGCTCTTGTTACAGTCTGTTGTTGTAATGTTGGGTGCTTTAGGCCTCAGAAGCAGGCCTCAATAAACAGAATCTCTCTGACCTTCTCCTGCCCTCATTTCATCTGCTCCTTTATCTCTCCAAGGCAGGAATCTTTGCCCATCTTTCTGTCTTTGACCTACCTTGTCTGACTATAGGTCATAAGACTCCCATTTCAGAAAGGGTGCCCCATATCCTGGAGGAAGAAAGGCTGCACAGAGAGGCCAAGAAGAATCTGGACAGGACTCGCTGGGTTTCCCCACTCTGTCTATTAGTATTAGATCATATCCTTTTTGTCCAATCACATTTTGACATGGTTGTCCATGCTTCAGTCATGCTTGTCCAGGGAAGTCTCCATAAACGCCCAAGAGGATGGGCTTCAGAGAGCTTCTGGAGAGCTGAACACGTGGAGGTTCCTGGAGGGTGTTGCACCCAGGGAGGGCACGGAAGCTCTGTGCCCTTTCTCCCTGTGCATCTCTTCATCTCTAGCCTTTGTAATAAATAAACCAGTAAACGCAAGTGTTTATTTAACTGAACCCAAAGAGGGGGTTGTGGGAATCCCAACTTCAAGCTGGTGGGTCAGAAGTTCCCAAGGCCAAACCTGTGACCAATGTGGGTCAGGGGGCAGTCTTGGGGACTGAGCCCTCAACCTGTGGGATCTGATGCTATCTCTAGGTAGACAGTGTCAGAATTGGATTGGAAGACACCCAACTGGTGTCTGCTGCAGACATAATTGCTTGCTTGATGTGTAGAGACAAAACTCCTCACATTTGGTCACAGAAGCCTTCTGTGTTGATGATTGTTGTGAGTGACAGAGTAGGAAAAAGCACATTGAGTGTTGTTTTTCCCATACACAGAGCATCACTTTTTCTTTGATAGTTAAATAACTCAGGCCCACACTTTTCTACAACTGCAGGAAGTTCAGGGCCCTGGCTCAGGAAGTGGTGCCATTTCCCTGGTCAATATCACCTCTTGCTTCTCCTTTCTTTCAACACCTCCCTGTGGGGGTCCAGCTCCTTCAGCCCTTCCCTTCCTTTACCAGCTGACACTGGACTAGGGGTCAACACAGCTTCAGTGGATGCTTGAACCGTGGGTAGGCTAGCCCAGAATTCTACAGGGGACAAGTAGAATTCCATACCAGAGATGACGTTCCTAAAATAATCTCCATGCCAGGTGCCCTATTCTGGAAAGTTCTCACCACCTCTCTGCTCAAGGAAGACATCCTTTCTCTTCATTGTGCTCAGCAATGGGGCATCTCTTTGATCAGACTCTGCCTGAATTTCATGTAATCAAAGGACATATTAAAATGTTTTATTTCACACAAGAACCCCAGAGGGGCTGGGAACTAGAAGAGCTATATTCTTTTATTTATTTATTTATTTATTTATTTATTTATTTATTTTGAGATAGAATCTTGCTCTGTTGCCCAGGCTGGAGTGCAGTGGCGCGATCTCGGCTCACTGCAACCTCCACCTTCCAGGTTCAAGCAATTCACCTGCCTCAGCCTCCTGAGTAGCTGGGATTACAGGCACCTGCCACCAGGCCTGACTAATTTTTTTTGTATTTTTAATACAGACAGGGTTTCACCATGTTGACCAGGCTGGTCTCGAACTCCTGACCTCAAGTGATCCGCCCACCTTGGCCTCCCAAAGTGCAGGGATTACAGGCATAAGCCACCACACCCAGCCAAATTTCTGTATTTTCTTTTTTAATTTGTTATTATTATTATTATTTTGAGATGGAGTCTCGCTCTGTTGCCAGGCTGGAGTGCAGTGGCACGATCTTGATTCACTGCAACCTCCGCCTCCCGGGTTCAAGCAATTCTCCTGCCTCAGCCTCCTGAGTAGCTGGGACTACAGGCACACGCTACCACGCCCAGCTAATTTTTGTATTTTTAGTAGAGATAGGGTTTCACCATGTTGGACAGGATAGTCTCTGTCTCTTGACCTCGTGGTCTGTCCACCCTGGCCTCCCAAAGTGCTAGGATTACAGGTGTGAGCCACAGCGCCCGGCTTTTATTTTTATCTTTATTTTTGAGACAGAGTTTTGCTCTTGTCGCCCAGGCTGAAGTGCAGTGGCACAACCTCAGCTCACTGCAAACTCCGCCTCCTGGGTTCAAGCGATTCTCCTGCCTCAGCCTCCTCAGTATCTGGGTCTACAGGCGTGTGCCACTACGCCCGGATAATTTTTTTTTGTATTTTTAGTAGAGACGAGGTTTCGCCATTTTGGCCAGGCTAGTCCCAAACTCCTGACCTCAGGTGATCCACCCTCCTCAGCCTCCCAAAGTGCTGGAATTACAGGCATGAGTCACCACACCTGGCCTAGTGCTGTATTCTTGATGATGGAGAGCAGTTTCCTCCTCTCTGCCAGGCCACACTGTGCATGGCTATCGCCTCCTGAATGGTGCTCTAGTTCTTGAGACCTACAGAAGCCATTTCCTATTTTCCTTACTCACCTGTGTATCCTTAGGCAATGTCCATCCCCTGAGGTAACTTGGGTGTTTCTCTGTCTTTTGCAACCTGAGTGAGCTGAATACCTTCACATTGGCTTGTTTGTAGAAGGCAGTCAGGTTTTTGTTTTGTTTGCTTTCTAGTTGGATCAGATAAGAGTTAACAGAAAATGACCACAGTCTAGGTCACTTGCTCAGCGATCAAGTTGTGAAAAAACTGAAATCACTTTATATATATGTGTGTGTGTGTATAATATGTGTGTATACATATGTGTATATATATATGTGTATATGTGTGTGTGTGTGTGTGTGTATTTTTTTTTTGAGACAGAGTCTTACTCTGCCACCTAGGCTGGAGTGCAGTGGCGCGATGTTGGCTCACTGCAACCTCCACCTGCTAGGTTCAAGCGATTCTTCTGCCTCAGCCTCCTGAGTAGCTGGGATCACAGATGCCTGCCACCACACTGGCTAATTTTTGTATTTTCAGTAGAGACGGGGTTTTACCATATTGGCCAGGCAGGTCTGGAACTCCTGGCCTCAGGTGATCCGTCCGGCAGCCTCCCAAAGTGCTGGGATTACAGGCATGAGCCATCACACCCATCCTGAAATGACTTTTGACCTGGAAGTCCCCCTTTTTCTGTGCTTCTGAACACATGGCAACCTTCTACCCACCTGCCCAGCATCCTCTTGTCCCACTGGTTTCTCCCAAATCTGTTCTCTTCCCCTGCGCCTCCTCCACTCCTGCCCCTTTATCTCCAGCACATGTTGCTCTTCCTCCTCCTTTTTCATCTAATTATCCAACAGATACGTGATGAGAGCCCATGTGTGCCAAGCACCGTGCTGGCAACAGAACAGACGGAGGGCAAGACGGAGCCCCTCTCCAGCCGCGGGTCCCTACAGCCTAGCACGATGCCTGCAGTCAGAGCCAAGCACACTGCTCACATCTGAGCTCAGCAGATCTGGGCAGTGAAGTGGAGTAAAGTTAGTCTTTAGATGGAAAAACAAACAGAAATAGACTGTTAGGAGCCTTTTTTGTGGAGGCCAGAGACTTAGATGTTTTGAGCCTGGAATCTGATGTCACACAGACCCAAATCCCACTACTTACCAATTGTGTGACCTTATCTCTGGGCCTCTTTTTCCTTCTGGAAGTAACCACCCTAGCCAACTAACAGATCAAGATTATTTATTCTGTATAAAGTACTTAGCACAGTATCTGATGCCTGGTGGTAGAAAATAACCACTAAATGGTAGTTGGCATTAATGATATGGATCTGTGCTAGGAGTTACATGAGCAGAGTAAGACAGGCTTCAATCTCTGTATTCCACTCCTCCCTTCCTCTGCCCACTTCTCCACCCCCTGACCCCAGTCTTTTCCAGTTAGAAAGGTAGAAATTCCTAATGGAAATCAAGAGCAGGGGAGGGGTGGAAACAGGAAACATGGGTTATCAACAAAAACCGGGCTCCAGGACAGGCGCTGTGGCTCACGCCTGTAATCCCAACATGTTGGGAGGCTGCTGGACAGATCACCGGAGGTCAGGAGTTCGAGACCAGCCTGGCCAACATGGCGAAACCCCGTCTCTACTAAAAATACAAAAATTAGCTGGGCGTGGTGGCGGGCGCCTGTAATCCCAGCTACTCGGGAGGCTGAGGCAGGAGAATCACTTGAACCCAAGAGACAGAGGTTGCAGTGAGCTGAGATCACACCACTGTACTCCAGCCCAGGCGACGCAGTAAGATTCCGTCTCAAGGAAAAAACAAAAACAAAAACACAAAAAGCTGGGCTTCTGAGTGCTCCACACGCGTGAGCGGCCATCCCGCTCCTGAGAAGCAGCTCTCCAACCCCCTGGCCCAAGTAGAGCTGGGCCCTCCTGGACGTCTGCAGGATCCACTCCAGCTTGAATCATTCTCTGGACAGGCCTTTAATGCACTCTTCCTCAAGCCCTAAAGGTCAAAACTCCTTGAATGGCTGGAAAAACACTGTGCTGAAATCACAAAGAATCCAGGAAAGAAAAACAGGCAGCAAAACGGAACCAAACACAGGGAGTTGAACAGATGTTTATTTTGATCCATGTCCAGCTTTGGCCAGGAAAATAATAAAATGTCCAGGAAAAATCAAGCTGAAGGGAGGGGGTGGGAGAGAGGAGCTAGTAATATCAAATTTGAGACTCTATATGAAAAAAGATAAAAGTTGGTCCATTTATCATAGTGAGAGGTGACAGCATGCTGGCAGTCCTCACAGCTCTCGCTCGCTCTCAGCACCTCCTCTGCCTGGGCTCCCACTTTGGGGGCACTTGAGGAGCCCTTCAGCCCACCGCAGCACTGTGGGAGCCCCTTTCTGGGCTGGCCAAGGCGGGAGCCGGCTCCCTCAGCTTGCAGGGAGGTGTGGAGGGAGAGGAGCGAGCGGGAACCGGGGCTGCGCGCAGGCGCTTGCGGGCCAGCTGGAGTTCCGGGTGGGCAGGAGCTTGGCGGACCCCACACTCGGAGCAGCCGGCCGGCCCTGCCGGCCCCGGGCAATGAGGGGCTTAGCACCCAGGCCAGCGGCTGCGGAGGGTGTACTGGGTCCCCCAGCAGTGCCAGCCCACCGGCGCTGCGCTCGATTTCTCACCGGGCCTTAGCTGCCTTCCCACCAGGCAGGGCTCGGGACCTGCAGCCTGCCATGCCTGAGCCTTCCCCCGCCTCCATGGGCTCCGGTGCAGCCCGAGCCTCCCCGACGAGCGCCACCCCCTGCTCCGCGGCGCCCAGTCCCATCGACCACCCAAAGGCTGAGGAGTGCGGGCGCACGGCGCCACTGGCAGGCAGCTCCACCTGCAGCCCTGGTGCGGGATCCACTGGGTGAAGCCAGCTGCGCTCCCGAGTCTGGTGGAGAGGTAGAGAACCTTTATGTCTAGCTCAAGGATGGTAAACGCACCAATCAGCACCCTGTGTCTAGCTCGAGGTTTGTGGATGCACCAATCGACACTCTGTATCTAGCTGCTCTGGTGGGGCCTTGGAGAACCTTTGTGTGGATACTCCGTATCTAACTGATCTGACAGGGACGTGGAGAACTTTTATGTCTAGCTCAGGGATGGTAAACGCACCAATCAGCACCCTGTCAAAACAGACCACTCGGCTCTACCAATCAGCAGGATGTGGGTGGGGCCAGATAAGAGAATAAAAGCAGGCTGCCCGAGCCAGCCGCTGCAACCTGTTCAGGTCCCTTTCCATGCTGTTTGCAATAAGGCCTGCTACTGCTCACTCTTTGGATCCATACTGCTTTTATAAGCTGTAACACTCACCATGAAAGTCTGCAGCTTCACTCCTGAAGCCAGTGAGACCATGAACCCACCAGGAGTAATGAACAACTCCAGATGCGCCCCCTTAAGAGCTGTAACACTCACTGTGAAGGTCTGCAGCTTCACTCCTGAGCCAGCAAGACCACGAACCCACCAGAAGGAAAAAACTCTGAGCACATCCGAACATCAGAAGGAGCAAACTTTGGACATGCTGCCTTTAAAACTGTAACACTCAATGCCAGGGTCTGTGGCTTCATTCTTGAAGTCACTGAGACCAAGAATCCACCAATTTTTGACACAATAGCATACATACAAAAAGATAAATTCCATATGAGACTTGAAAAAACAAAAACCACACAATGCTAAGGGGGAATAAATTCTTCTACAGCTCTGGCGCAGAAAAGACTTGTATGCTATGGCTAAATCTTCACCTGCAACGGAAGAGAAAGTGATAAATTTTGGCTGGGCACGGTGGCTCGTGCCTGTAATCCCAGCATGGTGGGAGGCTGACAGGGTGGGTGTATCATAAGGTTAGGAGTTCAAGACCAGCCTGGCCAATATGGTGAAACCCTGTCTCTACTAAGAATGCAAAAGTTAGTCAGGTGTGGTGGTACGCACTTGTAGTCCCAGCTACTCAGGAGGCGGAGGCAGGAGAATCGCTTGAACCCAGGAGGCAGGTTGCAGTGAGCCAAGATCGTGCCACTGCACTCCAGCCTGGGCGACTCTGTCTAAAAAAAAAAAAAAAAAAAAAAAAAAAAAGATACATTTAACTACATACAAATTTAAAAGCAAAACCTTTTGCAAGGAAAAAATATTGCCGTAAGCAAAGTAAAAAGACAAATGGCAAACATGTCACAGACAAATGGTTAAGATTCCTAATACATAAAGAGCTTCTAAAAGTAGAGGGACCCCCTAGTACATAGCAAGTGTTAAAAAATAATAATAAAAGTAGAAGAAAAGAACCAACTCAATTTAAAAACTGGATAAGGGACATGAACAAACACTTCACAGAAAAGGAAATGTAAAGGGCCCTATAACGTGAAAAGATGTTTATCCTTGATTCTAATAAGAAGAATACAAGTCGGCTGGGTGCGGTGGCTCACGCCTGTAATCCCAGCACTTTGGAAGGCCGAGGCGGGTGGATCATGAGGTCAGGAGATCGAGACCATCCTGGCTAACACAGTGAAAACCCGTCTCTATTAAAAAAAAAAATACAAAAAAATTAGCTGGGCGTGGTGGCAGGCACCTGTAGTCCCAGCTACTCAGAAAGCTGAGGCAGGAGAATGGCATGTACCCAGGAGGCTGAGCTTGCAGTGAGCCAAGATTGTGCCACTGCACTCCAGCCTGGGCGACAGAGCGAGACTCTGCCTCAAAAAAAAAAAAAAAAAAAAAAGAAGAAGAATACAAGTCAAAATCATATTAAGGGGAGGCCAAGGCAGGAGGATAGCTTGAGGCCAAAAGTTTAAGACCAGCCTGGGCAACATGGTAAGACCCTGTCTCTCCAAAAAAGTAAACATAAAAAATTAGCCAGGCATGGTGGCACACGTCTGTAGTTCCAGCTACTTGGAGGGCTGAGGCAGAAAGATCACTTGAGCTCAGGAGTTCAAGGTGCACTCCAGCCTGGGCAAAAGAGCAAGACCCTGTTCCAAAAACAAAAAACAAAACAAACGAAACAAAACAACTATCCTAAGGTAGCATATTATACCTATCAGATCGGCAAAAAATCCAAAAATTTGTCAATACATGTAGTTGGCAAAGCTATAGGGAAACAGGCATTCTAGTACATTGTGACTAGGAATGCAAAATGAGGCAACCTCTATGGAAGGGAATTTGACTGGCTATATCTAGCAAAGTTACATATGCATTTCCAGCAATACCACTTCTAGGAAACTATTCCAAAACATCACTGGCAAAAATATGAAAAAAGTATTTGTGTAGGCTATTTATTGCAGCTCTGTTTGTCATAACAAAAGACTAGAAATAGGCCGAGCATGGTGGCTCACGCTGTAATCCTAGCACTTTGAGAGGCCAAGGCGGGCTGATTGCTTAAGCCCAGGAGTTCAAGGCCAGCCTGGGCAACATGATGAAACTCCAACTCTATTTCAAATTTTAAAAATAAATAAATAAATACTAGAAATAACCCAAATGTCTAACAACAAGGGGCTGATTGAATTAAATATGAAGTACTATGGAGCATTAAAAAAAGAATAAAGAATATCTCTACATACTGCCATGGACTGATTGATAGCACCTATTGTTAAGTAAAGAAAGGTCAAACTGTATGTCAATTGTATCTCAATGTTCCTTTAAAAAAAAGAGAAGTGGAGAAATCTGGATGCTACTCCATATCTAAGAATATATACATGTATATATTTAAATTTCTAAAAATCAAAAGCAAAAATAAAAGACTATCCGCACAGTGAGTTACTGATACAATTACAGAGAGAAAAACTGTCTCAAACAACTTTAGACCACTGCAATTTGATTGCATATTCCTAGTGAGATATACCCTAAGTACAAAAAAAAAGGAACTGAAAGAATAGTTTTATTGTGGAGACAAAACTGGCTCCATCTTGGCTGCTAATCCACCAGGTTGTCATCTGATTAGCCCCAGTCCCAGGAATGCCTCCTCATTCCTACTTTATTTACTGTCCCTAGTGTAAGAATATATCAACCTTGATGTTATCACACAAATTATAGGCTGTGACACACATAGCATTCTAGCCTGTTCTGGACAGTTGCCTTTGTCTTGCACTAAGCACATATACTTTTTCTCTATGGTATATAAGCCTTGGGTCTGAGGTAACAGTGTGAGATCTACCTGTCTTGCAGCTGCCCAAGAGCGGACTTCCGTCTGTAAGTTCCCCAGTGAAACACGCTTTAGCAACAAACTGGACTTGTCTACCTTGTTCTTTGGTTTCTCAGCTCCTTTGACCTTTGGGGGCCACATTGCATGTATGGCCCTTTCATGGAAAAGCATTATCATATTAATGGTGATAATATTGATGTTGTTATTTTAAGACTGTGTGTAAGTATTGAAGGATAAAGCAAACGTTGGTGGATTTGGAAACTAGAATATTTGGTTGGGAGAAAAAAACAGATGCAAGATATATGAAGTTATATAAAAACACTTAGAGCCTCTATTTGAATGGAAAGTATTAGTATAAACATTTTCCTAGATCCTAGAGCTGGTAGAAAAAAATTAACAAAAACAAAGAAAGTATTAGTATAAACAATGAGTTTATTTTTAAAATATGTTTATATTTCCTTCCCACTAAAAGGCCCTAGAAACAAGGACCCATCCAGCAGCAACAAGCATCCCTGGCACTCTGTCATTTCCCTTCAACTGAAATCAGATCTTCTTGAAGAAAAGCTTGGCTCTCAGACTGGGAAGAGAAATGTACAAGATGTGCTTGGATATCTGGTCAAATCAGAAACTCAAAAAGCTGTCAAAGTCTCTTTGGACTGTGTCAGAAAGAGGTGAAAAGACTCCCACTTGCCAAAGATGGGACAATTTGAACATTCATAAGACTAATAACTATAATGGACTATAGTGAACTGAAGTACATCAAATATGTTTCAATCCATGATTTCATAATGGTATCTTTAATAACTGGTCACTTGTGGAGGACTCCACGTAGCCAACTCAACAATTTGAAAACTGGTAATAAAGAGAAATCCTTTATTCTGCCTTTCCTATAGAAACCATAACTGAACCCCATGGTTGATGAAGCAATTTCTCTTACACAAGCAGTCCACCTAATAACTGAAGAAAGGAGCTGCTGGGCAGGAGAGTGGGGTGTGGGGGAGAAAAAAGAACAAATACATAAATGAAGAAAAAAATAATAGAATTCCAGTATTACCGTTTTGCAGCTCCTAATGAAATAATGGATTAGTCAATGATCACGAATGACTTAGAACATCACCAAAAGAGACGGACACAAGCAGACAGCATGTACCTCTGGGTGAATGTTCACAACATTCCCTGAGAAGGGGCCCTGCGAAAACAAACACTGAACTTCAATCTGATCAGACCTCTAGATGAAATTAGCAATTCACAAGAAGTCAGTGATCAGAGGAGTGTCTTACATAGCACCTCCAGGATAGAATCAGCAAAACCCAGACTGGAAAGCTGTACAATACAAAAAAAATCCATTTTCTCCAACGAACCTATTGCAACAGGGGGAAAAAATGAGAGAGCTAACCTGTACATTAAAAGAGATATAAAAAACAATAATCAGGTCAGGCAAGGTACATCTGTAATCTCAGCATTTTGTCAGACCAAGGCAGGTAGATTGCTTGAACCAAGGAGTTCGAAACCAGCCTGGGCAATGTGGTAAAACCCGTCTCTATTAAAAAAAAAAAAAAAAAAAAAAATCAGCCAGGTGTGGTGACCCATGACCAAATCCCACTTTTGGGATTACAAATTATAATCCCAAATTTTGCATTCTGAAATCACACTTCTGGGATTATAGGTGTGAGCCACTGTGCCTGGCCTTCAATCTTGATTTAAAGTAAAAACTTATTACAAAAAAAAATATGAGGCAGGGTATGGTGGCTCACACCTGCAATCCCAGCATTTTGGGAGGCTGAGGCAGGCAGATTGCTTGAGCCCAGGAGGTCAAGACCAGCTTGGGCAAGACAGGAAGATCTCTACCAAAACTACAAAAATTAGCTAGGTGTGGTGGCATGCACCTGTAGTCCCAGCTACTCAGGAGGCTGAGGTGGGAGGATCACTTGAGCCCAGGAGGCAGAGGTTGCAGTGAGCTGAGATCACACCACTGCACTCCAGCCTGGGAGAATCTGAAAAAAATCAGAGACCCCTAAAATCCAAGCTATTTTGCCACTGTTCTGAGCCTTGGAATCTGCTGTTTTCAGTAAAGACCACTTCAGAGTCCAGAACCACAGGGTTGGACCATCTCCCCCTAATTGTCTCTTTACTGATCATGACCACCTCTCCCATTCTCTCCCAGCCTCCCCTCCTACCAGCACAGAGGAGAGAACCAGGAGAGTGAAGGATTCAGCCACCCAGAATGATGTGCAGGTGGGGCGTGGTATTTCATGCCTATAATCCCAGCACTTTGGGAGGCCAAGGTGGGTAGATCACTTGAGGTCAGGAGTTCAAGACCAGCCTGGTCAACATGGTAAAACTCCATCTCTACTAAAAATACAAAAACTAGCTGAGCGTGGTGGCACGTGCCTGTAATCCTGGCTACTTGGGAGGCTGAGGCAGGAAAATCACTTGAACTAGGAAGGCGGAAGTTGCAGTGAGCTGAGATAGCACCATCGCACACCAGCCTGGGCAACAGAGTGAGACTCTATCTCAAAAATAATAAATAAATAAATAAATAAATAAAAACAGAATGAGGTGCAGACAAGAGGTTCCCTGGAAGTGGTTCCAATTCATACTGTTACTCATCTGGAGCATAGATTTTGGCATTATTGGGGATGTCCCCAAATGAACAAGTTCTGCTCATGTGATGTGAGTTGATGTTCCTGATCCCAACTGGGCCTGTGATTTGGAAACAGAAGTGTTTAGGATACTCCTCCAAATACCACCAGCAGCTAGAATAACTGTAAGTGATGCACTGTGGGACTTTGAAAAAAGGGACACTCTGTGTCCACGACCTAGATGCTCCTAAGTCAGAAGAACTAAAAATTGGCCAATATCCCCACCTATGCCTACTATAGTCTCTCAAATCACTCAACCTTTCCTAGATTCAGCTGCTACTTCTGCAATAAGGGATAATATTTTATCTAGACCGGGAACCAGACTAGGATACCTCTTGAGGTCCCTAACTGCTTTGAGCTCTAACCTTATCGGCTACAATACAGGGAAGAACTCCTTATTTCAGAGAACAGAATAAACAGCAGGACCCAAGGAAGGGCAAGAATGGGCAAGTTAGGAAGTGTCATTGGACATATGAAGCCAAGGGCTGAACCTGGTAGGCAGACACTAATTAAACAAATGTAATACTTATTGATCTCTTACTACACGCCTGCTGCTAGGCTAGGTCCTTTGTATGCCTCATCCCATTATTACCCTCAACAATCTGTAGGTAACAACCCTCACTTCCTTCTCTGAAAGGAAACCTCACTCCGACATCTCGGGAACACGTCTCTTACGCATTTCCTATTTCAAACACCTAGAAGTTATATGTAATAACTGAAAAGTTTCATGCAATGTGCAGCAAAGATGCTGAGGGACAGCCCAGGTCTAATGTGGAAGGTCTGAGTTCATGGGGTGGGAGGAGGTGGGGGTCAAAGACCTCCATAATACAAGGAACAAAACTTCTTCCATCTTACCTTCAAGCTGCAGCCTATCTAAAAGAATTTGTCATCTTTGCAAAAGACATCCAGAAGATTCCAAGCTTCTCCAGTCAGAGCTTTGTGTTTGTCAGGAGCCATGACCAGCCATTGCTCCATTCCCAGTGGCTCATCTGGCCATCTACTATCTTGGGTTTGTTTGTTTGTTTGTTTGTTTGTTTTCAGAAACTCCAGCAAGCAACACGTGAATTGCATCTCTAAACAAAGGCTTGTTCCACCTCTTGCAATTTTATAATAAATGAGTGAGGCTGAAAGTGGGGTGTATTTATTTGCAAGAAGTCACAATATAATGGGTGATTATAGAGCAACTGTTTTTTCTCTATCATCTCCTAACAAGAGTCATACCTTGAAGTTTCAATAATTACATACTGATAGTGACACACAAAAAAGAGGCATTTACATGGGAAGCAAAGATGTGAACTATATTACGTGGATTTTTTTTTTAAGATGGGGTCTTACTCTGTCATCCATGGTGGAGTGTAGTGGCACGAACATGGCTCATGGCAGCCTTGACATCCCCAAGCTCAGGTGATCCTCTCACCTCAGTTTTTTAAATTAAATTAATTTTTTTTTTTTAATTTTTAGTAGAGACAGGGTTTTGTCATCTTGCCCAGGCCGGTCTCAAACTCCTGGACTCAAGCAATCTGCCTGCCTTGGCCTTCCAAAGTGCTAGGATTATAGGCGTGAGCCACATGTGGATTTTTCTGTCCCCAGTGAAGGAGCAACATTTGAACTGTGTTTACACTAGTCTAGCCAAAAACAAAAAAAAACAAAAAAAACTCTTTCCCTCACCAAACCATATAATTAACAATGGGGCTTAACTCTGTAGCCACAACCATACCCAGCATTATTTCAGTGAATCAATGAAGCAATAATGGGGCACATGGCTTTGTTAGTCGTCTCTGCCTCCTGGCTATGGATATTCAGTACGATAAACATGTGCATCTGAAAATTCAGTGTTTCTGGTTGCTTTACTTGTCTGTGAAGACCCCTGACATGTAGGGACATGTAGTTTTGCTGAGACTCAGACACAAGTGGCACTGCCTGGCTGGGCATGGTTGAGTGAGTATGGATGAAGGCTGACAACCCAGCTTCCCCAAGCGGCTCTGTGTTTCTCAGCAGGTGGTCTCATAGGCAGAAACCTATGGGAAACACCTTTTTTTTTTTTTTTTTGAGACGGAGTCTTGCTCTGTAGCCCAGGCTGGAGTGCAGTGGCATGATCTCGGCTCACTGCAAGCTCCGCCTCCTGGGTTCACGCCATTCTCCTGCCTCAGCCTCCTGAGTAGCTGGGACTATAGGCGCCCACCACCACGCCCGGCTAATTTTTTGTATTTTTAGTAGAGGCGGGGTTTCACCGTGTTAGCCAAGATGGTCTCGATCTCCTGACCTCGTGATCCGCCTGCCTCGGCCTCCCAAAGTGCGGGAAACACCTTTTTTAAAAAACCTTGTTTCTTTGTGAAAATCGCCTCCCAATAAAACCACTTGCTTACACAGGTAATAGAAGCAATGAAAATGTCTGGCCAGGCGTGGTGGCTCACACCTGTAATCCCAGTACTTTGGGAGGCCGAGGTCAGGAGTTTGAGACCAGCCTGCCAAATATGGTGAAACCCTGTCTCTACTAAAAACACAAAAATTAGCCGGGCATGGTGGCGGGCGCCTGTAATCCCAGCTACTCAGAAGGCTGAGGCAGGAGAATCACTTGAACCTGGGAGGCGGAGGTTGCAGTGAGCCGAGATCGCACCATTACACTCCAGCATGTGCAACAAGAGCAAAACTCAGTCTCAAAAAAAAAAAAGAAGTAATGAAAATGTGAAGTGAAGAGATCCAAGAAAGTGACAGTTTTTAGGAATTGTAAATTGGGGTAAAGACTGGAATTTTTATCTCAATGATAGTTCAGCTCTATGAATCCAGCATAAATGCAGACATTTCTTAAAAGACTAGAGAAATGATTTCAGGAAATGTGTCCAGCTAGCTCAAACATTTCTCACAGAGTAAGACACAAAACTTAAGTGAAAGTAGGAACGTCAGATAACTTGTGGTAAGAGAGTACAAACAGGAAGCAGCAGCATCTCGAAGTAAATATTATTGAATCAGGCCTAGAAGACCTGGGGAAGTATTTATGTATCAACTAATTGGAAGATTTACAAAGCTCTCTGGTGTCTTTGGTAGAGGTCAAGAAAGGGTCGGCTCTCCTTCCTGCAAGCAGGCCGGTGGGATCACTGCACAGCAGCCTCCCTCTCCTTTCAAGATCCCTCATCTAACCCCACACCAATGGATTTTGGGGGTTGAAAGATTCTGGGCTGGGCACGGTGGCTGATGTCTGTAGTCCCAGCACTTTGGGAGGCTGAGGCAGGAGGATCACTTGAGCCCAGGAGTTCAAGACCAGCCTGGGCAACATGGCAAGACCTTGTCTCTATAAAAAATTTTTTAAAAAATTAGCCAGGCATGGTGGTGTGAGCCTGTGGCCCCAATTACTCAGGAGGCTGAAGTGGGAAGATTGCTTGAGCCTGGGAGGTAAAGGCTGCAGTGAGCCAAGATCGCACCACTACACTACAGCCTGGGTGACAAAGTGAGATCCTCTCTAAATAATAAATAAAGACTCTGGGGCCGGGCACAGTGGCTCACGCCTGTAATCCCAGCACTTTGGGAGGCTGAGGTGGGTAGCTCACGAGGTCAGGAGTTCGAGACCAGCCTGGCCAACATGGTGAAACCCCATCTCTACTAAAAATACAAAAATTAGCTGGGTGTGGTGGCACGTGCCTGTAATCCCAGCTACTCAGGAGGCTGAGGCAGGAGAATCGCTTGAACCCAGGAGGCAAAGGTTGTAGTGAGCTGAGATCACGCCATTGCACTTCAGCGGGGGTGACACAAAAAGACTCCATCTCAAAAAATAAATAAATAAATAAAATATAAAGGCTCTGAATTCCCCAGAACAAGACTGTCTTGTGGTTAAGATGAGATGTGGGGGTGGGGTTGGTAAAAGCAGTCAGCACGCCAAGCATAGAGCCCCTCTCCAACAGGAAAGTCTTCAGACTCATCTTCCAAGACCTCATCCTCTCTCTATATAGATATTATCTAGTGCTGCATGCATATCCTCCCCTCCATTCCTACTTGATTTATTATTTTACTCTTGTTTAATGATGTCCAGACTTACATATCTTTTCTTGTAACTATCAAAGTCCCTTTGGATATAAGTTTGGTGTACATAAATAACAATAGTGGGGCCAGGCACGGTTGCTCACGCCTGTAATCCCAGCACTTTGGGAGGCCGAGGTGGGCAGATCACAAGGTCAGGAGATCGAGACCATCCTGGCTAACATAGTGAAACCCCGTCTCTACTAAAAATACAAAAAATCAGCAGGGCGTGGTGGTGGGCGCCTGTAGTCCCAGCTGCTTGGGAGGCTGAGGCAGGAGAATGGCGTGAACCCAAGAGGCGGAGCTTGCAGTGAGCCAAGATAGCGCCACTGCACTCCAGCCTGGGCTACAGAGCGAGACTCCGTCTCAAAAAATAATAATAATAATTTAAAAAAAATAACAATAGTAGTTACCAAGTATTGACTGTAATATACCAAACAATGTATATACATTGTCTTTTATCCTCATGATGCTTGGAAATAGAATTTACAAGAAACAGAGGCACAGGAAAGGGAGGCAACTCATTCACTTTCTCACAGCTAGTAAGTGGTGGACTCAGGGTTCAAATCCAAGTAGGAAGGAATCCATGTCTGACTCGTTCTCTTAGTAAGTTGTCTTTAATGGTGTTAATCTCATTCACATTCCTCTCTCACCTACTACTAGTTACGCAGTTTTACAAAAGCTGTTTCCTAAGCTGAGCTAAAGGAAGGTTAACTACAAACACACCTGCGTGCACGCACACACCCTTTATTCAGCTAGATTACTTCATCCTTTCAACCAAAGGAATTGGTGCCTCTTCCATGCCAGACACTGGCATGGTAAACATGTCAGCCATGGCCCCTGCCTTTCTGGAGCTTTTATTGTCACTATCACTAATCCCCAGGTAGGTCTTAAACAATACCTTCTTTAGTAGGCATTCCTTGTCACCCCAGACTAAATTAGATGATCTCATTATACACCACCATGCTTTTCTTTCATAACACCCAACACCCTGTAATTACTTGCTCAATGTCTTTCTTCTTGGGCCGGGTTCGAAGGCTCATGCCTGTAGTCCCTCCACTCTGGGAGGCCGAGGTGGGTGGATCACCTGAGGTCAGGAGTTCGAGACCAGCCTGGCCAACATGATGAAACCCCCATCTCTACTAAAAATACAAAAAATTAGCCAGGAGTGATGGCAGGCACCTGTAATCCCAGCTACTCAAGAGGCCTGAGGCAGGATAATTGCTTGAACTTGGGAGGCAGAGGTTGCAGTGAGTCGAGATCACACCACTGCACTCCAGCCTGGGCAACAAGAGCAAAACTCCGTCTCAAAAAAATAAAAATAAGGAAGTCTTTCTTCTCATTGTCCTGTGACCTCCATGAGGATGAGACAGGCTGTCCTGTTCGCTGCTATAGCCAATATCTCATGTAGCACCTGGCACCTAAGAGAAAATTCATAAATGTTTGTTGAATGAATGGATGTGAACAAGCAGTAGGAACAGACTTTCTCAAAGGTTAGGGAAGATGGTGCAGGGTTGGTGACTAACCCATATTTAGCCGATATCAGTTTCTGTGCCACTAAGTTCTAACCTCTGCTTAATAGGAACCAGCAGCCTCTGAGTTTAAGCCTCCCTCCATTGCACACACATTCCAGTGTCTGCCTTGCTAAAGAGCTCTGCCAGGCTCAGCCCAAGAGCTGTACCTGTGGAAGGGACTAATTAATCCTAAATGTCACATTGGTCTCATAGCTCTTGCCCTTTGCATGCACACCCAATCTGGGTATCTCTTTAATCACAATCTCTAGCCCTGGATTGAACTTCAAGAGAGTCAACAATACCTGGAACAAATGACCACATCCCCGCTCCATCCCCCACTGTGTTGGGGTTACCTGGTTAAGTGTCTTTCCCACTGTACTCTGTAGGAGGAGGTCACACACCTGGGAATAAGAGTGATCTCTGAAAGAGATGGCCATTCAGGTATTAGGCAGGCATAGGTGAGGTGGGTCATCAGATAGGGACCTGGAACTCAGAAGGGAGCCTTTCACAGGAGGGGTGGGAACCTCCATGCATCTTTAACCTTCTCTACTCAGACTCAGGGAGTCGCCATGGGAGGGAGCCAGGAAAGGGCAACTCCTGCAGTTGCCTTCGATGACTCCGATTCTGGTTACCTGCTGCTCAGTCCTTCACTTTCTCTTTCCTTAGCTCTTGGCCTTTAGGGAAGTCCTGTTTTAACAACACTGTTCCAGGTGTCTGCAGTGCTGATGGCCTCAGCTGTACTTGTTCATAGACATAAAGGGACAGAAAAACCTCTGGGGACAGGGTAGGGCTGCAACAACCAGCTTCTGCTCCCCAGGGAGATGCTCCCATCACAAAAGATGTACCACTTATTTTGTTGCAGGAGGCTGCTGTTTCTTTGCAGCATCTTTTTGGTTGTTTTTGAGATGGGGTCTCACTCTGTTGCCCAAGCTGGAGTACAGTGGCATGATCATGGCTCACTGCAGCCTCAAACCCCTGGGGCAATCCTCCCGCCTCAGCCTCCCAAGTAGCTGGGACTACAGGTGCTTACCAACACACCTGGCTAATTTTTGTATTTTTTGTGGAGATGGGGGTTGTGGCCCAGGCTGGTCTCAAACTCCTAGGCTCAAGTCATCTGCCTGCCTCAGCCTCCCACAGTGCTGGGATTACAGGCGTGGGCCACGGAGCTCAACCTTTTGGCAGCATCTACACAAGCTGTGGAAGGCCTCTGATTCCAGGCCTCAGATGGAGTGCCCCAAAGTGGCATGAGACTCAGCTCTGCAGATTTTTTCCCTGGGGCTTAGAGTTGTTCCACTCTTCACAGACCCCAGCCTGGGCCAGATGGCATAACCCTACCTCTACAAAAAAACCACAAAAATTAGCCAGGTGTGTTGGTGAGCACCTGTAGTCCCAGCTACTCGGGAGACTGAGGTGGGAGGATTGCTTCTGCCTTAGAAGTCTGGGGACCTTGCCAGAGGAAGGTCACCACCTGGCAGGCAAAGGGATTCCTACTGAAACCCCAGGGTCAGGAATCTGGTCCACAAACTGCTTTTCATCCCAAAGACCTCAGGCTCAAAGTCAAAGTTCCCCTCTTCTGTGTTGTGCAGCACCACCCCCACCACACTCCCACCAATCCAGGGCACTTTTCTAGTTTCTTCATGAATTAGATCTCCCTTTTCTTGATCTGAAAGAAAAGGACCCTAATAACAAGCCAGAACTCCTCCCAGCAAAATTCCTGGGATTAATAACATTGGTACTTACTTTGTTCATGTGTGAATAATCAACATTCTCCAGCCTCTTTTCTGTCTCCTTTGTGCCCACACTTTCCAATAGATAATATCTGTCTTCCCTCAGTCTGCAGCTGAAACTCTGTGACTGCTGGGGGCAGGCCCTGTTCTCTTCAGCTCTCACTCTGGGCCCCAAGGTTAGTGCTCTGGGCCAGGCACGGTGGCTCACACCTGTAATCCCAGCACTTTGGGAGGCCGAGTCTGGTGGATCACTTGAGGCCAGGAGTTCAAGACTAGCCTGGCCAACATTGCGAAACCCTGTCTCTACTAAAACTATGAAAATTGCCAGGCATGGTGGCATGTGCCTGTAATCCCAGCTACTCAGGCAGGAGAATTGCTTAAACCTGGGAGGCAGAGGTTGCAGTGAGCCAAGATCATGCCACAGCATTCCAGCCTGAGCAACAGAGCAAGACTCTGTCTCAAAAAAAAAAAAAAGAAAGAAAGACAGTGATGTGTTAGCAAACCAGCTTGTGGGGGAGATGGGGATCCCTGATTTGTAGCAGTTATCAGTTTCCGTGGTGTAGATACTTCCTCCCATGACCAATTTCCAACCACTGACAGTTTAACAACCAGCTTGCAAATTTCCTGAATATTTAACATTCTCACTAGCAGGTCTGAGCTGGCTCCAGCACACCACTGGTTCCGGGGAATCACTGGAGCTTCCCTGGGACCCAGGATGTCTTGACAAAATGAGTAACAGATCACATGGAAGTGAAGGGAGAGAGGGTACCTCACACATCATTTCTGCCCGCTGGCTCCCCTGGCTCAGGGTACTGGAAAGAGTACGGACTTTAGAAAAGCTCTAGGTTCAAGTCCTTGTGTGACTGCAAGTTTCAGCATCCAACTCTGCAAAATAGGATTGATAAAACCAACCCACAGGATTACTTTGAAGATAAAATTAGATACCTAGATTAAATACCTAATAAATACATGGAGCAAGCTCTCAATATATATTTTATTTTGCCCCAACCCTGTCCTAATTTTCTTATAGTTCAAAGAATTCTTTTCCAAAGGACCCAACAGGAGAAGCTCAAATGCAACACTGTCAAAGAGGGGACAGGTAAGTCTACCCAATCCACCCCAGTGTGAGCTTTAACTTGGGACCCCTTCAAGGAGCACAGCTCTTTTCTGCTTCAAGACTCTCCTTTGTCCTCATTCCAAGAGATGAGTTCATCAAAATTTTCTGGGGTTCATGCCACATGGCTTCATTCTCCTCTGATATGGCAAGCTGCACCCAGAATCAGAAACCACACTTCAAAAAGCATGTCAGGGCCAGAGCAAGGGCATCGGCTGCCCCAAGGCTGCCCTTTGTACAGGGCAGAGCACATAAAGCTTTCCACATGCCCCAAATGCCTCCCACATCAGACAAGGTCCTATAATCAATGGTTACACCAAACACTCATGGGGATTTATGGTACAATTTTGCAGCAGGAGGTTGTGGTCAGAGATTTAGAAGAACTTTCCAACTATAAAACCACCCTAGAAGGAAGTGGAATCTTTGACTCTGTGGCCGGAGTGGGGGAGGAGTCAGAAACAGAAGGGACACGAGGCTCCCTAGATTTACGGTTTTGCTGCTCACAAACAATGAAATGATTGGGATCATACAGCAGAGACAGCAAATGAAACTTTGGAGAAATATGGTTTCTTTTTATTTTTTATTTTTATTTTTATTTTATTTTTTATTTTATTTTATTATTTTTTTTGAGATGGAGTCTCACTCTTTTGCCCAGGCTGGAGTGAAGTGGCGTGATCTCGGCTCACTGCAACCTCTGCCCCCGGGTTCAAGCGATTCCCTGCCTCAGCCTCCCGAGTAGCTGGGATTACAGGTGCTCGCTACCACGCCCGGCTAATTTTTGTATTTTTAGTAGAGACAGGGTCTCACCATGTGGCCAGGCTGGTCTTGAACTCCTGCCCTCAGGTATTCCACCCACCTCAGCCTCCCAAAGTGTTAGGATTACAGGCATGAGCCACCACCCCGCGGCCTGAGAAATATGGTTTCTTGTGACAAAGAGCTTTTGGTAACTCAGGAAATTTTCAGAAACTTTGAAGTATTATACAAAAACTCTTAATTAAAATTAGATGAGAAGGCCGGGCGCAGTGGCTCACGCCTGTAATCCCAACACTTTGGGAGGCAGAGGCAGGCGTATCATGAGGTCAAGAGATCGAGACCATCCTGGCCAACATGGTGAAACCCTGTCTACTAAAAACACAAGTTAGCTGGGCGTGGTGGTGTGTGCCTGTAGTCCCAGCTACTCAGGAGGCTGAGGCAGGAGAATCGCTTCAACCAGGGAGGTGGAGGTTGCAGTGAGCTGAGATCATGCCACTGCACTCCAGCCTGACGACAAGACTCCATCTCAAAAAAAAAAGAGAGAGAATTAGATGAGAAGATCTGGGTTTGAGCCATATCTGGCCACTTTCCAACTGACTGACCTATGCAAGTTATTTAACCACGCTGAGTCTCAGTCACTCATATGTTCACTCACTCAGGCTATATTTATTGAGCATCTAGCATGTGTCTTGCATGGGGCTAAGAGAATCCTAGGAAGATGATGGTGAGCAAAACCGGGCACAGTCCTTTTTCTTTTCTTTCCTTTTCTTTTTTAAGTAGAGACGGGGTCTCACTCTAATGCCCAGGCTGGTCTCGAACTCCAGGGCTCAAGTGATCCTTCCACCTTGGCCTCCCAAAGTGCTGGGATTACAGGCATAAGCAACCTTGCCAGGCCCATGGTCCTTTTCTTATGAAGCTGAAAATTTATTCCTCCGTAACAAGGCATACTAATGCTGGGACCACTGGATATGCACATGCAAAAGAATGAAGTTGGACCCTTACCTCATACCATAGACAAAAATTTATTCAAAATAGATCAAAGACCTACATGTAAGAGATAAAACTATTAAATTCTTAGAAGAAAACACAGATGTAAATCTTTGTGACCATAGACTAGGCAGTGGTTTCTTAGCTATGACACAGTGCACAAGCAGGAAAAAAAAATAGATAAATTGGACTTCAAAATTTAAAACTTTTGTGCTTCAAAGGACATTAAGAAAATAGGCTGGGCATGGTGGCCCATGCCTGTAGCCCTAGCACTTTGGGAGGCCAAGCCAGGAGGATTGCTTGAGCCCAGGAGTTCGAGATCAGCCTTGGCAACAAAGAGAGACTCTGCCGCTATTAAAGAAAAAAAAAAGAAAGAAAGAAAGAAGGAAAGTAAAAAAGACCCATAGAATGGGATAAAATATTTGTAAATTATGTATCAGTTAAGAGACTTATATTTAGAATTTATAATAAACTCTTACAACTCAATAATAAAAAGACAACCCAATTTAAAAATATGCAAAGGATCTGAATAAACATTTCTACAAAGGTATACAAATGACCAATAAGCACATGAGAAGATGTTCAGGCCAGGCGCGGTGACTCAGCACTTTGGGAGGCCGAGGTGGGCGGATCACTTGAGGTCAGGAGTTTGAGACCAGCCTGGCCAACATGCTGAAACTGTGTCTCTACTAAAAATGTAAAAAATTAGCCAGGAGTGGTGGTGCACACCTGTAGTCCCAGCTACTCAGGAAGCTGAGGCAGGAGAATCACTTGAACCCAGGAGGCAGAAGTTGCAGTGAGCTGAGATCATTTCATTGCATTCCAGCCTGGGCAACAGAGCGAGACTCTGTCTCAAAAAAATAAAAAAAATAAAAAAAGATATTCAACATAATTAACCACCAAGAAAATGCAAATCTAAACCACCATGAAATACCACTTCACACCCACTAAGATGGCTAGAATCAAAAAGACAGACTGGAGAAACTGGAACCTTCATACACTGCTGGTGAGCATGTCAGATGGCTCAGCAACATTGGAAAGCAGTTCTCTAAAGTGGAACATAAAGTTAATGACCTCGAAATTCCACTCCTAAGTGTATACCAAAGAGAAAATGGATATCCATACAAAATCTTATACATGAATGTTCACACTAGCATTATTCATAATAGCTAAAATTTGGAAACAGTATAAATGTCCATCAACTGATGAATGTATAAATAAAATATGGTATATCCACACAACGAAATAGTATTCAACAATAAAAAGAAAGTACTGATTCATGCTACAACACTGAAAACACTATGCTAAGTGAAAGAAGCCAGACATAAAATGCCACATATTGTATGATTGTTCATATGAAATGTCCAGCGTAGGCAAATCTATAGAGACAAAAAGTAGATTAGTGGTTGCTTAAGGCTGGGAAGGGGAGAGATTGGGGGTAAAACCGGAAATGACTGCTAATGAGCATGGGACGTCTTCGAGTGTGATGAAAATGTTCTAAAATTGTGGTGATGGTTGCACAACTCTGTGAATATACTAAAAACTACTTCTGCCAGGCGCGGCGGCTCACGACTGTAATCTCAGCACTTTGGGAGGCCGAGGTGGGTGGATCACGAGGTGAGGAGTTCAAGACCAGCCTGGCCAAGATGGTGAAACCCCATCTCTACTAAAAATACAAAAATTAGCCGGGCACAGTGGCAGGAGCCTATAATCCTAGCTACTCGGGTCCGAGCAGGAGTATCGCTTGAACCAGGGCGGCAGAGGTAGCAGTGAGCCAAGATCGAGCCACTGCACTCCAACCTGGGCAATAGAGTGAGACTCTGTCTCAAAAAAAAAGAAAAAAAAATTTCATTGTACATTTTTTAAGGGTGGAATTTTTTTTTTTTTTTGAGATGGCATCTCACTCTGTACCCCCCAGGAAGGAATGCAGTGGCATGATCTCGGCTCACCGCACTGCAACCTCCACCTCTTAAAAGGTGAATTATATAGTATGTGAATTGTATCTCAATATAAATGTTATTAAAAATAACGGCATAACTTGAGCAGATATTTGTATACCCACATTCACAGCAGCATCATTCACAATAGCCAAAAGGTGGAAGCCATCCAAGTGTCCATCAATAGATGAATGAATGAGCAAAATGTGGCCAGGCGTGGTAGCGCACACCTGTAATCCCAGCACTTTGGGAGGCTGAGGTGGGAGGATTGCTTGAACCTAGGAGTTTGAGACCAGCCTGGGCAACTTGGTAAGACCTCATCTCTACCAAAAATACAAAAATTAGCCAGGCATGGTGGTGCATACCTGTAGTCCCAGCTACTCAGGGGGCTAAGGTGGTGAGAGGTTGGCTTGAGCCAGGGAGACTGAGGTTGCAGTGGGCTGAGATCGCACCACTGCATTCCAGCCTGCGCAACAGAGGGAGACTCTGTCTCCACCCAAAAAAAAAAAAAAAAAAAAAAGTTGTATATACATATATACATATAATGGAATATTTTTTTAAAAAGAAAATTCTGATATGCGTAACAGTGTGGATAAACCATGAAGACATCATGCTAAGTGAAATCACGTGAAAAGCCAAAGTCAATCACGGTCGGGTGCAGTGCCTCATGCCTGTAATCCTAGCACTTTGGGAGGCCGAGGCGGGTGGATCACCTGAGGTCAGGAGTTTGAGACCAGCCTGACCAACATGGAGAAACCCCGGCTCCACCAAAAATACAAAAAATTAGCCGGGTGTGTTGATGCATTCCTATAATCCCAGCTACTCGGGAGGCTGAGGCAGGAGAATCGCTTGAACCTGGGAGGCGAAGGTTGCGGTGAGCCAAGATTGCGCCATTGCACTCCAGCCTGGGCAACAAGAACAAAAGTCTGTCTCCAGAAAAAAAAAAAAAAAAAAGCCAATCACAAGAGGAAAAATATTTTATGATTCCACCTTTTTTTTTTTTTAGACAGAGTTTTGCTCTGTCACCCAGGCTGGAGTGATGTCAGCCCACCGCAACCTCGCCTCCTGGGTTCAAGCGATTCTTCTGCCTCAGCTTCTCAAGTAGCTGGGATTACAGGCACCCACCACCATGCCCAGCTAATTTTTGTATTTTAAGCAGAGATGGGGTTTCGCAATGTTGGCCAGGCTGGTCTTGAATTCCTGACCTCAGGTGATCCGCCCACTTCAGCCTCCCAAAGTGCTGGGATTACACTCGTGAGCCACCGTGCCCGGCCGATTCCACTTTTTTTAAGACAGAGTCTTGCTGGAGTGCAGTGGCATGAGCTTGGCTCACTGCAACCTCTGCCTCCCGAGTTCAAGCAATTCTTGTGCCTCAGCCTCCCAAGTAGCTGGGATTACAGGCACACGGCACCATGCCCAGCTAATTTTTGTATTTTTAGTAGAGACGGGGTTTTGCCATGTTGGACAGGCTGGTCTCGAACTCCTGACCTCAAGTGATCCATCGGACTTGGTCTCCCAAAGTGCTGGGATTACACGCGTGACCCATCGTGCCCAGCCTATTATTCCACTTATAAAAGGTACCTACATCCTGGCCAACATGGTGAAACCCCGTCTCTACTAAAAATACAAAAATTAGCTGGGCGTGATGGCATGTTCCCGTAATCCCAGCTACTCGGGAGGCTGAGGCAGAAGAATCGCTAGAACCCGGGAGGCGGAGGTTGCAGTGAGCCGGGATCGTGCCACAGCACTCCAGCTTGGCGACAGAGAAAGACTCAGTCTCAAAAAAATAAATAAACAAAAAATAAAATAAAAGTCATCTAAAGTGGTTACATTCTACAGAAAGTAGAATGGTGGTTGCCAGGGCTAAGGAAAGCGGGGAATGGGAAGGTATTGTTTGCTGGGTGGAGTTTCAGTGGGAGAAGATGAAAAAGTTCTGAATGTGGCTGATGGTGATGGTTGCACAATAATGTGGATGTGCCTAATGCCACTGAACTGTATGTTTACAAACAGTTAAAATGCTAAATTCTATGTCTATTTTACTACAATTTTCAAAATAAAGGCATAATAATAGCTCTTACCTCACAGGGTGATTGTAAGAATGAATAAGATGAATATTGGCTGAAGGAATGGCTAAAATGAGTAATAACTTTTATGAGCCTGGCCTGGAGAGCAGGGTTGGGAATGAGACAGGGAGTGGTGGAGGGACAATTTAACTTTCTACCTTAACACATTTACCTATTGTTTAGGTTTCCCCCCAACTGTTATATAACTCAGCAAAGTATAGACATGGCGGGAGGGCTGCTTACATTCTCAAGTTATTGATTTGTTCAAGTCTCAGTGTCCACCGAAAAGTGCATGAGTTTTGGGATCAACATTCTATCCTTGGCCAGTATTTGACCTTCTGTGTTTGTATCTTTATGTGTATCTTCCCCCAGATTTCTTTAGCTTTGCTTACCTTACTTACTCCTCATCCACCCCCAATTGACTTGAGTCTTAGTCACAAAGATCTTCAATCTCCCTGTCTGATCACTAGATCTTCCCCTCTCATCTGAGAAAGGCCCCAGACTCAGATAGAAGGGCTCCCTGTCTCTCTGACCCAGTGTCCCCTGAATGCCTCTTCCCCATTTTTACCTGACTTTATACAGTGAAATCTTCCCTGAGAGCTGACTTTTCAGTTCCTCAGTTTGCAAATTGCAAGACCCACTCACCCATGAGGCCGGAGATGGCTCAGAGCCCAGACAGCCGGAAGTCTGTTTCCTGGGCCGGGGAATGCTGGCAGAAATCCAGATAACTGACGTCACCTGGTCCAGATGGCGGAAGCCGTTGCCCAACTATAGGAAATCGATGCCAACAACACACTTCTCTATGACTGTCTCCCTCAATCCAGAAAAGTATTTTCCTAGAGAGGAGGCAGCTCAGTAGTAGTGGAAAGTGGCCTGGCCTTTGAATCATGTGATGTGTTGAGTATGAGGCTGGCTGCAGTGTCAGCTGACAGATAACGTGAGAGCGGAGCACTGGACTCCAAGTCAGAAAATGTAAGTCTGAGTAGGAGAGCGGCCACCTAACTTCTGACCTTTGACAAATCACTGGATTTCCTTCAACTGGCTTTTTTAAAGCTATGAATAATAATACCTCACAGAAGCTATTACTGCAAGGCTGGAATGAGGTCATCTGTATAAAAGATTTCATAAGCTTGAAGCAGGATGCCAATGCAAAATTCTGCCTCTGTGAGAGGCTTCCTGGGAGAAGCAGATCCCGGGGGGCAGAATGGAGAGTGATTACAGGCTGATCCCAGAGCCAGGCAGCTGGCACTATGTGAAAGTGGGCTTGCCACTGCCTAGCTCTGCAATTGGGATGCATAACAGCCTCTCTGTGCCCAGTTACTCAGTCAAAATGAGGATAAGAATGCCCATGTCCAGCCGGGTGTGGTGGCTCACGCCTGTAATCCCAGGACTTTGGGAGGCTGAGGCAGGCAGATCACCAGGTCAAGAGATCGAGACCATCCTGGCCAACGTGGTGAAAACCCGTCTCTACTAAAAACACAAAAATTAATTGGGCATGGTGGCACATGCCTGTAGTCCCAGCTATTCAAGAGGCTGAGGCAGAAGAATTGCTTGAACCTGGAAGGCGGAGGTTGCAGTGAGCCAAGATCGCGCCTCTGCACTCCAGCCTGGTGACAGAGCAAGACTCCGTCTCAAAAAAAAAAGAATGCTCATGTCACAGGATGGTCTTGGGGGATAGGGGGACAGTAAGTGAGTTACTCCACATAGAGCACATAGCACAATGCTCAGCATGTGACAGCACTCACTGTTGAGTAATAATTAAAAAAAAGAATCAGGCTGGTGGGACCAGGAGAAAGCAAAGAAATGAGGCAAATGGCCCAAGACATATGGCCCTCCTGCTCAGATAATGTACATAACTCACAAACTTTTGCTTACCATCAAACACCTCAATTTATCAAACACCCTGGCTGACAAAAAAAAAATGCAAGTTACCTCCCTGCTACCCTGGCATAATCAGTACTGCACATAACACTCTACAGCCTAAGAGCCATCCTACGAAATCCCCAACAAGCCTTTGTTTCCTTGCAGTCAGCTCCTCTTCTGCTGGCCTGCCCGTTGCTCTCCTGCCCATTGCTCTCCTGTTTTTCTACTTTCTCTAATAAATTTGCCTTTCTCTACCTACAAATGTCTTGGTAAATTCTCTTACCCCTGAGCCGCCAGCCCAGATAGCTGTTGCTCCCCTGAAACATTTTGGTGGCCCATACAGGGAACTCTCCCTCTCCATACAGGGACTCTCTCTCCTTTCCCTTTCCCAACTCGGGACCCTCGAAGGACAGCATCTAAGCACAAAGACAATTGCAGGTCTCTGGCCAGAGCTACACTCCAGTGAGACTGAAAGGTGTCTGTCTATGTGGAAGCATCTGATCACCATTGTCCGGTTTGGGTGAGTGACCTGAGGTTTTTTTCTTTTTTCAGTCTTTCAGAGACCAGCTTCTAGTATCTCTCTGGCAATCGAAGGTAACTGGCCAGGGCCACTCTCCAGTGTTGCCTCAAGGCCCAGAGTGAACAGGGCTAGCTGCCCTGCCCAGAAGGGAGAAAAGCTGTTTCTCATCTTCTCTGATTGCAAGTCCCTCATCCCTATATGTGACGCAATTGACAGCAGAAGCTTGTTCAAGGCAAACTCACACATGTTTTAGGTAACTCAAACCCTCTCTTTCTCACTCTAAATTCACCTATGGAGTCAGCCAGCCATCCTGTTCTGGGCCTTGCTAAATCAGGTGATGTCAGACAGCCTCAGAACGGTGAGTCTTCTCTTACCCACCCCATCTCCTGGGCCAACACCAGGTAGAGATCTTTCTTTACCCTTCTTTTTCCTCGTACCTGGGCTGATCACCCACCATAAGTGAGTGCCTGGACTGGCCATCCAGCATGAGGCCCCTGAGCGGCCAGGAGGTCTTTTCTAACTGGTGGGATGCCCCCTTCGGAAAGTGCCCCCAAGTCCCTCTGTGGATGTAAGTGGAACCCTCTGTTCATCTCAGTGAGATGCCCCCCAAGAAAAGTGCAGTTCATGTCCCTGATTGACACTGCCCCTGAGCGGCGTGTTTTCCAGTCCCACCATGGAACAAACCCCGTCCGTTCCTGCAAACTCACCTCTAGGCTGTAAAGAATTGTGACAAATTCTACCCCCAAACTCTCAAAAAGAAACATCTAATTTTCTTGTATAACACAGCATGACCCCTATGCAGAAAAGTATCAAATTAGCCTCCTCAGTCTTTATAACCAAGAACAAAATAAGGAGGACAAGACTAAGAAAAAAACAAACACGGAGACAAAAGGCAGCCTCAACTGTTGGCTGCTTTACAAGCCCCAGCTCCTACTCAGATAACAGAACTCACAAACTTCCTGCTTATCAAACACCAACTTTCCAGACATCCCAGCTGACAAAAAAATGCAAGTTACCTCCCTGCTACCCTGGCATTTTCCTAATTACTGTAATAAATCTGCCTTTCTCTACCTACAACTGCCTTGGTAATTTTTTTTTTTCTTTTTTGAGATGGAGTCTCACTCTGTCACCCAGGCTGGAGTGCCGTGGCGCAATCTCGGCTCACTGCAAGCTCCGCCTCCCAGGTTCAAGCAATTCTCCTGCCTCAGCCTCCCGAGTAGCTGAGATTAGATTACAGGCACCCGCCACCGCGCCCAGCTAACTTTTGTATTTTTAGTAGAGACAGAGTTTTACCATGTTGGCCAGGCTGGTCTCAAACTCCTGACCTTAGGTGATCCGCCCGCCTCGGCCTCCCAAAGTGCTGGGATTGTGGGCGTAAGCCACCACGCCTGGCCGGTAAATTCTTTTACCCCAACGCCACCAGCGCAGATAGCCATCACTTCCCTGAGACGCTGATGAAGCAGTGGCTAGGATGATTCTTCCAGAGGCCATCCTGTCCACTTGCAGGCCCTGGGCTGGGTGGGTATTCAGCCTAAACCCCAGAGACCTCATGCAAAGAAATGCTGCCCCAACCCACTGTCCACAAGGCAGGCAGAGCAATTTAGCTAAAAATCTGACCATGTCACTTCCCCACATAACAGCCCAAATATCCCCGAGCCCATCCACTTAAAGACCAACATCTTAACATTTGAGTCTCTGTGATAGGCCCCTGAATCCCTCTGCAGCCTCATCTCCTGCTGCCCACAGCCTCTCATCAAGGCTCCAGCAACCCCAAACTACCTGCAGCTACCTGGCTCCTATTGCCCCTCTGCCCAACGTGGTCCCTCTTTCTCCTCACAAACCTTGCCATTGCCAACTCCTAGTTATCCTTCAAGACACTCAGGCTCAAATTTTCCAGAAAGCGCCTTTGCAGGGCCTGCTTCCCCTTCTCCTCCCTTAATTCCTCCTGGCACTTCCATCATTGCACAAGCCAGATTGAATCCCAACTGTTCATGTGTCTGTTTCACACCAGTCTAGGGGCTCCTTGAAGGCAGAGGCCAGCACTAGGTCTTGCTTGCCTCTGTAAACCCAGCCCAAGCACAATGTCAGGCACAGAGTAGGCGCTCAGTAAACTGAGTGGAAAGACTGATAAATGCACACCCAGAAGCTCTATTTGCCAAAGTTTGTTTGTTCATTTGTCTTAAGGGAAAATGTTGTTTGCCTGGAGTTGGGGCCAACAATTCCAAGAAATACAGTTTCCCTTTGCCTCAGTGGTTTTTCCTTTTGTTTTCTTTTGTTTTTCTGAGAATCACCTCTTTCTATGCCTCAGACATCCCCTATATCTGTTTTTTTTGTTTTGTTTTGTTTTGTTTTGTTTTATTTTTATTTTTTTTATTTATTTTTTTTGAGACAGAATCTCACTCTGTGGCCCAGGCTGGAGTGCAGTGGTGCAATCTCAGCTCACTGCAACCTCCACTTGCCAGTTCTAAGCGATCCTCATGCCTCAGCCAACCAAGTAGCTAGGATTACAGGCCTGCACCACCAAGCCCAACTAATTTTTGTATTTTTAGTAAAGACGGGGTTTCAGCATGTTGGCCAGGCTGGTCTTGCACTCCTGACCTCAGGTGATCCATCTGACTGGGCCTCCCACAGTGCTGGGATTATAGGCATGAGCCACCCTGCCTGGCCCCTCTGTACCTCTATCTTCCCTGTTTTTATGCTTTGTCACGCCTTCTTTATCACTTTGTTTCTTTTCCTTTCCTCTGTATTACATTTCTGTACCTTTGTTGCTTTATATCCTTTCTTCTTCCTTTTTCTTTTGTGGTTGAGTGGCTCTCTGTTCTATTGCCCTTTAGCCAGGGTTAGAAGCTGGCAAGAACATTCCTGGGGGCCAGGTGCGGTGGCTCACGCCTGTAATCCAGCACTCTGGCAGGCCAAGGCAGGGGCATCACTTGAGCCCAGTAGTTCAAGACCAGCCTGAGCAACATAGTGGGACACTGTCTCTGCAAAAAATAAAAATATTAGCTGGGTATGGCAGGGTATGTCTGCAATCCCAGCTACTCGGAAGGCTGAGGCAGGAGGATTACTTAAGATCAGGAGGGGAAGCCTGCAGTGAGCTATGATCACACCACTGCACGCCAGCCTGGGTAACAGAGCAAGATTCTGTCTCAAAAAAAAAAAGAGTATCCCTGGGTTCATGACTCTTAGAAAGAAAAAAGGAGAGTCTGAAAGGAAGAAAATCAGCTTTATTATGTACCAAGAAGTTCCAAACATTTTACTTCACATAATCTTGGTAATAAATGTGTAATATGGTATATCAACCAAGCAGGCTACGTTATGCTTCAGTAACAAACAACCCCCAAATCCCAATGGCTTTTATGCAGCAAAGCTTCATTGACTCTCCTGCCACATATCGACGGTGGGTTGGCCGAGGCTGTGCTCTGAGCTGTCATTGTCCTACCTCCAGGACCCAGGTTGACAGAGCAGCCACTATGTGGAATATCACCAATTACTATAGTTGAAGGAGAAAAAAATGTGGAAAAGCATACACTAGCTTTTAAAACTTCCACCTGGAAGGCACCATTTTAATTGGCCTAAGTAAGTCACGTAGCCATGCCTGGATTAGTGGGTAGGAGTTAAATGGAGTGGCAAAGTTCAATTTTCTTACATCCCTGGAAGGAAAGAGGACCTCAAGTATTTGCAAATAGGTCTGATAATCACAATGGATATTACTGTTCCCACTTTACTGATGAAATAGCTGAGGCTCAAGAAGTTTACATAGTTTGTTCAAGAACATGCAGCAAATATCAGAGAGAGGAACTGAACCCATGCCTTTTGATTCCTAGGACTGTGACCTTCCCCTCCACTGGGTTTTTAAGATGCTAGGCCTGGCCAGGCATGGTGGCTCATGCCTGTAATCCCAGCACTTTAGGAGGCTGAGGTGGGCGGATCACTTGAGGCTAGGAGTTCAAGACCAGCCTGGCCAACATGACTAAACCCTATCTCTACTAAAACTACAAAAAATTAGCTGGGCGAGGTGGTGCATGCCTGTAATCCCAGCTACTTGGGAGACTGAGGCAGGAGAATCACTTGAACCCGGAAGGCAGAGGTTGCAGTGAGCTGAGATAGTGCCACTGCACTCCAGCCTCGGCGACAGAGCAGGACTCTATCTCAAAAAAAAAAAAAAAAAAAAAAAAAAATGGCCGAGCATGATGGCTCACGCCTTTAATCCCAGAACTTTGGGAGGCTGAGGCGGGAGGATTACGAGGTCAGGAGATTGAGACCATCCTGGCTAACACGGTGAAACCCTGTCTCTACTAAAAAATACAAAAAAAATTAGCCGAGCACGGTGGCAGGCTCCTGTAGTCCCAGCTACTCGGGAGGCTGAGGCAGGAGAATGGCGGGAACCCGGGAGGCGGAGCTTGCAGTGAGCCGAGATGGCGCCACTGCACTCCAGCCTGGGCCACAGAGCGAGACTCTGCCTCAAATAAAAAAAGTTAGGCCTTTTCTATCAACTTTTTGGACGCTGCTGTGAGGCTTGGTTTGCTGGAACCCAGGAAGAAAAAGGATAAGAAGCCCATCTTTGCTCACTGGCCCCAGAGCATGATTTCTGGTGAGGGGCATCAGAATCTCTCTCCAAAACATTGAGAGACTTCTAATTCCCAAGACAAAACCAGGTGGGTTATAAAACTTGCACCACAATTGTTAGAAACCTTCCAGACAAAACCAATTTATGGTAACAGAAGTAAGAATAGGCCAGGCGCAGTGGCTCACACCTATAATCACAACACTTTGGGAGGCCAAGGAAATCAGATCACCTTAGGTCAGGAGTTCCTGTCCTCAGATGATCCACCTGCCTTGGCCTCCCAAAGTGCTGGGATTACAGGCATGAGCCACCACACCCTACCAGCAGCCTGACTTATAATGGTCCCCACCGGCCTGGGCAAGCAGCTGGCAAGTGCTGACCACGTGGCCAGAGGAACAGACTCTTCCGTTTCATCAGTACTGCATCAGTCTGGGCATCTTGTATGACCTGAGGAAGGGAGCCTGAAAACTGTCTGACACTGGAGTTCCAGTCAATGGTGGGCAGGGCTGGACCCAGAGTCTATTTAAGTGAGTCCACAAAGAAACAAGACATTACTTGTAGCCCAGGAGCTGTGGGGCAATCACACCTGTTGCATATATGTGGACATACATGCCTACCTTCACATAAATGTTTCTAGATAGAGAAGGATCTAGTAGCAGTTATGAGTCTGGGAAATGGGACTGGCTCTCCTTTTTTTTTTTTTTTTTAATTGAACAGATTTTTTTGTATAATAAAAATGTATTTTAAAATTAGAATGACAGCAATAATAAACTCAGATTGCTAAATTCTTCAAACAATAGGACAGCTGGTAACCCTGCCTCATAGGAGGGATGAGCTTGTGACCCACACCTTGACAGTGATATCTCCCAGCTATGGCGCGTCCTCTGGGCAGCTGGAGAGGAGGCTAAACATAGAATAGCCTGTGGAGTGTGCCAAGATGGATCAGGTCTGGTACTAGAACATTCCTTCACTCTGTCAATGAGCAACCACCTCGTACCTGTGTCTCAGGAACCGGGGATGTAGGAGTGAGCAAAGCACACTGGCTTCCTAGACCCCGAGACTTAGATGCTAAAGGAGGGGATGTGTGGGTCACTCTGGCCCAGCAGGAGGACAAGGAAGGGGAGTGAGAACCACAGAGGGCCCAGGAAGATCCCCAGGCCTGGTACGGGGCAAGATGGGGAAGGTGGTATGCCTTTTCCAGGGTAGCCAGTTCCTTAGCGCCTCCTTTCAGGAACTCCTCTGTGCTATTGAGGGGCTGGAAGGTTTCTTCTTAATTAAAAATAATTTTATTTTAAAAATTAACATAAAGTAAAATTGATTTTTTCAATGGACAGTCCTATGAGTTTAACGTGTAAAGATTCATGTAATCACCACAATCGATCATGTAATCACCACCACTGAAACAGAATAGCTCCACTGCCTAAAACACTCCCTCGGGCTACCCCTTTGTAGTCCCATCCTCTTTCCTGCCCCCGACAAACTCCCTGCTATTTTGCTATTTTGATCTAGTCTCTGTTGCTATCGTTTTATCTTTTCAAAAGTGTCACGTAAATGGAATCATACAGTCTGTAACTTTTGAGAACTTTTTTCACTCAGCGTAATGCCTTTGAGATTCATCCAAGTCATTGCACGTGTCAGTAATTTGTTTCCTTTTTTCATTTTAAAAATGTATGCAGTTTGATGTTTTTTTCTTTTTTGTTTTCTTTTCTTTTTTTAAGCAAGGTTTCATTGTGTTGCCCAGGCTGGAGTGCAGTGGCATGATAACGGTTCACCGCAGCCTCAACCTCCTGGGCTCAAGTGATCCTTCTGCCTCAGCCTGAGTAGCTAGGATTACAGGCATGCACCACTATGCCCAGGTAATTTTTGTATTTTTTGCAGAGACAGGGTTTCACCATGTTGCCCAGACTGGTCTTGAACATCTGAGCTCAAGCGATCCTCCCGCCTCAGTCTCCTAAAGTGCTGGGATTACAGGCATGAGCCACTGTACCTGGCCCCAATTAGTTTTTAAAAATTAAATTAATTAATTAATTAACTGATTGGCTATCAGCAGGAAACAAATACAATGAGCTTTTACATTTATATTTACCCATTTAACCACCATCTAGACAAGATAGCTTCAACCCAGAAGTCTCCCTTGTTTCCCTTCCAGTCAATATGTAGCACCCTCTTTCCTGCCCACCTCATTCCAAGCTAACCACCATTCTGACTTTTTTTTTTTTTTTTTTTTTGAGACAGAGTCTTGCTCTTGTTGCCCAGGCTGGAGTGCAGTGGAATGACTTCAGCTCACTGCAACCTCCACCTCCCAGGTTCAAGCGATTCTCTTGCCTCAGCCTCCCGAGTAGCTGAGATTACAGGCACTCACCACCATGCCCAGCTAATTTTTGTATTTTTAGTAGAGATGGGGTTTCACCATGTTGGCCAGGCTGGTCTCAAACTCCTGACCTCAAGTGATCTGCCCACCTCGGCCTCCCAAAGTGCTGGGATTACAGGGGTGAGCCATCGTGCCCAGCCTGCACCCCCTCTCTTTTCCCTGAGTCCATGGAGGTCTAAGAGTCAACCAAGAAGTAGGCTCCTGCCCTCACACCCTGTACTCTCAGACCATCCAGCACCACAGGTGTCTTTCCAGCTCTTCCAAAACAAGGCCTGCTTAGGGTGGGTTTCCTTTACAGCCCCACCCAGCCTGATTCTTTCTGTTCCTTCTAAAACATACACAAAAAGCCAAACACCTCCGGGGTCAGGAAATCCACAACTTCAAAGAAATGAAGTCCTGGTTGCCCAGAGGTGAGAGAGGAGAGGAACACTTTCGTTTCTGTTTAATTCTCAATAGATTGTTGTTATATGACATTCATAATAAACTGTCCTGCTATGTAACATATTCTTTTAAATCTGATTATTCCTTCAAATGTGACACATGTTGGGAAAGTTGTAGGGAGATCAATTAGTAATCATTTATGGGAATGTTTCCTGAATGAAGGAGCCCAGGATGGGCACGGGATAGGAGACATCAGGTAAGGAACAGATAGGACCCTTCGGAGAGATTTCAACCCAAATTAGACAGCAAAATACATATACTCTCTGAGGACAGCTCAGGTCAATGGATATGTATTGAGCATCTACAAATAAAAGCTAATCTTGACTGACTGCTTAGTAGCCACCAGGCACTGTGCTAGCCCTGGGGATGCTGCAACCAACCAGACAGAGATCTTCCTGCCTTGTGGAGCTCAGAAGGACAGACATGAAACACACAGGACTGAGGTGGTGACTCTTACACGAGGTAGAGTTCAGGGTACCATAGGCAGGTATAGCCAGAGGACCTAACACAGGATGCGGATCAGGGAAGGCCTCTCCTAGAAGCTAATGTTCCAACTGAGACTTGAAAATGATGACAATATAAAAACATCAGACCAGGGGGAGGGGGAACCTTAGCTACAAGAGATCCAGACAAGTCGGAGGAACCAAAAAAATTCCAAGATATAAAAGCGTACAGGCAGCGAGGTGAGTTGGGTTTAGAAGAGGCTGGTAACATGGGCTCAACCAAAAAAGGCCCAGTGAACCCTACACTATGGAATGAATTGTGTCCCTTCAAATTCATATGTTGAACCCCTAACCCCCAATGTGACTATATTTGGAGATAGGGTTTTTAGGTGATTCAGGTTAAATGAGATCCCAAGGGTGAGGCCCTAATCTGATGGGATTGGTGTTCTTATAAAAGGAACAGGATGCACAAGAGATCTCTCTCTCCCCACATGCACAAAGAGGCCATTGTGAGTACAGAGCAAAATGGCGGCCACCTACAAGTCAAGCAAAGAGGACTCTGGGCCAGGTGCGGTGGCTCACACCTGTAATCTCAGCACTTTGGGAGGCTGAGGAGGGTGGATCACCTGAGGTCAGGAGTTTGAGACCAGCCTGGCCAGCATGGTGAAACCCCATCTCTACTAAAAATCAAAAATTAGCCAGGCATGGTGGTGGGCGTCTGTAATCCCAGCTACTCAGGAAGCTGAGGCAGGAGAATTGCTTGAACCAGGGAGGCAGAGGTTGCAGTGAGCTGAGGTGCAAAATGCCATTGCACTCTAGCCTGGGTGACAGAGCAAGACTCTCCCTGTCTCAAAAAAAAAAAAAAAGAAAAGAAAAAGAAAAAGAAAGAAAGAAAAGAGGACTCTGAAAGTCTGAATGAAGCCAACCTTGCCAGCACTTTCATCTTGGACTTCTCAGCCTCCAGAACTGTGAGAAATAAACTTCTGTTGCTTAAGGCAGCCCGTCTAGGGTATTTTGTTATGGCAGCCTGAGCTGACTAATACGCCATATAAGAATTTTGAGGGTATTTCTAAAAGGCTGGTGGGAAGCCACTGGAGTTCTAAGTCAGGGACAGACATGTTCATGCATACATCTGTGAGGCTCATTCTGGCTGCAGAGTGGAGAAGGGATCTGAGCAGGGCAAGACTAGAAGCAGAGAGATGAGGTAGGAGGTGAGGGTAGGTGCTCAGGCTGGAGATGATGTTGGAGGCTTATAGCCTGGTGATGTGGAGGTGAGGAAAAGTGGAGAGATTGGAGACACCTTCATGGGGAAAATCAAAGGACTTGGGGATTAACAGAATGGGAGGAGAGGGGAGGGGGAGTCCAAAGGCCCCTAGGTACAGTGGAAAGAGCCCTGGGCTGGGAATCTAAAGATCCAAGTTCTATTCCCAGATCTGTCACCCAATGGCTTTGGCTAAGTCGCTTCACTACCCTTCACCGCTTTAGTTTCCTCATCTGTACAGGAAGAGATGAGCCTGCTGATCTCATGGTGCCGTCCAATTCCATTATCCTGTGATTCTGTGAAGTAAATGCATTAACAAGATAAAACAATGGTGTCATCTCCCCAGGACTGTTCACGGACCTCTCCTCCACACTTTACCTAACACTATTGATCACCGTATACTTAGCTGTACATTAGAAAGCTTCCGTTACTGATCTGTCTCCCTCAAAAGACTGAGACCTCCTTGAGGGTAAGAACTGGGTCATTTGGCTTGGTATCCCGTACCTGAAACCAAGCCAGGCACATAGTAATTGATTAATTATATTTGTTAAATTGATTATTGTAAGTGCTGGGAAGACAGGCACATGGTTATTCCGGGAAGGCATCTAGGTATGATGTATGTTTTCTGAGTACAGGGCACTGTGATGGGTACTAGGGCCATCAGAGTAAACAAGAAAACCAGTCACAGACCTTACGTCAGGTAGCTAGGCAGACATTAAACACAAGAGGACAAAAATGATGATTTATTTCTAGTTGTGGTGAGTGCCACAAGGAAAAGTACTGGGTATTGTGAGTGTGTAATAAAGAGACTAGCTTGGGGGTAGAGGGAAGGTTTCTCTGAAAGAATGACCTTTACCATAATAAGGATGAGTAGATTTGCTCGCAGATTGAAGGAGGGGAGAGACAGAGAGCACAACTTAAGATAGAAGAATCAATAAGCACACATGAAAGCCTGAAGCTGGAAGGAGTTCTGGCGAGGAGAATGCCAGAAGGAAATCCACCAGAATGTAATGTTAGCTAATTTGGGTTATGGAATTATAGGTGCTTTTTATTCTCTTTTGTGTATATTTTGCATATTACAGACTTCCCACAACAAACATGTACTATTTTAATCATGGGGGTTGGGGGGGCATTGCTAGTTTTAACAAAATAATAAAGGATGTGGGGAGCATGGGTGTCTGGAGGAGGGGTTGCATTCCAGAGGGATTGATGACACCTCCCCCATGAGGTGACTAAGTCCTCATGGGGGAGGGTGGGAGGCCCATCAGTGGGGCTGGAACAAAGCAGCAAGGATGACTCACAAAAGACACAGCCGAAGCCAGTGCATCAGGGCCCATGGAGGTGAGGCTCGGGAGTCGGAGGTGATATGAGAAGTCGCAGGGAGCTACTGTCAGACCAACTAGGCAGGGACAGCCTACACCTGAGCAGAGGAAAGGATGAGGAACCAGAGAGAAAAAGCTCCCCTCAGCAGTCCCTGTGGGGCTGGTACAGGACCTTGGGAACCTGGTAAGGGCAGAGTCCTCCTTGTTACTTTCCAAGCACGAAGGGGTTAGATTGTCCCGTGCTTTCTGCCCCCACAGCGGAAGTGGAAGCTGTGGTTTCCAAAGGCCCTTCCTGATCTGCAATCTCTGAGAAATCAACTAAAGAGATAAAGTTAAAGGTTGGTTGGTGGTGTGCAGTGGGCGTGGGGGTGGATCGCAGGCAGGAGTTGGAAAATTGAGGCCTGATGCAAGCTCTAAGATCCGCCCCCACCCACTCCTGATCATGAGTGATAAGCACCCCACCACCCACTCTGCCACTTGGCCAGGATTTCCCCGGAGCCTGTGAAGTATTCCCAGGGCTAGTATGTGACTTGGGGAGGAGGTAGTAATTGGCTGCCTTCTCCACTCTGAGCTGGGCCTACAGGAACTGCCTCCACCACTTCCCCCTTCCCCTCCAGGGGAGTTACTCAGCATGGTCTGACTGCTCCACCTGAACCCTCCTTAGCATCACCCACTCACCTCACACTCCTGACCCAGGTGCCGCCTGCTCATAGCCAGGACACAGAGATGAGGAGCAACTTCATCCCAGTCTTCTACCTAGCCCCAAACCTGAATTCCACAATAGGACCCTGGTCCTGACCCTGCTCCCATGAACACATGCAAAATCACACTAAATTTTCATCTTAAATCATTGTGTATATCAAATGCCAACCAGTTAGTAAGCAGCCGAGGGCACGCTGTCCACAGCCCTACAGCTAGGCCTGTTCTGCTACCAGGGTGCAGAGACAGGGGTCTTGAAGAAACAGCCCCAGCCCCTAGGAGTGTTATTTGCTGTTGGAGACAACAAGTTCTTAATAAAAGTCACATCAACCCAGAAGACCTGAGTCATCTGAGAGAGACCATTTGCGCCTCAAAGCCTCAATTTCTTCAATTGTGAAATGGTAATGACAGCTAGTTTAGAATTAAATGATGCAGTGTATGTAAAAATAGATGAGAGGCTTAGAAGGATCCCGTCCTTCCACAGATACTTATTCCTGGGCCAATGCTCAGGATATAAAGATAAACAAACGTAACAGGCCTGATCCCTGCCCTCAGGAAGTTCCTCAAGTTGCTGTTGTTGTTGACCCAATGAGAGCTGAATAAATGAAGGCCACTCGTAAAAAGCAAATGGAGGCTCCGATAGAGTGTGGCTGATGGTATTTTCCAAAGTTGGGTGCCCCTTTCCACTCGCTCTCCTTGTCCCGTGACTGACACTCCAGGTAGGGGCCATGTTCCCTCTCTTTGAATGGGAGTAGGGCAGTGACTACTCTGACCAATAGGGTAGGAGAGAAGTGATGCAGATGAAAAAAAGATGAGGTTATAAAAAGAATGCAGCTGGGCACAGTGACTCACACCTGTAATCCCAACACTTTAGGAGGCTGAGATGGATAGATTGCTGAGCCCAGGAGTTGGAGACCAGCCTGGGCAACATAGTGAGACCCTGTCTCTACAAAATAATAATAATAATAATAATAATAATAATAATACAAAAATCAGCCAGGCATGTTGGCAGTAGCCCCAGCTACCAGGGAGACTGAGGCAGGAGGATCACTTAAGCCTGGGTAGTCAAGGCTACAGTGAGCCATGATTCCACCACTGCACTCCAGCCTGTGCAACAAGAGTGAAACTCCGTCTCAAAAAAAAAAAAAAGAAGAAAAAAAAAAAAGCAGTTCATGCCTGGTTCCCTCACAGCAACCCAGCCACCACGCAAGAGAAACTCTAACTAGATCACAGGTGGAAAACCTGAGGTCCCTGAGCCAACCGCCAGCATCCACTGCCAGATATGCGAGACATGCAAAGTGTCTGCAGATGATTTCAGTCCCCCAGCTTTCAAGTCTTCCAGCTGCAGCCCCAGATAACATGGAGCAGGGACAAGCCATCCCCACCGCGGTGTGTCCAAATTCCTGACCCACAGAATCCGTGAACATAACAAAGGGCTGTCTCATGCCACAGAATTTTGAGACAATTTGTTGGACAACGAAAAATAACCAGAACACAGAGGACAAGCCAGAATGAGCAGCACATAAGTCGAAAGAGAAGGTACCCTAAAGATGTTAAGAGTTAGTCATAATGGAAGGACATTAACTGTGGAAAGCATTACTAGACCTCACCTCACCATATGGTTTTGTACTCGGACCTGCTGTGAAACTCTTCCTTCAAAGGCCACCAGCAACCCCCAAAGTGACAAATATACAAATTCCCTCTTGTTTAAACTATCATCTAGGCCTGCGCCATCACTCACATCTGTAATCCCAAAACTTTGGGAGGCTGAGGCAGCAGGATCATTTGAGCCCAAGAATTTGAGACCAGCCTGGGCAACATAGTGAGACCCCCTGTCTCTAAAAAAATGTTTAAAAAATTAGCTGGGAGTGGTGACATACACCTGTAGTATCAGCTACTCAGGAAGCTGAGGTGAGAGGATCTCTTGAGCCTGGGAGGTCAAGGCTTCAGAGAGCTATGATCATGCCACTATACTCCAGCCAGGGTTACAGAGCAAGACCCTCTCTCCAAACAAACCAAAAAAAAAAAAAAAAACCCTCACAAACAAACAAAAAACCCTATCATCTGTGCGCCAAAGTCCCCCACTCCAATAGCTACATACCTAGTCCTATCTTTTCACCTGAACTCCTGTCTTGTAGCTCCAATTTCCTGCAGTCACATGCCAGTTCCTTATTTCTTTGCCACCTCAAATCCAACACAACCAAAATGGATTCACTGTCATGGACGCTGTTTGGGCTCAGGTCCTTTTCACCAGTGAGTCCACTCACCTTCCAGCTTTTGGGAATATCAGCTGATAACCACACAAAATTGTCCCCTTTTCTGGAGAATTGCCCTGGGCCAAACAGGAGCCAAGCCCTCCTCCCTTGCACACACTCTGGACAGACTCCCAGTGGCTGCCTGACCTTAAAGCAGATCTACAAAACGCCAGCCCCCATGCCTCCAAGTGCAATTGACTGGTGCAATTTGCTGCCCTGAGCTTCCCCATGAGCTCAGCCTGAAGCCCACATCCTTGCTTAGCCTCTTTCCCTTCCCTATCCTGTATTCTTCAGTCTTTCTCCTGAAAGCCTCCCGCAATGTATCTCTTGAACAAAAGTCCCCACCCCAGGTTCTGCTTCAAGGTAGCCCAATCTAAAACACCTGCTGCCAAGTGCAGTGGCTCACACCTGCAATACCACCACTTTGGGAGGCCAAGGTGGGCAGATTACTTTGAGCTCATGAGTTCAAGACCAGCCTGGAGACAGGCTGGACACAGCAAACCTTGCCTCTTCAAAAGTTACAAAAGAAAAAATTAGCCTAGCTTGGTGGCATGCGCCTGTAGTCCCAGCTACATGGGAGGCTGAGATGGGAGGATCGATCGCTTGAGCCCAGGAGGCAGAGGTTGCAGGAAGCCGAGATTGCACCACTGCACTTCAGCCTGAGTGACAGAGCAAGACCCTGTCTCAAAATAAAATAATAATAATAATAATAGGCCGGGCGCCGTGGCTCATGCCTGTAATCCCAGCACTTTGGGAGGCCAAGGCGGGCGGATCACTTGAGGTCGGGAGTTCAAGACCAGCCTGGCCAACATGGTGAAACCCCATTTCTACTAAAGATAAAGAAATTAGCTGGCCGTGGTGGCACATGCCTGTAATCCCAGCTACTTGGGAGGCTGAGGCAGGAGAATCACTTGAATCTGGGAGGCAGAGGTTGCAGTGAGCCAAGATGGCACCATTGCACTCCAGCCTAGGTAACAAGAGTGAAACTCCATCTCAAAAAAATAATAATAATAAATAAAACATCAACCAAGCCAAGTTTACTTTGTTTACCCTGTTGCTATGAGTCCTGTCTCTCATCATCCCAGCCTGAAACTCCCTTTCAGGCCACCCATCACTTTGAATACATTTTCTAGCAAATGTCTCTCATTCTTCCTCCTCACTCCCATTGCCCCCATGTAATCACCTCACACCTGGCTTATGAAATCAGTCTCCTTTCCCACCTCCCTGCTGCTTCCTGTTTTTCCTCCTGCCTCCAACATGTCTAGCACTTCGTGTGAGATTAACATTTCTGAAATGCCTCTGATCATGTAGCTCCCCTACTGGAAAGTTCAGTGCCTCCGGTGTCTAGTGGCAGGAGATAAAGATTCTTTTGTCTGCTTTCCTGGTCCCTTACTGAGCTCTGGCTTCCACCTTGTTTATTTAACCTCATTTGTCAGTATTTTTAATTTTCTATTCCAGTCAGCTCCCCCAGAGTTCCACAAAGTATGCTCATTCCCAGCACACCAACACCAGTTCTCCCTCTCCCCTACATGTTCTCAAATCCCACCCGGCTTCTCAGCTGCCCCCCAGCCCCTGCCCTCCCCTTCTCAGCCCCCAGCAGGGCACATGGCTGCCTGCAGGAAGCAACAGGGCTCTAAGCCTCCCTGGCAGCCAGACGTGGCGGAGAGACTTCCTTCCAACCTATTTGAAATGAGCAGAAATGTTACGGGTTACTTCTGTCTGTGGACCTACTAGGATGGGGTGTGTATTTCTTTGTCCTTCTCTTTCCCCTTGGCCTGAACATGGAGCCTGAGCAGTCATCCTAAATCACAAAGATCCATGCATCAAAGACAGTGAGGCAATGAGGCGGAGCTGTCCCAGCCCCTAGCTGCCTGCCTGGCTCTGGACTTTGTTTCTGTCAGAGAGAAATGGACTTCCAACTAGGAAGCCATTGTTCTATTCGGTTTTTGTCACTCACAGGTCAACCTAATGCTAACTTGGTTCTCCTCACAACTTGTGAAGGAAAGAAAGGAGCAGATGCGGCAGTGGCCTGTAAATGTTTAACTCTCAGAGGCAGTGGAGGGCTGGGGGTAGGTGAAAGTTCTGACTTGCAACATTTCCGATTTCCGTGGTGTAAATACTTCCATCGAGGTGTTGGGGCTCAGAAAATGATACCCCAGAGTTTGGTGTTTTGCCAAGTTGAGAAGAACATGGGAAGGACCTGAGAAGTCAAGTCTGCCTCTGACCTTCTCCTGTTCCCCTCTCTCCTCCAAGGCAGGTCAAAGAAACCAGAATGTCTTTCCCCCAAAGCCAATCATAAAACTTAGAAATATTACTCTAGCCTTCCTTTGCCTTTCTGTATAAGCACAGCTCATTAAAAAAAAAAAAAAAAAAAAAAAAAAAAAAAACTGACCTACCTTTTCTAATAGTAGGTCATAAAACCCTTATTTCGGAGAGTAACTGCCTATACCCAGAAGGAAGGAATGCTGCGCAGAGAACCAAGCAGAATCCTAACAGACAGGCCCTGCTGGCTTTCTCCCTCAGCCTATTCCCATGCGACCATTCACTTTGTGTTCAATCACATTTCTTTTTTTTTCTTCTTCTTCTTCTTTTTTTTTTTTTTTTTTTTTTGAGATGGAGTTTCGCTCTTGTTGCCCAGGCTGGAGTGCAATGGCGCTATCTCGGCTCACTGCAACCTCCTCCTCCCCGGTTCAAGCGATTCTCCTGCCTCAGCCTCCTGAGTAGCTGGGATTACAGGCATGCACCGCCATGCCCAGCTAATTTTGTATTTTTAGTAGAGACGGGGTTTCTCCATGTTGGTCAGGCTGGTCTTGAACTCCCGACCTCAGGTGATCCGCCCGCCTTGGCCTCCCTAGGTGCTAGGATTACAGGCATAAGCCACCACGCCCAGCCTGTGTTCAGTCACATTTCTACATGACTGTCTGTTCTTTTTTTTTTCTCTGAGACAGAGTTTCACTCTGTCGCCTAGGCTGGAGTGCAGTGGCACGATCTCGGCTCACTGCAACTTCTGTCTCCCAGGTTCAAGTGATTCTCCTGCCTCAGCTTCCTGAGTAGCTGGGATTACAGGCACACACCACCATGCCTGGCTAATTTTTGTATTTTTAGTACAGACGGGGTTTCATTATATTGGCCAGACTGGTCTCAAACTCCTGGCCTCATGTGATCCTCCCACCTCCGCCTCCCAAAGTGCTGGGATTACAGGCGTGAGCCACTGCGCCCAGCCTTGGCTGTCCATTCTTCATCAAAACTAATCAAAAAAATTGTTTTCTCTGAGCATTTCTGGGGTCTTCATTTCTGAAGGTTTCCATGTCATGTAAACTGTGATGAAATAAATTTGTTGGCCGGGCACAGGGGCTCACACCTGTAATCCCAGCACTTTGGGAAGATGAGACAAGCAGATGGCTTGAGCCCAGGAGTTCGAGGCCAGCCTGAGTAACATGGCGAAACCCCATCTCTACAAAAAATTACCTGCGTGTGGTGGTCTGCACCTGTAGTTCCAGCTACTCTATCGGCTGAGGCAGGAGGATTGCTTGAGCCCAGGAGGTTAAGGCTATAGTGAGCCATGATCATGCCACTTCACTACAGCCTGGGCAAGAGTGAAACTCCGTTTCAAAAAAATAGATAAATAAAATAAAATAAATTTGTTATGCTTTTGTTTTGTTCACCTGTCTTTTGTTATGGGAGTATTGGTCATGACTCAGGATGGGTGCAGAAAGCAATCACATCTTTCTGTCTATACAAAGGCCAACTTCAAGCTACCGATGTTATGCCAGTTGGCTCATAAAGTTCCTGAAAGTATAATGATTCTTCTCATGAACTGGTGTGAGCTGGCTTCAGCACAACAGTGGGTGAATGGGAAGGGGTGAAATGGGACTGACATTTAATGAACCTTGCTACATGCCAGGTAAAGTAATAGGCATTTTGCATATATTTTCTTTAATCCTTATATTTAACACTGAGGGGTAAGTAAGGCCAAACTTTCCCAACCATTAATCCTTTCTGGGAAAAATTCCAATACAGGTAGATTTATTTTTCTATATCTTTTTCACAACCTTGGAAGATACGTTAGTCACCCCTGTTGTGGATAATTAGAAAAAGGAGAAAATGGAGGTAAGAGAAAATGTGAATGTGCTGGATATTTTCTGAGGTTTGACCATCCTGCATTCTCTTCTCCTCTGAGAACAGTCATTGGATTCCTTGGAGAATTACCTGTGTGCATTCCTCATGAGCTATGGTTAAGGTGTGCTTTTTCCCCAGCCTTTACCTAGACTAGGCTGATCAGATTCTCTCTGCTAGGGCTTTGAATGATGAACAAAAGTGGAAAGGATAGAAAAAACCCTTTGTCACTTACTCATTTCAGCAGGTAGCCAGGGCAACACCGTCGATTCCTGCTACCTCATCCGCTGGAGCTACCCTGGTTCTTTGTTTCCTGAGCCTGATTCTCTGGCCTTCTTTTGATTCTGTGAGCTATTCAATATCCTCCCAAGACTCATCTATTCTGTTCAAGTTAAGGACAATCATTTTTGTGGCTTGAAGCCAAAGAAATGCAAATGCCAAGGAAGAAAATTAGAAGCTCTTTAGAAAAGTTAAAGGAAGCCGGCCAGGCGCGGTGGCTCACTCCTATAATCCCAGCACTTTGGGAGGCCAAGGCGGGCAGATCACCCAAGGTCAGGAGTTCAAGACCAGCCTAACCAACATGGAGAAACCCCGTCTCTAATAAAAATACAGAATTAGCCGGGCATGGTGGCACACACTGTAATCCCAGCTACTCAGGAGAATTGCTTGAACCTGGGAGGTGGAGGTTGCGGCGAGCCGAAATCGAGCCATTGCACTCCAGCCTAGGCAACAAGAGTGAAACTCTCTCTCATATAAAAAAAAAAAAAAAAGAGAAAAGAAAAGTTAAAGGAAGCCAATGCAAAGTGCACAGGGCTTTAGAAGAACATTTTAAAATTGCTCCTGGCAGGGAAGTGGTTATGATTATGTAACGAGAACCTAGGCAAGACTGGTCAGACTGCAGGGTTGGATTTTTATGTGTTCTACACGGCAGGAATTTGGGGCAGAGCTGATGTTATATAAGCCTGAGTTGTAAGTTATTTGACATATGTCATTGTATGCTCATCACAGGATTATTAAATAAAGGTAACTCAAACCATTTTGTATTTAGAGTATCCAAATTATTCTACATTTCTAGAATCACTATAAAATATTTGGGAGTTTGTTTTTTTAAAATGTGTTATTTTGGTGGAGGACTGGAGAGAAAACATGGATCACTAAGAACTCTTCATCAACATTTTATCTTTTAGAAAGTAAAATGAACTACAAGCAGTGGGCCCAGTGCAGTGGCTCCCACCTATAATCCCAGCACTTTGGGAGGCCGAGGAGGATTACTTGAGTCCAGGAGTTTGAGACTGGCCTGAACAACATAGCGAGGCCCTGTGTCTACAAATAGTCAAAAAATTAGCCGGACGTGGTGGCACACCATGGTCCCAACAAATCAGGAGGCTGAGGAGGGAGAACTGCCTGAGCTCTGGCAGTCGAGGCTGCACTGAGCCATGATTGCACCACTACACTGAGCCATGATCACACGACTACACTGAGCCATGATCACACCACTGCACTGAGCCATGACCACACCACTGCACTGAGCCATGATCGCACCACTGCACTGAGCCATGATCGCACCACTGCACTGAGCCATGATTGCACCACTGCACTGAGCCATGATCGCACCACTGCACTGAGCCATGATCACACCATTGCACTGCACTCCAGCCTGGGCCACAGAGTGAGACCATGTCTTAAAAAAAAAAAAAAAACTACAAGCAATGGAGAGCCTGGGAAGTGTCTAGTAGGGAAACCAGGAGTTGTATCTGTGTTTGTGTGACTGCCCCACATTCCTGCTGGTTCTGCCTCAACAAAAGCTTTCCCCCATCACTCCATCCTACAGTGATCTCACCCTGCTGCGAATGCCTAGAATGCTTGCTCTCTGTACCAACATTCCATTTGTTTGACATTCATCATGGGGATCTGCTGAGTCTTCATATGAGGAAAAGTACTTGTTAAGCTCTAAGATATCAAATAAATGTTAATTGTTATTAGATAGGTAGATAGATAATAAGTAGATGCACGCACATATATAGCTACAGATACAGTTACGGTTTTGTGTACTTACATTTATGTGCTGATCTCTTAATTTCCCTTAACTTGGTTATAAACTTAAGGCCCATATTTTATACATCTTTCTGCCTTCCACTGCTCTTAGTTGGAACATATTTGACAATCTACTGATGTTTTAAGTGTAGGAACTAGCCTCTACCAGCTGAAAAATCTGTGAACTATGGCCACTTATTTTCACCACTTTCCTGTGCCCTGGGAGGACTAGATGAGCTCATAGGCACAAAGTGCTGTGGATCAGTTAGTTTCCTGTGGCCGAAGACAGAAGAACTCAGCAGTCTTAGCTCCCTCTTCAACTTCATGCCTTCCTTTCTGAAGAAGCATGGGTCATGTATGTGATCAGAAATGGGCTTCCATTTCTCGATACAAGATTTCTGAAGAAGTGGTTTCTGGATCTCTGAATGGGCAGTGTGCGATACAATCTAATGAGAGATGACTGATCTTGACTCTTTTAAAAGTGTCAAAAGCAGATTGAAGCCATTAGCCTATACCAAGCCTTTTCCCAATGCAGCATTTTCTCTTCCCCCACCCTGTCTGTCATCCAGCCTAGTGCTGTCCAACAAATCTTTCCGTAATGATGGAAATGTTCTATTTCCGTGTTTTCCAATATGGTAATCACTGGCCACATGGGATTATCATGCTCTTGAAATGTGGCTAATGAAACTGAGAAACTGAATTTTAAATTTTTACTTATTAGAATTTACATTCAAATAGCCACGTGCAGCCGGGCGCAGTGGCTCATGCCTGTAATCCTAGCACTTTGGGAGGCCAAGGTGGGCAGATGACCTGATGTCAGGAGTTCGAGACCAGCCCAGCCAACAAGGTGAAACCCCGTCTCTATTAAAAATACAAAACTGCTGGGCGTGGTGGCTCACGCCTGTAATCCCAGCACTTTGGGAGGCCAAGGCGGGTGGATCACAAGGTCAGGAGATCGAGACCATCCTGGCTAACACGGAGAAACCCCGTCTCTACTAAAAATACAAAAAATTAGCTGGGCGTGGTGGCGGGAGCCTGTAGTCTCAGCTACTCAGGAAGCTGAGGCAGGAGAATGGTGTGAACCCGGGAGGCGGAGCCCGCAGTGAGCTGAGATCGCGCCACTGCACTCCAGCCTGGGCAACAGAGTGAGACTCTGTCTTAAAATAAATTAATTAATTAAGTAATTAATAATAAAAATACAAAAATTAGCTGGGCATAGTGGCACAAGCCTGTAATCCCAGCAACCTAGGAGGCTGAGGCAGGAGAACCGCTTGAACCCAGGAGGCAGAGGTTGCAGTGAGCCAAGACTGTGCCACTGCATTCCAGCCTGGGCGACAGAGTGAGACTCCATCTCAAAAAATAAAATAAAATAAATAGCCACATGCTACTGTATTAGATAGCGTAGACCTAAATTAAGAGACTCTGGGTTTCTTTATTCATTCATTTATTTATTCGTCATTCAACCAAAACCACTGAGTACCTAGTATATATCAATCAGGCACAGTGCTGAATACTGACAGTGGGTTCAGTGATTAGTCTCTCACCTGAAAAAGCCCAAAATCTGTTTGAGGAAACAAATGATCTTTGGGGATGGCCTCAAGACCTTAAAGCGTCTTCTAGTTACACCACCTCCTCTTGAGAAAAGTATCTGGGAGCAAGTCTTTGGGCATAGGTCACCCTGGAGATAATCTTCCGGCCCTGACCTCATCTACTAAATTAGGATCCTTGCTTGAGCTAGGGGCACTTCTCAAGGGCTGGCAAGAGGCCAGTGATACAGCCGGAGGTGAGAATACCCAAAAAGGTTACTGTATTCCGGGAAGTGTGTACACAACCCATTCAGAGTCTCAGTGTAAGACATAAGCAAGGACATGAACATCAGAGCAGTGTAAAACCCCAAAGACAAAAAGAGCTAGGTCAGTGGGTTGAATAATAACATTAATAATGAGGATTGTTGAGAGGCAGGAAAGCGTGGAGGTCAATAGCTTTGTCTCTGGAGACAAACTTCCTGGATGCCAAACTCAACTCTGTCATTCCCCTGCTTCACAGAGTTCTGTGCTGTCACTGCACCTGTATAATGGGTGTTGTCACGCCCTCCTCTCAGAGGTGTACCATGAAAATTAAGTGAATTAAAACATACAGTTGTCCGGGCATGGTGTTTTACACCTGTAATCCCACCATTTTGGGAGGCTGAGGCAGGAAGATCATTTGAAGCCAAGAGTTTGAGACCAGCCTGGGCAACAAAGTGAGACCCTATCTCTACAAAAAAAAAAAAAAATTTTTTAATTAGCTGGGCATGGTGGCACATGCCTATAGTCCTAGAAACTCAGGAGGCTGAAGTGGCAGGATTGTTTGAGCCCAGGAGTTTGGGGCTATAGTGAGCTATGATGGCACCACTGCACTCCAGCCTGGGCGACAGTGGAAGATCTTGACTCTAAAAACAAACAAACAAGCCAGGCATGGTGGCTCATGCCTGTAATCCCAGCATTTTGGGAGGCCGAGGCAGGCAGATCACGAGGTCAGGAGTTCAAGACCAGCCTGGCCAACACAGTGAAACACCATCTCTACTAAAAATACAAAAATTAGCTGGGTATGGTGGCACATGCCTGTAATCCCAGCTAATCGGGAGGCTGAGGCAGGAGAATTGCTTGAACCTGAGAGGCAAAGGTTGCAGTGAGCCAAGACCGTGCCATTGCACTCCAGCCTGGGCAACAGAGTGGGACTCCATCTCAAAATCAAAAACAAAAAACAAACAAACATGGAGTTGAACCCAGGTAGATGGGCTCTAGCATCTATGCTCTGACAAATAGGTATGCCACTAGGCTTTGGAATGAGATAGACCTAGGTTCACATCTAACTCCCATTACTTCTTGGTTACACAATCTTAAGAAAGTGAATTGCCTCATTGAACCTCATTTTTCTCATCTGTAAAATGGGTGTATGGATAAAATAACAGTTGGGGTTATGAAGGCTTAATGAATTGATTTGAGTATAGCTCTTAAAACAGTGCCTATGCCGGGCGTGGTGGCTCACACCTGTAATCCTATCACTTTGGGAGGCCGAGGCGGGTGGATCATGAGATCAGGAGATATCGAGACCATCCTGGCTAACATGGTGAAACCCCATCTCTACTAAAAATATGAAAAATTAGCCAGGCGTGGTGGTGGGCGCCTGTAGTTCCAGCTACTCGGAAGGCTGAGGGAGAGAATGGCATGAACCTGGGAGGCGGAGCTTGCAGTGAGCCGAGATCGCACCACTGCACTCCAGCCTGGGCTACAGACAGAGCAAGACTCCGTCTCAAAAAAAAAAAAAAAAAAAAAAAAACACAGTGCCTCTGAGGCATCATACATGCTCAGGTGTGAGGGCTAGTGTCACTTCACACTACACCACAAGACCTGGGCAGAGCCAGTCACTGCAGACAGAGATGCTGAGCCACAAGGGGTCTGGGCCAGGGAGGCAGGGTGTGCTCCTGGGGCTGCCACTGGGCACTGGAAGCCACTGTGGCTTCCGGAAGACATGCTTGTTCTTCAAGGGGCAGGTTACTGGCCACTGAGATGGCTGCATTCCAGCCCATCTCTGTCCCTTGAGGTAGTCTGAGTGGCAACCTGTTCTCTAACAAACAAAACAGTTTTGGCATATTTTAAGCAAGAATTTACAAGAGGAACATTTTGATGCAGCTTCCTTAAAACAGTTCTGTCAGTATGAAACGGTAAACCACTTTGGAAAACAGCATAGCAACTTCTTTTCTTTTCTTTCTTTCTTTTTTTTTTTTTTTTTTTTTGAGATGGAGTCTCGCCAGGCTGGAGTGCAGTGGTGCAATCTTGGCTCACCGTGCAATCTCCAACTCCCTGGTTCAAGTGATTCTCCTGGCTCAGCCTCCTGAGCAGCTGGGATTACAGGAACGCACCACCACGCTCAGCTAATTTTTGAATTTTTAGTAGAAACGGGGTTTCACCATGTTAGCCAGGCTGGACTCGATCTTCTGACCTCATGATCTGCCTGCCTCAGCTTCTCAAAGTGCTGGGATTACAGGCGTGAGCCACCGAGCCCAGCCCTTATTTTTTCTTTTTTTAGAGTGGGGTCTCGCTCTGTCTCCCAGGCTGGAGTGCAGTGGTGTGAACGTGACTTACCACAGCCTTGACCCCTGGATTCAAGTGATCCTTCCACCTGAGCCTCCCAGAGTAGCTGGGACCACAGGCGCGCACCACAACACCTGGCTAATTTTTTAATTTTGTAGAGACGAGGTCTCTCCATGCTGCCCAGGCCGATCTCAAACTCCTGGGCTCAAGAAATCCTTCTGCCTTTAGGCTGGGCATGGTGGCACACACCTGTAATCCCAGCACTTTGGGAGGCCAAGGCGGACTGATCACTTGAGGTCAGGAGTTCGAGACCAGCCTGATCAACATGGTGAAACCTGTCTCTACTAAAAATACAAAAATTAGCTGGGCGTGGTGGTGCAAGTGCTGGGATCACAGGTGTGAGCCACTGGGCGCAGCAGCAATTTCTTACTAAGCTAAATATGCACCTAGTTATACTACTTCTAGACATCTGCTCAAGAGAAATAAGAATACATATCTTCAAAAAGAGTTGTCTATGAATGTTCATAGTAGCTTTATTCATCATTTCCAAAAATAAGAAAAAACCACAATGTCCATCAATGGTGAATTAATAAGCCAACTGTCGTATATTTATACAATGGAATGCTATCCAGAAGTAAAAAGGAAAGAACTACTGAATCATGCCATGACATGGATGAATCACAAAAATATTATACTGAGCAAAAGAATCTGGACACAGGAGTGTCTACTGTAGTGTCTTTCTCTCTTTCTTTCTTTTCTTTCTTTCTTTCTTTCATTCTTTCTTTCTTTTTCTTTCTTCTTTTTTTTGAGACAGAGTTTTGCTCTTATAGCCCAGGCTGAAGTGCAATGGCATGATCTCAGCTCACTGCAACCTCCACCTCCTGGGGTCAAGTGATTCTCCTGCCTCAACCTCCCAAGTAGCTGGGATTACAGCCACCCGCCACCACACCTGGCTAATTTTTAGTAGAGACAGGGTTTCACCATGTTGTTCAGGCTGGTCTTGAACTCCTGACCTCAGATGATCCTCCCGCCTCAGCCTCCCAAAGTGCTGGGATTACAGGCATGAGCCACTGTGCCCAGCCTGTAGTTTCATCTATATGACATTCTAGAACAGGCAAAACTGTAAGGTTAGAAGTCTGATCAGTTGCTATAGGGGATGGGAACAGGACTGACTACAAAGGGATGTGGGGAACTTTTGGGGGTGATGGAAAACTATATCATAATGGTGGAGGCCTTTACACAAACTATATGCATTTATCAAAACTCATCAAAAACTACTTCTAAGAAGGATGAATTTTACTGTATTTAAATTATACTTCAATCTACCTGACTTTTTAAAACAAAATGCAGTATCACCAAATACTACCAAATTTTATGTGAAAGGCTCAGGGTCAGAGACAGGATGAGTTCAACCCACAGGGATAGGTTGAGAATATCTGGTTTATACATTTCTTACTGATTTTTTTTTTTTTTTTTTTGAGAAGTCTTGCTCTTGTCCCCCAGGCTGGAGTGGGATAGTGTGATCTCGGCTCACTGCAACCTCCGCCTCCCGGGTTCAAGCGATTCTCCTGCCTTAGCCTCCCAAGTAGCTGGGATTACAGGCGCCTGCCACCATGCCCAGCTAACTTTTGTATTTTCAGTAGAGATGGGGTTTCACCATGTTGGCCAGGCTGGTCTCGAACTCCTGACCTCAGGTGATTTGCCGGCCTTGGCCTCCCAAAGTGCTGAGATTACAGGAATGAGACACCGTGCCTGGCCACTGATTTTTTTTTTTTTTAATGATGACAATTTAATAATAATTTTAGGCCTTGTCAAGAGGTTACCAGTATTAAGATGGCTGCATCTCAATGGCACATGCCTCTCCTGGCAATCAAAAAGATAAATAGACAAATGACTATAATATCGTGTGTGTGATGCTTTGAGAGATTTGTATACAATGTAGATGAACTAATTCTGGATGGCAGGTTCAGGAGTGGTTTTTTCCCAGGAGAATAGTGAGGAAAAAGGAAAAGAAATAGAACGGTTATAGGGTCCAGTGGGTAAGAGTTTGGCATTTGTGAGAAAAAGGACAAAATTAGAGATCCACAACATCAAGAAGCAATGGGGGTGTTGAAAGAGAAAGCCTGCAAGGTGCCTGGATTTGGGTTGGGAGCTCAGAGAGTTTGGAGCCACTGAACTTACTAAAGCAGGCATGGACATGGCCAAGTCTGTCTTTGAACAAGAAAGCCCTGCGGGGTATAGAAGGTGAACTGGAGGAACAATAGTTAGGAAGGTTCTTTGTGGCCCGTGATTGTCCCATTTTCACTAAAATAAAATGTGCCTTTTTGGTAGTGAACTGTTCTGAATGCCAAAAGTACTAGGTAAGTTGGTCCCAACTGGAATATTGCAGCCCTGAGGGTGGCTCGGCTGCCCAGTCATTTGGTACCCCCTTTTTCTTTCCTGAACCAGGGAATCTCAGCTCTCAAGAAATCTATTAATTCAGGCTCCCAGGGTCAGCACCACTTGGTCTGTATCAGAGACACAGCAGTCACACGCGCAAACCCAAATTGTCATGGCTGACAGTGGAGGCCTCAGCAGGGCCAAGGAACACAGCGATTTGCAACCTCCCCTTGGGTGCAATTCCCCTTCTGTGGTAGGTGGGATTCCCAACCTGGGGAAAGAAATGACCAAGTGTCTGGGAAGGGAAAGTGTCATAAAAGAGCCAGGGCCCAGGAGCTAGGATGACAGTGGCCTGAGGCCCAGACACTCTAGGGAATCCGTGAGACGTGGAGAGAAAACATGAGGGAAAGCAGAGCTACTGTCTGGCCGGCCCAGCTTCCTCTTTTATGAGGTCATGGGCAAAGCCAGGCCAGGCAGAGGGTGCTAGAGATTGAGTGAGCTTGTTTTTTCCCTAACTTGGTTCTGAGTCACACATGGCATCTATCCTTCCCAGAAAACCGCCTCAGGGCTCACCCCTTGGCAGCCCACCAAGCCCCAGTACTGACACGCGATCCCCACTGGGTAGGGCCAGGGAGCTGCAGACAGGCCATCCCCAGCACCCGCCTCCGCCCCTGGAGAGGCCTCTTGGGGAATGAACTGTCCCTCCCAACCTTGGAAGAAAAGAGCCTATGGCAGCTGCTTTGGAGGGTAGGCCGGAGGCACGTCCAACTTTTGAGCACACATGGGAGACGCTGCTGAATCATGGGGTTTCAGAGGAGGAGAAACATTAGACAGCCTTTAATTTATGCCTTTCACTTTGTAGATCAACTCATCCAGTAAACACAGGGTGTCTGAAAAGGCTGGACAAAAGGGGAAATATTTTATTTGTTGTGCATTTTTCCCCTATGATTATGTTTTGACTTAAATCTCAATCAAATTCTCCAATGGCTGACACTGGAGCTGTCTACAGAGAAATGCAGGCTGCTTCCCACGGGAACAACACCGCAACAGTAATGACATCAACGATCTTGTATTTCTAGCCTTTTCAGCAGCCTGTATTGATTGACAGGCACAGTTCTAGGCACTGAAAATAGAGCAGTACACAAGATAGATAAAGTCCTGCTCTGGTGGAGTTATAATCTGGTGGGAAAGAAACCAAGACCAAAGGAGGAGCCACAACACTGGGGTCCAAAGAAGCCAGCTTTGGCAGGAGGACAGGAATGCTGGGCCCTTTCCCAGCTCCCGGCTCAGCTCATAGCAGCCTCCAGGGTAGCTGGGTTGAGTTGGGTTGGGTCAGGCTGAGCTGCATCCCAGGGTAGGGTCATTGTGCCACTTTTGTGACCTTGCCTTGGTGCTCCCGGAACTCTTGCCATGGTTTTGTGTCAGGGGAACAGCCAGGGCCTGATTTGGGGCCTCCTAGAGCCTAGATGAACATCTTTAGGGATCATTTATTAACTTGCTGCCTAGAACTCACCACCCCACTCTACCCCCATGCCTCTGGAGAATTGTTGCAGCTAAAATGTAGGTGGGAGGGGGTGTTTAAAATCCCCTGTTCCTTGTCAGTATAGTGGTGAGTAAAAACAAATTTTTTTTTTTTTTTTTGCTGGGTGCGGTGGCTCACGCCCGTAATCCCAGCACTTTGGGAGGCCAAGGGGGGCAGATCATGTGAGGTCAGGAGTTTTCGAGACCAGCCTGGCCAACATGGTGAAACCTCGTCTCTATCAAAAATACAAAAATTAGCCGGGCATGGTGGCCTGCACTACTCGGGAGGCTGAAGCAGGAGAATCGCCTGAACCCGGGAGGCAGAGGTTGCAGTGAGCCGAGATTGTGCCACTGCACTCCAGCCTGGACGACAGAGTAAGACTTTTTTTTTTTTTTGAGACGGAGTTTCACTCTTGTCGCCCAGGCTGGAGTGCAGTGGTGCAATCTCAGCTCACTGCAACCTCTGCCTCCCTGGTTCAGGCAATTCTCCTGCTTCAGCCTCTCGAGTAGCTGGGATTACAGGCACACGCCACCACGCCCAGCTAATTTTTGTATTTTTGGTAGAGATGGGGTTTCGTCACGTTGGCCAGGCTGGTCTCGAACTCCTGACCTCGTGATCCACCCACCTCAACCTCCCAAAGTGCTGGGATTACGGGCGTGAGCCACTGCGCCCAGCCAAACTAAATTTTTTAAATAAATAAAGGCCAGAGTCTGTGGCTCACGCCTGTAATCCCAACACTTTGGGAGGCTGAGGCAGGAGGATCGCTTGAGCCCAGGATTTTGAGACCTGCCTGGGCAACATGGCAAGACCCTGTCTCTACCAAGATAAAAATTAGCTGGGCATGGTGGCACGTGCCTGGAGTCCCAGCTACTCAAGAGGCTGAGGTGGGAGGATCACTTGAGCCCAGGAGGTTGAGGTTGCAGTGAGCCACGTTTATGCCACTGCACTCCAGCCTGGGTGAGAGAGTGAGACCTTGTCTCAAAAAATAAATAAATACATACATAAAAAATAAAATCACATTAGTTGAACAGCAACTAGGAATGCAGAAGTCTTTGCTTCTCTGGAAAATAAAGAGCCACAAAACCTGCCTGATATGGAGACGGAGGGAGGGCAGAGTAAAAAGAGAAAGAGAACTTGTATCTCCTAGTGATGTTAGCAGTCAGAGGTTATTTTCTCATTCCAGTTCCCTATTCCTGGGTTGGCTCACTGCTGCCCATCCCTGTTCCAAAGCAGTCCCTCTTCTCATAATTATAATAATGCCCCTGCTCCATGCAAGAAGCACCTACTATGTGCCCAGAAGGAGTACATTTATATTCTTAATCTTTGCAGTTACCTAGAGGTCAATTTGCCCATTTATCAATTGAGGAAACAGATTTTCAGCAACATTAAGTAACTGGCCCAATATTGCCTAGTTAATAAGTAGCAGAGCTGGCACTCAAACCCAATTTCTTCTAACACCACTAGATTACAATATGTTCTTTTTGCTATTCCATGTTTCCTTTCTATCTTAAACCCATCTCAAGTCAACAAGTAGTTATTGAGGATCTACTGAATACCAGGTGCAGCTAAAAAGCTTTCACTTGTCATTCCCTAACCCCAGGACCCTGGCACAGTCCCTTCACCCTGCTTTCCTTTCTCAGATGTTCCCATTTCCAAATCTCTGCCTCCCTTTCCCCTGCCCATTCTGCCTCCGCCAGTGCCCATTCTTGCCGTCCCCCGTTCTGGGCCTGTGGTCAGCAGTGCAGCAGTACCAGGTGGGGCAGCAGGCCTGACTCACTCCTATGTCAGGGATTGTAAAGGGCGCGGGCCAGGGCTTTGCTGTCGCTGTCGTCACTGCACAATTGTTCCTGATTCAGCGGCGGATCACCTGAGCCACACCTGAGTGCCCCCAACCTCCTCTTTGAAGAGCAAACATGGGGGCCTCTAAAGGAACATGACTAGATAAACAGACCTCTCTGGAGATGAGGTTTAGCTCCTTGGAGGAGATAGATTTAAGAATATTTATTAAGCTCCTACTAGGTGACAGCCAAGTACTGGAGATACTACAGAGATCTAATGAGAAAAAGGTCAGATATGGCCCTGTACGTTCCTGGAGATTATACTGCAGTAGGTGGGACAAACAACAGCAAAAAGCAAATACGTAAAATGATCCCCCAATGTGATATGTGTCATGAAGAAAAACAAGAGGCTGAGAAGGAGGCTAGCGGTGGTGATGGATCAAGGCAAAAGTCAAACGAGGGAAATGAAGGAACATGGTGATCTGGGGGAAGATGGGAAAGAAATAAGGAGGAGAGCTGGAAATGGAAGAGGCTAAGGGCCTGTTTCTCCAGGATCAGGGCAGTGGGAGCCAGTCCAGTTGCTTGTCTCAGCCCCTGGCACTTTCTGGCCTTAACTCATTCCCTAGCCTGCACTCCCCCACCCCCTTATTGGCTTAATGATTCACCCCCAACCTTTCCCTAGCTTCCTGCGTGGCAGGAAGGAGCAGGAGCAGAGCCCTAGGGCTCTGAGGGTAGCAGGAATGGGGATGGGATTGGTTGGGAATGGTGAGCAGTCCGGGTTCTCAGGTCTTCTCTTTGTCCCATTCTGGTCTTGCCACAAAGAAAGGTCTCTCTGTGCCGGGAGGACAGTGAGGATAACTAGACCCAGCTGGAGGCCCAGATTCCAGATGTGGGAGGTAGTGGCAAAACAAGATCCTGGCATCCCCTTCATTTCCCCTCCTCTGCCTAATGCCCTAGAGAAATTTTCCATCATAAACAACCAATGCATTCCTAACCTTTGGTGCTTCTCTCTCTCTCCCACCCACTAGTTTTCTTCCACCATCACTGTCTCCCCCTACTCCCAATTTATGTTTATGTGAGTGTGAGGGTCTGTCCACATGTGTAAGTAGTCATGGGTTTATGTTGGTCATTGTGTAGCGTGCGAGTTGCCTTGGAATAAGGATGTTGGGGGTGGGGGTGGGCTCCCTGTGCTTGGGTGTAAATGTAAGAATGATGGCAGGTGTGAAGGCAGGCGTGGGAAAGTAATGCGCCTTTGTTTACAGAGTAGGTGTGTTTTATGCCAGCCAGGAAGAAGTGTGTAATGTGGAAGGGATCTTGTGTATTTAGATAAGACTAGCGAGTATAAAATAAAATGACTTGTAGGCCCAGGAGTTGTACACAGAGCAGTAGTGTATCTATTTCTAGCCGGTTGTGGCCTGTCCTCTTATTTGTGTTCCTACATGTTCTTGATTGAAAAATCCCTTTAAGTGTTTCCTAAGTGGGAGGGGAGAAAAGTGTTTCCTGTTTGGTGTCTGTGTAAGAATTGTCCCAGCTTTTCTAAAGACGTTGTACATTTGTATGAGTGGTTTGGAGGAGTGTAGTCACATCTCAGAAGCTTGGTGTGACCCAGCCAAGGTGGGAATACTACATGCACACCTACAGTTGTACATTTCACCTGGCATTTAATAAGATTATTGAGCAACTGCTGCCTACAAGGTACCATGCTGGGTTCTCTGGAGGACACAAAGACGTGTACGACACAAAGACGTGTACGGCACAGCCTCCAATGGAAGAGATCATATATGTATTCACTTTGTGCACCAGGCTTAAAATGGTAGAAAGATCTGAGCCAGATTTATTTCAAATCTCTGGAGTCATCTCAGATCTTTTCATCCTCTTGCTGTTGGCAACCCTCCCTCTCCCATGCTCCCTTCCCCTAATGATATCCAGCTCATTGCCCAATTCTGATTATCTTATGCTAGGAATGTCTCTTAGGGCCACCTTCTCAGGCTCTTGTTATCATCTACCTGAGCCCCTCCAACAGCCTCTTGTCTCCTGCCTTAGTCTCTCCCCGTCCAGAGCATCACTCCTCATCCCAATCAGTTCCCTGCTTGAATTTTCCTCCCTTTATCTCATCCAGCAACTCACAAGCTCTACAGTCTAGAGTGAAACCCAGGCTCCTCGGCCGGGCACGGTGGCTCAAGCCTGTAATCCCAGCACTTTGGGAGGCCGAGGCGGGCGGATCACGAGGTCAAGAGATCGAGACCATCCTGGCTAACACGGTGAAACCCCGTCTCTACTAAAAATACAAAAAATTAACCGGGCGTGGTGGCGGGCGCCTGTAATCCCAGCTACTCGCGAGGCTGAGGCAGGAGAATGGCGTGAACCTGGGAGGCGAAGCTTGCAGTGAGCCGAGATGGCGCCACTGCACTCCAGCCTGGGGGACAGAGAAAGACTCCATCTCAAAAAAAAAAAAAAAGAAACCCAGGCTCCTGACCTGGCAGCTCTGCTCTCCCCACTCTGCCCAATTCCACTCCTTTCCAGCCATTATTACTTCCCAGTACTCTGTTACAGGAAACTTACTCTGAGATTGTTTTTCTTGTGATTCCCCAAACACATCCTGTACTTTTCCAGCTCAAGGTCTTTGCTAATTCCATTCTTACAGTCATCCTCCACATCTGAATTTGTCATATCCCACCCACTGTTCAAGGTCACCTCCAGTGCCACTCTTCCATGAAGCCTCCCCTGATTGATTGGACAGATGTGAACACTAGCTCTTTTGGGTCCCCCTTAACACTTAGCCTTCAGTTTTCTTAGGTTTTTGTGTTTTTGTTTTTGTTTTTTTGTTTTGTTTTGTTTTTGGTTTTTTTGAGACAGGGTCTCACTCTGTCACCCAGGCTGGAGTGTAGTGGCACGATCTCGGCTTGCTGCAACCTCTGCCTCCTGAGTTCAAGCGATTCTCCTGTCTCAGCCTCCCGAGTAGCTGGGATTACAGACATGCGCCACCACGCTTGGCTAATTTTTGTATTTTTAGTAGAAACAGGGTTTCACCATGTTGACCAGGCTGATCTCGAACTCCTGACCTCAAATGATCCACCCGCCTCGGCCTCCCAAAGTGTTGGGATTACAGGTGTGAGCCACCACGCCCGGCCTTTCTTAGGATCTTCAAGAAAGCTTGCCTTTCCTTCAGGCAGAAACTCAATGTAACAAAAAAAGAGACAGAGAGCAACAGAGAGACAGAGAGATAGAGAGCTCTCCTGGCCATGGTTCCCTCCTCATGCCGGAGGGTAAGGCCCTCATGGCTGGATTATTAGCTTTATCTGGCTTTCCTCAGGCAGCTGCATGGCACAGCACTTATACTGAAACTAGCCTCGGGACTCTCAACAGTAGTACACTCAACAGAGGGCGCCTGAAACCGGTGAATGCTCAAAAGATGTTAAATTCTGCGCGGTGGCTCCCAGCACTTTGGGAGGCCGAGGCAGGCACATCGGTTGAGCTCAGGAGTTCAAGACCAGCCTGGGCAACATGGCAAAACCCTGGCTCTACAAAAATTTATGTATATATATATATTAGCCAGGCATGGTGGTGCTCACCTGTGGTCCCAGCTACGCAGGAGGCCGAGGTAGGAGGATGGCTTGAGCCAAGAGGCGGAGGTTGCAGTCAGCCGAGATCATGCCACTGCACTTCAACCTGGGCGACAAAGCCAGACCCTGTCTCAAAAAAAAAAAAAAAAGTTAAATTCTGTGTCCATGAGCAGCTGTCTGTAAGGAAGTTATGGAAATGTGGATCTGCTTTAAGTTGAGTAATTACCATTACTGTAACATTTGTATAATGTCTCACAATTTAGAATGTTTGTCCCATAAATTTGGTTGTTTGACTTACAGTAAGGGGCAAATCTCAGTGGCTGCTAACCTATTGCCTTTGTATTTGTGGCCCTCTGTACCAGCCTTTATGTGAATGTTTTTGCACACTCCTAAGAGAGTAGTTTTGCTGAACTGTCCCTATGCAGTCTTGGCACCTTTACCATGTACATGTGTGTTGGTATGTGTATGTGGTATGTTTTCCTTTTTTTCCAGGATTTCATTCTTTTTATGGCTGAATAATATTTAATTGTGTATTATTATTGTTGTTGTTGTTATTTTATAGTGACAAGGTCTCACTATGTTGCCCAGGCTCCTGAGCTCAAGTGATCCTCCCACCTCAGCCCCCCAAAATGCTAGGATTACAGGTAAGAGCCACCATGCCCCACCATTGTGTATTACTTTTATAATCTTTCTATCCTTCCCTCCCCCCCCAACTTTTATTTTAGATTCTGGGGTATATGTGCAGGTTTGTTACCTAGGTATACTGCATGATGCTGAGGTTTGGGGTACGAATGATCCTGTCACCCAGGTACTGAGCATAGTACCCAATAGTTAGTGTTTCAACTTTTGCCTTACTCCCTCGGTCCTTCTTCTAGTAGTCTCAAGTTGCTATTGTTGCCATCTTTATATCCATGAGTTCCCAATGTTTGGTTCCCACTTATAAGTGAGAATGTGTGGTATTTGGTTTTCTATTCCTGAGTTAATCCGCTTAGGATAATGGCCTCCAGCTGCATCCATGTTGCTGCAAAGCACATAATTTTGTTCTTTTGTATGGCTACGCGGTGTGTGTCTTCATGTGTGCTCAGGCAGGCAGGTTTGTGTCTGTGTGCTAGTGTGTTCATTTCTCCCTTAATCTTGACTATTTCTGTAACAATTTCCTTCTTGGGGAGTTTATATGCTAAGGATACCTACAAGTGCATGAATGCGTGCATGTAACTGGGTCAGTATTGTAGCAGGATGGCCTGATCTCCAATAAAAAGCCCTCTTGGCAGGGCGCGGTGGCTCACGCCTGTAATCCCAGCACTTTGGGAGGCCGAGGCGGGCAAACCAAATACCATACATTCTCACTTATAAGTGGGAACCAAACATTGGGAACTCGTGGACATAAAGATGGCAACAATAGCAACTTGAGACTACTAGAAGAAAGACGGAGGGAGCGAGGCAGATCACGAGGTCAGGAAATCAAGACCATCCTGGCCAACATGGTGAAACCCCGTCTCTACCAAAAATACAAAAATTAGCTGGGCGTGGTGGCGCATGCCTGTATTCCCAGCTACTCGGGAAGCTGAGGCAGGAAAATCGCTTGAACCAGGGAGTCAGGGGTTGCAGTGAGCCGAGATCACGCCTCTGCATTCCAGCCTGGCGACCGAACGAGACTCCTCCGTCTCCAAAAAAAAAAAAAAAAAAAAAAAAGCCCTCTTGGCTCCCTAGTGCTGAGGCCTGTGAGGGATCCTGTGGCTAAACCATCTCCTAGGCTGTCGTGAGCCCCTCTCCAGATGCCACATGCCCCGACATGTGCTTGCAGCCCAGGATCTCACCCACCCCCACTCACGACTCACACACACAGTGTGCAGTTGGGCGCCTAGGATTGTGCGTGCCAAGTCTCCACCCACTCCCTTTGTTTAATCGTCGGAATTTCCAGCCGGCTGCTGCCAACCGCTCCCCAGCTGCAGGAGGAGGAGTTAGAAGGACCCGCCCAATTTCCAGGAGCAGATAAATTGCTTCTGCCGGCAGCCGGCCCTCACTTGGCCTTACACTCCGCTCGGCGCACCATGTGTCACTCTCGTAGCTGCCACCCGACCATGACCATCCTGCAGGCCCCGACCCCGGCCCCCTCCGCCAACCCGGGACCCCGGCGGGGCTCCGGTCCTGAGATCTTCACCTTCGACCCTCTCCCGGAGCCCGCAGCGGCCCCTGCCGGGCGCCCGAGCGCCTCTCGCGGGCACCGAAAGCGCAGCCGCAGGGTTCTCTACCCTCGAGTGGTGAGTATCGCCGAAGTGGGCATTCGCGGGGTGCGCTGCCCTGGAGTCACTGGGGAACGACCCGACTCCAGAGGCCTCGACCTGACCTGTCTCCTGTTTTGTCTCCCCTTAGGTCCGGCGCCAGCTGCCAGTCGAGGAACCGAACCCAGCCAAAAGGCTTCTCTTTCTGCTGCTCACCGTCGTCTTCTGCCAGATCCTGATGGCTGAAGAGGGTGTGCCGGCGCCCCTGCCTCTGGAGGACACCCCCAGCGCCGCATCCCCGGCGCCCACCCCTGTGCCCCCCGTCCTCGAGCCCTTTAATCTGACTTCGGAGCCCTCGGACTACGCTCTGGACCTCAGCACTTTCCTCCAGCAACACCCGGCCGCCTTCTAACTGTGACTCCCCGCACTCCCCCAAAAGAATCCGAAAAACCACAAAGAAACACCAGGCGTACCTGGTGCGCGAGAGCGTATCCCAAACTGGGACTTCCGAGGCAACTTGAACTCAGAACACTACAGCGGAGACGCCACCCGGTGCTTGAGGCGGGACCGAGGCGCACAGAGACCGAGGCACAGCCAAGCTGGGGCTAGGCCCGGTGGGAAGGAGAGCGTCGTTAATTTATTTCTTATTGCTCCTAATTAATATTTATATGTATTTATGTACGTCCTCCTAGGTGATGGAGGTGTGTACGTAATATTTATTTTAACTTATGCAAGGGTGTGAGATGTTCCCCCTGCTGTAAATGCAGGTCTCTTGGTATTTATTGAGCTTTGTGGGACTGGTGGAGGCAGGACACCTGGAACTGCGGCAGAGTAGGAGAAGAAATGGGGAGGACTCGGGTGGGGGAGGACGTCCCGGCTGGGATGAAGTCTGGTGGTGGGTCGTAAGTTTAGGAGGTGACACTGCATCCTCCAGCATCTCAACTCCGTCTGTCTACTGTGTGAGACTTCGGCGGACCGTCAGGAATGAGATCCGTGAGATCCTTCCATCTTCTTGAAGTCGCCTTTAGGGCGGCTGCGAGGTAGAGGGTTGGGGGTTGGTGGGCTGTCACGAGGCGACTGTCGGGATCGCCCAGTATGTTCTGTGAACACAAATAAAATTGATTTACTGTCTGCAGTCTTGAGTGTGTATTTGCAAGCGCCGAGTCCCCGGCCCGCGCACCTCCCTGGGCCCAGAAGCCCCTTTTCCTGGAGTCACAGAACCCAGCATCCGGTTGCCGGATGCAGTCTTTCACTGCCCAGTCTGCGGTTTTCCCAGGTAGTTGCCCCGCGGCGAATCCGAGATGTGGCAATCACCCTTACGCCAGGGTGCCGGGCGGAGGTCAAGTCCAGCACGCGGGGGCGGAGCGTGGAGCGGCATGGGCGGGATTCCCGGCTCAAGAAGGGCGGTGACTGGGGCGGCAGGGATGTGGCCCTCCCCGGGCTAACCAGGCAGCCCGGCTGGGCCCAGGAGCCAGCGGGCGGGAGGGCTGCGGACTCTAGCGGGGCCTGCCGGGAAAGGGGCGGGCCGAGCGCACTGGGCCGAGGCGGAGCGAGGTGGGGGTGCTTACTCCGTTGAGGGGGGCGGGGTCGCGTCTGCCGCAGCAACGGGGTGCGGCCGGGTGGGGAACGCGGGAGCGGGGCCAGCTCCCAGGAAGGCTGGTCCGCGAGCGGCCCCTGCTCGGCTCCCAGGTCCCTGCGCGCCCACGCCCTTCCCGAGACCCCAGCCGGGCTGCCGCCCGCGTCCCGGAAGGTGAGTCGGGGAGGGGAGATGGAGCCTGGGGCTGCCGAGAGGCAGGGAGAGAGGGGAAAGGTCTGCAGGCCTCTGGGTGCGGGGGACCTTTATCAAAGGGAGCAGCGAGGGGAAGGGAGGGACCGTACGCAGGCGGGGAAGAGGCAGCTGGGATCTTAAAGATTTTGCAGGGAAAAGCCGTAGCGGACCCATGGGTGCAGAAGGGACGGGCCGTGGCGGATGCAGACTGGGAGGGCCTGACGGGAAAGGGAAACGATGGGCCCCTGTGGACGCCACAGCGCCCCTTCCCCATCCGCAAAGGCTTTCCCTCCCTCTCCTCCAGTTCCAGCCTGAACCATGTTTTTCACTTGTGGCCCAAATGAGGCCATGGTGGTCTCCGGTAAGTACTGCTGTTCCCTTCCCAGCCAGTGACCCCAGAACCCCTGTGAGTCTGGCCTCTGCCCCTTCTCCCTCTCCCTACCAACTTCCCAGTGCCAGACTTCTGCCCCTTGATGGCCACGAACTGCCCAGTTTGATTCCCACCATTCCAAGGCCCAGACTGCTTCCCCTCCAGCTCCCAGATTCTCTCCTGTGGGTTGCTGTCCCCTCGCCCCCGCCAGTTCCTCAGTCTTCCACATTTACGCTCTGCCACAGTTCCTCACTGCCCCTCACCTTGCAGGGTTCTGCCGAAGCCCCCCAGTCATGGTGGCTGGAGGACGTGTCTTTGTCCTGCCCTGCATCCAACAGATCCAGAGGTAGGCAAGAAGGGAACCAGGGAAGGGGGACCTCCGTTTTCTCTTTTTCCTCCTCTTCTTACTGTCTGCCCCTTCTTTTTCCCCTAGGATCTCTCTCAACACACTGACCCTCAATGTCAAGAGTGAAAAGGTTTACACTCGCCATGGGGTCCCCATCTCAGTCACTGGCATTGCCCAGGTGAAGCTTTCAGAGCCTTTTCCCCAAAGTCCACTTCCCCATCACCCTCTCTCCCAGACATTAAGACATCTTCTGGCCACATCCTTCTCAACCCTTGCCTGCAGAGAAGGTCCTCTGCTAGTCTCATCTTTTCCAGGCACCCCCAAGGTGCTTGCCTCCTCCTCCTTTCTTTCCCTGAAATGGAAGAAGCATTTCTTAGAGGGCTCTCCCTTCTCTCTCTGCTTCTTCTCTGACTTCATGAGACCCCCACCACACCTTTCCTACCCCTACTCTGGCTACAGGTAAAAATCCAGGGGCAGAACAAGGAGATGTTGGCGGCCGCCTGTCAGATGTTCCTGGGGAAGACGGAGGCTGAGATTGCCCACATTGCCCTGGAGACGTTAGAGGGCCACCAGAGGGCCATCATGGCCCACATGACTGTGGAGGTTGGCCTAGGGGCAGGGAACCGTCTAGAAGGATGTCAAAATGAGGGGGGCCCAAGGACCACACTAGTTTGTGAGAGACAGTGGATCCAAGAGCTTACATCCCGGCCGGGCAGGGTGGTTCATGCCTGTAATCCCAGCACTTTGGGATGCCAAGGGGGGCGGATCACTTGAGGTCAGGAGTTCGAGACCAGCCTAGCCAACCTGATGAAACCTCTTCTGTACTAAAAATACAAAAATTAGCTGGGCATGGTGGTGGGTGTCTAATCCCAGCTACTTGGGAGGCTGAGGCAGGAGAATCACTTGAACCTAGGAGGTAGAGGTTGCAGTGAGCCAAACAAAACAAAACAAAACTTACATCCCCTCTCCCCACCATCCTGTTATCACAGGAGATCTATAAGGACAGGCAGAAATTCTCAGAACAGGTTTTCAAAGTGGCCTCCTCAGACCTGGTCAACATGGGCATCAGTGTGGTTAGCTACACTCTGAAGGACATTCACGATGACCAGGTAAAACTAGGCAATTGATCCTTCCCCGCTTCCTTGCTCCCATCTCTTAAGCCCTCCAAAGTACTAATTTCTACATCTCCCCCGCAGGACTATTTGCACTCTTTGGGGAAGGCTCGAACAGCTCAAGTCCAAAAAGATGCACGGATTGGAGAAGCAGAGGCCAAGAGAGATGCTGGGATCCGGGTGAGAGAGATGGGGGTTGCTTAGTGGGAAAGGGGATAGAAGTGGCACAACTGAAAAGAAGCAGGGGTGCTGGGTGAGCAGGGAAAATACATGAGGCAGACAGAGAACCTTGGTGGAAAGCAGGCTCTCACTGTGGCCTTTCTTTCTCCCCCTGCCCTAACATTTCCTACCTGATCTCTGCTTGGACAGGAAGCTAAAGCCAAGCAAGAAAAGGTGTCTGCTCAGTACCTGAGTGAGATCGAGATGGCCAAGGCACAGAGAGATTACGAGCTGAAGAAGGCCGCCTATGACATCGAGGTCAACACCCGCCGAGCACAGGCTGACCTGGCCTATCAGCTTCAGGTCAGAGCCACCGCCAGGCCACTCTCTGCCCCTTCCCCATTCCTCTCAGGCTGTCCATCTCAGGACACTACTATTTCTCATACTTTAACTTTGACCTTATTCTGGCTTTCCATCTCTGGACCAACTCCCCCATATGAGGAGAGATTTAAAAGACTCAGACGTTACAGCTGAAAAGCTTTAAAGAAAAGGCCAGCCGGGTGTGGTGACTCATGCCTGTAATCCCAGCACTTTGGGAGGCCGAGGCGGGCTGATTGCTTGACCTCAGGAGTTCAAGGCCAGCCTGGGCAACATGGTAAAACCCTGTCTATGCGAAAAATACAAACATTAGCCAGGCATGGCAGCTCGGGCCTGTAGTCACAGCTACTTGGGGTATGTTGGGGTATGAGGCAGGAGGATCGCTTGAGCCAGGATGTGCAGGTTGCAGTGAGTCAAGATCACACCACTGCACTCCAGCCTGGGTGACAATGAGATCCTGTCTCAAAAAAAAAAAGAAAAGAAAAAAAAGGCCAGGCGCGGTAGCTCATGCCTGTAATCCCAGCACTTTGGGAGGCCAAGGCAGGTGGATCACAAGGTCAAGAGTTCAAGACTAGCCTGGCCAACATAGTGAAACCCCATTTCTACTGAAAACACAAAAATTAGCCAGGTGTGGTGGCATGCACCTGTAGTCCCAGCTACTCAGGAGGCTGAGGCTGGAGAATTGCTTGAACCCAGGAGACAGGTTGCAGTGAGCTGAGACCACGCCATTGCACTCCAGCCTGGGTGACAGAGTGAGACTCCATCTCAAAAAAAGAAAAAAAAGAGAAAGCCAAGAAGGGATATGATCAATAATGCTGGTCATATGTTTGGAGCAGGCTGTGCCTGTGCAAAGGTATCTGACTGAGAAAGTGGATCTGAGCTCAGATCCGGCCCATGCCCCTCTAATCAAGCAGTGCATTCTGATATGGGTCTGCATCTACACAGAGGAATTTCTAATTTGCACAGAGGCATGCTGTGGGCTAGCAGCAGCCCTGGTTAATCAAAAAAGGGTATGAAGAAGGAAAACATGGACTTGGACATTGAATCCTGCAAAGTGAGATATGGGCAGCCCTTGATATTGCCAGGAAGTATAGTTGATCTTCATTCTTCATTATTCGTATCTGAGAATTTGCCTGTTCACTAAAATGTATTGGTAACCTTTTGAGGTTACCAATAAAGTTGCAGCACTTTCAGGATATTTTGCTGACATGCACAGTACCCAGGTGAGGTTGAGCAAGGAGATGCTCTGCCGACTTGTTTCAGCTCTCATACCGTAAGCCGTGTTATTTTCACAGTATATTTACTGCCATGTTTTTTGCATTTTTGTGCTTTGTCTTGGTGAATTCGCTTTTAAAATGGCCCCCAAGCATCAGTGCTGGAGTGCTCTCTAGTGTCCTTTAGTGCAAGCAGACTATGATGTGCCTTATGGGAGAAATACATGTATTAGGTAAGCTTTGTTCATGCATAAGTTATAGTGCTGTTAGCTGTGAGTTCAGTGTTAATGAATCAACAATATATTTTACATAAGGTGTCTTTAAACAGAAACACATATAAAGCAAGGCTCTATGTTGATCAGTTGATGAAAATGTGACCAGAGGCTCACGGGAACCTAGCCCTGTATTTCTTCTAGGAACAAATTAGATATTAACTAATTCAGCATTCATGGCTACTTTATAGAACAGAACTACCAAGAACAATGAAAATCAACTGTACTTTGAGACCTTTACCCAAAGGATAGCAATATTATGTATTTTGTTTTTGCCAAGAGTTCGTACAGGCTGAAAGCATAATGAAGGTACAAAACATCTTTTGTTATTATGTTAAATTCCTGGGTGACTTGACAGGTTGAGCATGGCATACAGCTTTGCAGCTCAAACTGTTCTACCTAGCAGCAGCTGCAGCATCACTGGGAAGCTTGTTAGAAATACAAAATTGCAGGCCCTGGCCCTGACCAACTGAATCAGGACCTGCATTTTAACAAAATCTCAAGGTGAATTCCTAGGTGATTTGTATACACATTGGAGTTTGAGTTTGAAAAGGATTACCATAATGGAAACTGCTAGCTTGTAGTGAAGCTATGGATAAGGTTCTTAACCTTCTAAACATGACCTTACTTGTCTGCAGATTAAGGGATTGGACTGGTTGGACGCTTTTCAACTTTTATCAGTTTCTCGTTATGCACCAGGCAGTGTGCTAGGTGTTCAGAAAGGAAGGATTTATTCAACAAATATCTGTTAAGTGTCTTCTGTGTGCTAGACATCATTTTGGAGGTGAGGCTATAAATATGGAGGTGAGGCAGAAAAGATTCCTGCCCTTATGCAGCTTACCATATGACACAGGAAACAGCTAGTAAGCAAGTAAAAGACCTTCCCAGGCTATAATTCTTGTTTAGGTGCTGTGAAGGAAATAAACAGGGTGATATGAAAAACTGTGGGAGGGGAGTTAGTATATTAGGTTAGCAGGTGGTGAGAGGAAGTTTCTATGAGGAAGTGGTGTTTGAGATCAGACTTGGAGATAAGAAGGAACAATGTAGAGTTCTGGACCAAGAATATTCTAGCCTGTGCTTTTTAAGTAGTCATACTTAAAAAGTGGCCGGGCGTGGTGGTTCATGCCTGTAATCCCCACTTCGAGAGGCTGAGACAGGAAGATCACTTGAGGCCAGGAGTTTGAGGCCAGGAGTTTGAGACCAGTCTGGCCAACATAGTGAAACACTGTCTACCAAAAATACAAAAAATATTAGCCGGGTTTGGTGGTGTGGGCCTGTAATTCCAGCTACTTGGGAGGCAGAGGTGTGAGAATCGCTTGAACCCAGAAGGCACAGTGAGCCGAGATTGCACCACTGCACTCCAGCCTGGGCGACAGAGTGAGACTCCTTCTAAGATAGATAGATTAGATAGATAGATAGATAGATAGATAGATAGATAGATAGATGATAGGTAGATAGATGATAGATAGATAGATGATAGGTAGATAGATGATAGATAGATAGATAGATAGATAGATAGATAGATAGATAGATAAGATAGTCAGTCAGTCATATGTGGCTTGTGGCTAGGCAGGGGACCAGTAAGTGCAAAGGCCGTGAGGTGGAGTCAGAAAGGAGGTTTCTGATCTGGGGGTGCTGGCATGCTGTGAGTGAGGAGGAAAGGCCGGCCAGGCCAGATCACAAAGGGTTTGTGTGGTCACGATGGAGACACAGAAGAGAACTGAAAGCACAATGGAAAGCTATTGGAGAACTTCAAGCAGAAAGGTGCCATGGTCTTATTTATATTTGTATAGGGATCAGTCTGGTTGCCTTGTGGAGAACGGGCAAAGAGAGGAAGCAAGGCCGGGCGCGGTGGTTCACACCTGTAATCCCAACACTTTGGGAGGCCAAGGCGGGCAGATCACGAGGTCAGGAGATCGAGGCCATCCTGGCTAACATGGTGAAACCCCGTCTCTACTAAAAATTAAAAAATTAGCTGGGCGTGGTGGCGGGCACCTGTAGTCCCAGCTACTCGGGAGGCTGAGGCAGAAGAATGGCATAAACCTGGGAGGTGGAGCTTGCAGTGAGCCGAGATCGCGCCACTGCACTCCAGCCTGGATGACAGAGTGAGACTCTGTCTCAAAAAAAAAAAAAGCAAAAGATGAGTTGGGCTCTTTTTCAGAGACGATGGATTAAACAAGTGTAGCTAATTTTACACTCTCCTAAAACCTCACTAAAGCCAAAATGATTTTTTAAGATAAAGATAGAGACTTGTCCAAAGGTAGTGAGTTATCTCAACTGATTGTTCAGTCAGTTACAGATTGAACTCCTTGTTCTACTCTTTACCTATTTCTCACTATTGCACTTGACTAATCTTTCTTTCTTTCTTCCTTTCTTTCCTTCTCTTCTCTTCTTTCTTCTCTCCTCTCCTCCTCTTTGAGACTGGGTCTTACTCGGTCCCCCAGGCTAGAGTGCAGCGGTACAATCTCAGCTCACTACACCTTCAACTGCCTGGGCTCAAGCAATACTCCCACCTCAGCTTCCTGAGTAGCTGGGTCTACAAGCATATGCCACCACGCCTGGCTAATTTTTGTATGTTTTGTAGAGACGGAATTTTGCCATGTTGCCCAGGCTGGTCTCAAACTCCTGGGCTCAAAGGATCCTTCCCACCTCAGCCTCCCAAAATGCTAGGATTACAGGCGTGAACCACCATGCCCAGCTGACTAGGCTTTAAAAAAAAAAAGATGGAGAAAATAGGAACAGAAACCAGAGCATCATTTTGGAAACTGGAAGTCAGTGGTAATTGACTAAGCAGGTATGAGACAGCTGAGCTTGAAACCTGCAAAAGGGAAAACAATGAAATGATCTGAGGCTCAGGAGCTGGCAGCACCCAGTGCTTCTCTAGCTGTGGTAGACTGGTTAAATAAGAGGAACAGGTGAAAAGCACCTTCTCAGAGCCCCTCACTGCCTCTGGGTAATGGTTCCTGCCTTGCTCCAACAGACATCTGGAGGTTTATTATCTTATTTATTTATTTATTTTTTGAGACAGGGTCTCTCACTCTGTTGTCCAGGCTGGAGTGCAGTGGCACAGTCTCAGCTCACTGCAGCCTCTGCCTCCTGGGTTCAAGTGATTCTTGTGCCTCAGCCTCCCAAGTAATCCTCAGCTGGGATTACAAGTGCCCACCACCACACCCAGGTAATTTTTGTACTTTTTTTTTTTAGTAGAGAGGGGTTTCACCATGTCAGCCAGGCTGGTCTCAAACTCCTGGCCTCAAGTGATCCACCCACTTCAGCCTCACAATGTGCTGGGATTACAGGTGTGAGTTACCACATCTGCCATTGGAAGTTTATTATCTGAAGAGGGTAGACTACAGGATGTGATGGGGGCTGGCCCAGCACAGGTGAGGACCCAGATAGTTTACCAGTAACAGGGGCATGAAATGACTATAACTTTCACGAATGCTAAATACTGAGAGCTAACCCCAACCCCAACCCCCTCAACCCCACTTAGCTCCCAGAACTTCCGTCTTCAAAAAAAGAGATCAGAAGACTGCTCTGGGGAACATGCTCAATCCAAAAAGAAAAAACTTAAAATCCTGAATCAGATGTTTCTCCGTACATGGCCTATCCAGATCACCATAGAGTGAAGCTCAAAGTCAGCAAGCCTCACCCACATACTCAGAGCTTCCTTTCAGTCTTGAGACCTTCTTCCCTCTGAGCAGATGACAAAGGAGTTCGAAACCAGCCTAGCCAACATGGTGAAACCCCATCTCTACTAAAAACACAAAAATTAGCTGAAATGGTGACTGTAATCCCAGCTACTCAGGAGACTGAGGCAGGAGAATCACTTGAATCCGGGAAGCAGAGGTTGCAGTGAGCTGAGATCATGCCATTTCACTCCAGCCTGGGCAACAGAGCAAGCCATCACAGATTTGGGAGCAACCAAGAAAGCCAGGGACAGGGTATGCTTGGTAACCTGGCAAGGGCTGACAAAGGGGAAAAATAAAACCCCACAGAAAGAAGCAGGGAAATAAGGGAAAGGGACCAATAAGAGTCAAGAGTCAAGCAGGGCCGGGGGCGGTGGCCCATGCCTGTAATCCCAGCACTTTGGGAGTCCAAGGTGGGTGGCTCACGAGGTCAGGAGATCAAGACCATCCTGGTTAATACGGTGAAACCCCAACTCTATAAAAATACAAAAAATTAGCCAGGCGTGGTGGTACGCACCTGCAATCCCAGCTACTCGGGAGCCTGAGGCAGGAGAATCACTTGAACCTGGGAGGCAGAGGTTGCAGTGAGATGAGATCATGCCACTGCACTCCAGCCTGGGTGACAGAGCGAGACTCTGTCTCAAAAAAAAAAAAAAAAAAAAAAACGAGTCAAGCACATGCAAATGTGGCATGACTTATTGGGAGCAGAAACATTCTGAGAAAAATTATGTAAAAATGAGGTTTTAGATTGAAATGGTCTACTAAGTGCCCAATGCAATGAGTGAAAAATATCTACATTGAAACATATCACTGTGAAACTTAAGAATGCTGAGGACAAAAAATATGAAAGCTTCTAGAGAGAGAGAGATCTCACAGAGGCAGGCTTCAAAATGACTTCAGATTCCTTTTTTTTTCAGAGACAGGGTCTTGCTCTGTTGTCTAATACAGTGGCATAAACAAGGCTCACTGTAGCCTCAACCTCCCAGGCTCAAGTGATTCTCCCACCTCGGCCTCCCCAGTAGTTGGGACCACAGGGGCACACCACCACACCCAGCTAATCTTTAAATTTTTTTCTAGAGGTGGGATCTTGCCATATTGCACAGGCTGGTCTTGAACTCCTGGGTTCAAGTTATCCTCCCACCTTAGCCTCCCAAAGTGCTGGGATTACAGGCGTGAGCCACTGTACCAAGCCCAGATTTCTTTTTTTTTTTTTTGAGATGGATTTTCGCTCTTCTCACCCAGGCTGGAGTGCAATGGCACGATCTCAGCTACTGCAACCTCTGCCTCTTGGGTTCAAGCGATTCTCCTACCTCAGCTACACAAGTAGCTGGGACTACAGGTGTGTGCCACCATGGCCGGCTAATTTTTGTATTTTTAGTAGAGACAGGGTTTCACCACGTTGACCAGGCTGGTCATGAACTCCTGACCTCAGGTGATCTACCCACCTCAGCCTCCCAAAGTGCTGGGATGACAGGCACGAGCCACCGTGACTGGCCCAAGCCCAGATTTCTTAAAAAGCTAGAAAACCATGGAGGAATGCCTTCAGAATTCTGATGGAAAGTTAATCCCAACATAGCAGCCTGCTTTCAGCCTAACTGGTATTAAAATAGAAGGGTAGAGGCCGGGTGCAGTGGCTCACACCTGTAATCCCAGCACTTTAGGAAGCCAAAGCAGGTGGACCACCTGAGATAAGGAGTTCGAGACCAGCCTGGCCAATGTGGTGGAACCCCCATCTCTATTAAAAATACAAAAATTAGCTGAGCATGGTGGCAGGCACCTATAATCCCAGCTACATGGGAGGCTGAGGCAGGAGAATTGCTTGAACCCGGGAGATGGAGATTGCAGTGAGCCAAGATTGCGTCACTGCACTCCAGCCTGGGTGACAGAGCGAAATTCCATCTCAAAAAAAGTAGAATAAAAATCTCAGAGAAAGCAAGACCTCAGAAGAAATATTGTCTTTATATTCTTTCTGAGGAAGCTTCTGGAGGTTGAGTTTCACCAAAAGGTAGGCATAGACAGGAAGGAAAAAGAAACAAACAAATGGTTGCCTAAGGGACACAGGAGAGAGGTGATCCTGCACACTGGTGTAGAGGGCAACAAGGCCAGTTTGGAATGGGTTTGAAAATTTAGGGTGAAAGACAGTACAGAGTGCCGTCTCCAGAGCCATGCTTCTCTCTGGAGTGAACAGATGGGCCCAGGGGAAGGTAGAAGGCAGGGGAAGCATCACATGTATTGATGAGACCTACGATGATGATGGTGCATGGCTGAGCCTGAGCAATGGGACAACGAAGGAGTGTGTTCTGGCTGGATGTGATGGCACATGCCTGTAACCCCAACACTTTGGGAAGCCGAGGCAGGTGGATCACATGAGCCCAGGAGTTTGAGACCAGCCTGGGCAACATAGCAAAACCCCGTCTCTACAAAAAGTACAAAAAATAGCCGGGTGTGCTGGTTCACGCCTGTAGTCCCAGCTACTCTAGGGGGTGAGGCGGGAGGATCATCTGAGCCCAGGAAGGTCAAGGCTGCAGTGAGCCATGATTACGCCATTGAACTCCTGCCTGGGTGACAGGGTAAGATGATGTCTCAAAAGGAAAAAAAAATGTGTTCCTTGCCTGGCACCTCTCCTCACTAGCATCTTGATAAGAGCCGTCTGATTCCCTCACACTGCAAGGAATAAGAAGATGAAATCTAGGCTGGGTGTGGTGGCTCATGCCTGTAATGCCAGCACTTTGGGAAACTGAGGCAGATGGATCACTTGAGATCAGGAGTTTGGGACCAGCCTGGCCAACATGGTGAAACCTCGTCTCTACTAAAAAAAATACAAAAATTAGCCAGACGTGGTAGCACATGCCTGTAGTCCCAGCTACTTGAGAGGCTGAGGCAAGAGATTAGCTTGAACCTGGGAGGTGGAGGTTGCACTGAGCTGATCGTGCCACTGCACTCCAGCCTGGGCAATAGAGGGAAACTGCCTCAAAAAAAAAAAAAAATGAAAAGAAATCTGCCTAAATAAGAGGAATTCTATGAATACACACATTCTTGTAGATGTTCAGAGTATCCCTGGAAGGATACACAAGAAGCTGGTCTTGGTGGTTTCTCTGGGAAAGGGACCCAGGTGGTTTGGAGAATGAGGAAGAAGCCTCGTGGTTCACTTTTTTTTCTGTTAAATCTGCACCATATGCAAAAGACAAAAAAGATCACCTCTCCCTACCCCCACAAAAAATAAGTCAGCTATTGCAGTAGCCTAGGCTAGCACTAAGGTAATCACAGCAACAGTGGGGGGATTTGAGCAAGACTGGAGATAGCAGAAGGCCACCATATGTTCAGTGCCCTCAAGGTATTTATACTTCAGAAGGGGGCACAGGTGGGGAAAATAGATTAAACGGGGGCTCATCAGAGGAACACTGGACTCCACTGGACTGGCCAAGCAGACAGGAGGGAACCCACCTTCATGTACCTGCTCCTTTTTTTTTTTTTTTTGGAGATGGATTCTTACTCTGTTGCCCAGGGTGGAATGCAGTGGCGTGATCCCAGCTCACTGCAACCTTCGCCTCCCAGGTTTAAGCAGTTCTCCTACCTCAGCCTCCCAGGTGGCTGGGGCTACAGGCGTTCTCCACCACATCTGGCTAATTTTTTGTATTTTTAGTAGAGACAGGGTTTCACCATGTTGGCCAGGCTGGTCTCGAGCTCCTGAACTCAGGCAATCCACCTTCCTTGGCCTCCCAAAGCGCTAGGATTACAGGCGTGAGCCACCGCGCCCGGCCACCGGCTCCTATTTTTGTATCCCACTCTGGAGCTCTGGTTCCCGGGCACTTGCTCTTCACCTCTGACTCAGAGCGCCCCTCCTACCCAGGTGGCCAAGACTAAACAGCAGATTGAGGAGCAGCGGGTGCAGGTGCAGGTGGTGGAGCGGGCCCAGCAGGTGGCAGTGCAGGAGCAGGAGATCGCCCGGCGGGAGAAGGAGCTGGAGGCCCGGGTGCGGAAGCCAGCGGAAGCCGAGCGCTACAAGCTGGAGCGCCTAGCCGAGGCAGAGAAGTAAATGTCCCCTCCCTGACCCTTCCTAGCTCACTTGCCACCTAGGCACCCCAAGATGGAGAGCTGAAGCCTTCACCACCTGGACTCCTATGGATTTCAGGTTTCAGGAGCCTCTGCCTCTGCAGCACTGGGCCTTTCTCCTGGGAGTAAGGGTCGCTGGGCTCCACCCTCCACTTCCCTCTGTCCACAGGTCCCAACTAATTATGCAGGCGGAGGCAGAAGCCGAGTCTGTGCGGGTGAGTTAAGAGGCAGCTCCTGCTGGCTTGTGGAGAGGGTGGGGGTTGCTGCTTGAGCGGGGATTTCTTGTTCTTAACGATTTCCGTCAATCTCACAAGCATCCTTAACCCTCAGATGCGTGGGGAAGCTGAGGCCTTTGCCATAGGGGCCCGAGCCCGAGCCGAGGCTGAGCAGATGGCCAAGAAGGCAGAAGCCTTCCAGCTGTACCAAGAGGCTGCTCAGCTGGACATGCTGCTAGAGAAGCTGCCCCAGGTCTGGAGGTCGTGTGGGCACCAAGAAAGGAAGAAATAGAACCAGGGACTAAGGGGTGGGGTGAAGTGAGGGGCTTAGGGAGAACCAGGCTAGGGGGACCCTAAATTAGGGGTGGGAATTATTAGTGACCAAAGTGAGGAAGGATGACCAATGGAACGAGGACCTTAAAACCCAGGGTAAGTTGTTTTATGAGGAGTGTGGTCAGATCATGGGCACTGAGTGGGTGTCTCTCTCCTGCTAGGTGGCAGAGGAGATCAGTGGTCCCTTGACTTCGGCCAATAAGATCACACTGGTGTCCAGCGGCAGTGGGACCATGGGGGCAGCCAAAGTGACTGGGGAAGTACTGGACATTCTAACTCGCCTGCCAGAGAGTGTGGAAAGACTCACAGGCGTGAGCATCTCCCAGGTGAGGTCTCAGGTTGGAGCTGAGGAGCAGAATTGCTAGGTTCCTGTGTTGTATGACGCAGCATGCCTAGCATTTAACCAGCATCCAGGTCTGGGAGTCATTGATGTTTATTAATCACTTTCTGTGTGCCAGACACAGTGCCAAGCTTCTACATAAATGAGTTGTTTTAAATCAAACTACCCTTAGGGTATATAGGATTTTACAAAGTCCAGAAACTCAACTTCCAGCATGTTCCTACTTATTCTGCTGGTGCAGCTGGAGTGAAATCAGGTCGACTGTCTCTGCAACCTGTGCTTGTGGTCACCCCACTAGTATAGGGAACTAGTTGCAGCCTACTGACAGTTAATTAATTCCAGGGCATATCACTGCTTTTCTTGATGCCCTAGTTAATTCACCTGTAGATCATGGTAGAGGTCAGCAAACAGACTCTGGAACCACTGTTTTGTTGTGAATCCTAGCTACAATGTCTGCTAGCTGTAATCTTGGACAAGTAATCAACCTCTCTATACCTGTTTTCCTCATCTTAAAATTGGGTTAATAATTAGAAGCTACCCTGCTGAATTGTTGAGGGGCTCGAGCAAATATTTGCAGTGTTTAGAATAGTGCCTGGTATATAGTAAGCATTATGTGTACGTTAAAGAAATGGGGCCAGATGCAGTGGCTTACGCCTGTAATCCCAGCACTTTGGGAGGCCGAGGCAGGCAGATCACCTGAGGTTAGGAGTTGGAGACCAGCCTGGCCAACATGGTGAAACACCATCTTTACTAAAAATACAAAAAAGAATTAGCCAGGCTTGGTGGTGCCTGCCTGTAATCTCAGCTACTCGGGAGGCTGAGGCAGGAGAATTGCTGGAACCCAGGAGGCGGAGGTTGCAGTGAGCTGAGATAGCACCACTGCACTCCAGCCTGGGTGACAGAATAAGACTCTATCTCAAAAAAAAAAAAAAAAAAGGCCGGGCGCGGTGGCTCACGCCTGTAATCCCAGCACTTTGGGAGGCTGAGGCGGGTGGATCACAAGGTCAGGAGATCGAGACCATCCTGGCTAACACAGTGAAACCCCATCTCTACTAAAAATACAAAACAGCCGGGCGTGGGCGGTGTGTGCCTGTAGTCCCAGCTGCTGGGGAGGCTGAGGCAGGAGAATGGTGTGAACCCGGGAGGCAGAGCTTGCAGTGAGCCGAGATAGCGCCACTGCACTCCAGCCTGGGCAACAGAGCAAGACTCTGTCTCAAAATAAAAAAAAAAAAAGAGAAAGAAATGCGTATTTGGGCTGGGTGCTGTGGCTCACGCTTATAATCCCAGAACTTTGGGAGGCCAAGGTGGACGATCAGCTGAGGTCAGAAGTTTGAGATCAGCCTGGCCAACATGGTGAAACCCCATCTCTACCAAAAATACAAAAATTAGCCGGATATGGTGGCGCATACCTGTAATCCCAGCTACTCGGGAGGCTGAGGCAGGAGAATCGCTGGAACTCAGGAGACGGAGGTTGCAGTAAGCCAAGATCACGCCATTGCACTCTAGCCTGGGTGACAGAGTGAAATTCCGTCTCAAAAAAAAAGCATATGTAAATAAAAGCACTGGATCATACCAATGACTTTCAAGCTGGGTTCCTCGGAGCCTCCTGGAGGCCTGCAGTAGAATATTCAGAGCTAAGGAGAGTGTGCAAACAAGGCTCTGCCCCCTCTCCTCTCTTCAGTGATTTATTGTATGTGAATCCTGATGTCTTTGGGGAAACAGGATGAGGTAGGGCCCCAGAAAGAAGAACCCTGGCCGTGTGTGTTCTCCCTATAGCCCATTTGTCTAAATGGGGGCCCGGGAGAGCAGGGGCCTCAGCCTCCCGAATGTTCCCAAGTGTCATCTACTGTTGTCTTTTTGCCAGGTGAATCACAAGCCTTTGAGAACAGCCTGAGCCTTCAGCCCTCACAGATGCCCAGCCTCATAGCTGAAGTTGCCTGAATGAGCCTCCTGTTGCATGTAACCCACTGGCCTCC